>NC_089807.1:2217027-2527027 GCF_029633855.1 Hoplias malabaricus | reverse complement strand
ACACTAGCATTTCAGCCAGTTGTGATGAATACACATTATTAACAACAGCGAGAATATAGTTAAAAAAAAATATGGAATTAAATTCTGTAGACGATTATTCTCAGTTTCAGAGGAAGCTGGGTTTCTTGTAATGCTGGAACAATTTCAGGAAGCTTATTTCTGGTAAACTCTAAGTTTGGATGGTTTTTGGTTTTAGTATTTGACTAAGTGGGTCATGAAGTTGGTTTTGGTTTTGGTTTTGTTCAAATTTGAGCAATTTTCTCAGTTTCTAGATTTCCAGGTTTTTTTTTAATGCATTCCAAGTTTTCAAGGTTTCTAGGGAACCCTGACTCTTCTAAATGAATTATTCAGAGTGTGTGCATGTGTTTCTCTTACCCTCTGTAAAAGATCCATTGAGAGTGATCACAATGTATACTTTGCCCTCTGGTTCTAGATCAACCTGATAAACACAAACAAACAAACAAGGTTCACTGTAACACATACAGTTTTACTTTGTACAACACACAAACACACACCCCACACACTCACACAAGCCACCATTAGGACTAAAGCTGGATGAATGAACCACAATGGTCTGAAATTGAAAAAAAAAAAAAAAAAAAAAACACTCTTCCATTAAAGTTATATTATTTGATATACGTGTTTTACTTGACTGATATATCAACAGGTCAAAAAACTTGTGCGTGTGTTTGTGTGTATACGTATATGACACAGAGTAACAGTCGAACAAAAGCCGTGGCTGATCAGTGCAGGCATGTATGAATGTTTGCACGTACACACAGAAAACACACACAAGTGTTTAGGCTAATAGCGATAAGCCTTGTTTAACTCTAGCCTTTTAAACCAAATAACCACTCGTTAAAGATCTCAGTCTACAGAAGTGATGTGTGGTGGTATGTAACAGACACTGAACACGTCTGGAAATATCACATTTGTAATAAAATGGGGTAGGACTGCGTATAAGTAATAACGCTCACTTTAATGTGGTGCTAAACGTAGCAGAGTCCTGTTTATAGAGCAACACCGATCATCCGAAAACACAGGAAACACCGCAGAACAAACAGCATCAGCACAGTGTGCACTTGCGTTTGTGTGTCACACAATGCTGTATGAAGATGTAGGACTGGTTAAACTACTTTTTATAAACACAGAGAGAGAATGAGAGAGAGAGAGAGAGAGAGAGAGAGAGAGAGAGAGAACAAAAAGCAAAGAGAGAGATAAGAGAGAAGATATAAAAAGAAAGGAGGCAAGTGTATGAAACAGAGCATGAGCATAGCATGAGGACAGGAGATAGAACAAAAGAAAAAAAAGACAAAGAAAAGCAATATCAAGATAGCGCAGGTGAGAAATGAAGAAAGAGATAGAATAAGAGTGAAAGACAGAGAGAGAGAGAGCGAGCGAATAGATAAAATGTGAACTGTGCAATTATTTGTCATTGTACAACGTACAACGAAATGTATGTTCCGCATTTAACCCATCTGTGGTAGTGAACACACACACACACAGAGCAGCAGGTAGCCATCCCTGTTGTGGGTTCATTGCCTTCTTCAAGGGCACCTCAGCTGTGGAGAGGAGGACAGTGCCCTCAATTTTCCTGCTGGTCGTGGGAGTTTGAACCAATGACCTTTCAGTATTAAGCTCTCTTCTCTAACCATTAGACCACAGCTGCCCACTCGATGAGCGAGCTAGTGCATGTACTTCAAGAGATATTCAGACTAATTTAATGCTTAGCATGATTAGCATGACTAAGGTGCAATCAATAAGCGTGAGTGAGTGAGTGAGCGAGCGAGTGAGTGAATGTGTGTGTGCTTAAATATTGATAAACGCAAGTCAAAAACTATGAGCAAACGTCCATCTGAGTTTACAACAGATCAGGTGTTTACACTATGATGCCTGAGCAAAAGCACTAACAGAGCTAATGCTAGCGTAACCAAAATCAAACTCTGATAAATAAAAAATTTACTGAAAAGCAGTAGATCAGCCACTATTATGAAAACCTCTGGATTTTTCCATTTTACAGCCCTCATGTCCATTTTAGGAATTGAATTTAATGTTATCACACCCTGTGGTAAACACTACAGCTCAGATTTTTGCTGGTCAAGTATCGTCTAAATCAGGAGTCACCAAGGCTATGTTCACACAACAGGTAAAAGTGGCCCGAAACTGCTGTTCACACAGTGTCTACACACTTTATTAAATTAACTACAGTAAAGGAAATGGTTCTATATAGAACCCTGAACACTTGTTCAGGTCCTTTAACATGATGAAAATGTTCTTTGCATCATGAAAAGTGTTCTTCAGGTTGATTGAGGATGTGCTATATATGGTTCTATATAGCACCTTTCAGAAAAGAGTTCTATATGGTACCAAAAACATTTCCTCTATTGATACGATGTCAAGCTTGACGTAATGAGTAATGTTTCCTCCGTCCCCCGAGTCATATCAACATCAACAATATAAAAGTAATAAAGAACTACTAAGAAAGAAGTTCTCACAACACCAAATTCCAAGAGTTTTATATTCCCATAACTGAGATACATCGTACATTTTTGGTTTCACAACATTTTTAACAAAATGAAAACGCTTTGACCAGGCCATTTCCCCATCCTTCATACCTCAAAGTAAAACATAAATCCTTGGACAGGGACACAGTTGAATTTCCACATATATGGATTGGATTTTAGTACCAAATATTAAAGTGACCGCAATCTGCTTTTAAAATCAGGTTGATTTTGATTTCTGCTGTTTCCACAGCCACACGTGTGCCACATTGTTCAATCCAGACATGGACCTATAACCAATAAAGAATTGGGAAATATTTCATTTTGAACATATTGGTTTTAACTGGTGTAATTTTCCTAGTATTTCCAGTTTAGCGGTCCAGGAAACTGAAAGACCACTCAAGTGCCTTGTACATATTTCATGTGACGCTACTCAGCTATTAGATCTGTGACTCGATTGAATGACACACACAGAGAAGGACTCAAGACACCATTGTTCAAAGGTGAATAAAAATAGCCCACTGAAAGTGTTAAAAGCTTTAGGGCACTGTGGAGGTGACAGTATTGTGTTCAGTGAAAACAGAAACGTCCTAAATAAGGAGAAGGATCACCGCATGAAATATGAATGGGAGATAATGATAATAGATAAAGAGTTAGTGAGGAAATTTTAATATGAAATATATTGAATAGGTTGTTTTCAGTCACGTGGTTCAGACTTTGTGTGAAATACAGATGGAGGACTGGAAAAGAAAAATAGAAGGGAGGAGCCTGTACTGTTTTAACGAAGTGATATTACAAGAGACATGTACAAACAAATACATCTCAACATGTACGAGGTGATTCTTATGTTATGGAGACCAAATTTTTAACTGAACTGTAAGATGAGCTGTTATTGAGGTACTAACACAACTCTCTTCTTCTCCAGACACCACTTGAGAGGACTCACTAAAGTACTACAAGATATACAACTTGTTTTTAGCAGATTGACCTCAGTGACAACGTGTTTCATGATGACTGTTGTTGTTGCTCGGTTAATCCACAGGACACTCAAAGAGAACCACACAACATTCAGCACCACAAAGCCTCTCAACATTAATCTTATATGGTTGTTTACTAAAGGTAACATTAAATTTTAAATCCATTACCAGTGAATACTCAGCACCCACAGAACTGAGCTTATTAAAATATTCACTCCTCATTGACTGCCATGCACCTGCCACACCATTTAAGGTGGAACGGGACACTTGCAAAGTGAGTATTTTGTTGTGTACGGTTCTGGTGATGCCGTGTCTGCGCTGGTGTTAGATTTAAAACTACATCTATAAGTAAAACAGCTACATTTGAACAATAAAAACTTTTTCAATTTTTTATCGGTTGAAATGATTTTGAGTGACCATAAAAATGCATAACACAGGCTTTAATAAAGCATCTCATCAAGATCCCACTGTAAAAATCACTTCCTGCCCTCCATTTGACATCATCTGCAAAGAAACTATTGCAACAGTCATTTGATTTGAAGTCATTAACAAAGAAGTATTTTTTAGTATTATTTAAAAATACTCTTCAGGAAAGTGTGTGTGTTTTTGTCCAATAAAACCTTAATAAAACAGCAGAATAAAGACCAATAAATGATGCCGCTCACTGTCCTATACAGTTCATATATCGCTAGTTTTCTCCTAACAGGGTGGGAAATTATCAGTGTTAGAGTGCTGTAACTTTAAGGGATGTTTATTAATTATATGGAGTGTATATTAGTGTAAAAAAGTCCAGCTGTGTGTCATCCCTGTTGTTACAGTGACAATAGACCTGACATCACATACACAATACACAGCAAATGCGTTCATTCATTATTAAATCGTTAGTTCTGCATTTTGCATAAACAATGCAGAGAGCAATAACACTGCAATACGTATTTTAGTTCCCCTGGAAGTTTAAAACCAAAGCAGAATGAACTGGACTCCTACAATTCCTGCAAGATATCTTTTACCATCAGACCACATTAGAAAGTGTATTTAAAATACAGGAGAATACAAAATTCCACTCCTACTTCACATCTGAACAAATCCTCAGCAGTTTTAGTCCATTCTACCAATTGACACAGGAAACCTATTTAAAGTATATGGGTAATATTATACTATACTGGAGGCTTCTGTGCAATTTCATGTTAAACGTGTTTTCTCCATTTTTCCATATATTTACCGTATATACAATGAACCATAGAATATATTCTGACCATTAAACACAATCATAGCTGAGCAGAATGACACAAAAAAAATGTTTGATAATGCAGACATGTGTAAATTTCCCCTAAAGACACACTCACACCCACACCCCTCTCACACACCCATGCACACAGACACACACACACACACACACACACACAGCTGTGCGTTGGAGGAAGTTTTCCGTGAAGTTGGTTACAATCATCATTCTATTTCATGACTTCAGTCTAAATATAAATACCTACCAACCTTTACCCTTCTAATGGAAATATCTTTATGATGCTGTGTGAAAGGCAAAGTGTTGACTGTGTGTGTGAGTGTGTGTGTGTAGTGATGTTGGACTGAGTTCTGGATATTGTTCACCAATCTAACTCTTCCCCAAGGTATATGATCATCCTCCATCATCCCTTGGAAATCAATTCCTCTGCTCCAGAGCCCTATAACTGTAGAGCTTTATGCCCCCTCTAGGCCATGGTTGTTGCTGGGCAGATTCAAATGAAGCTGCTCCAAATATTTAATTCTACTGGTCAATGTATTTATATAGAGATATACAAACTGGGTGTGTGCAAATTAGCATCTGTATCAAAACGGCTACAGGTTAAATTAGTGGAAATCACACACTAAATGGGACTGCAAATACATTTAGGACACAGGGTTTATATATTTTCTCAGTAGTAAAGCATGAGGAATTTTAGCAAACCAAGAAAAACAAACCTGAAATGAAAATTAGTGTAACTCTGTGTTTACTGGTCTCTCTGTTCACAAGAGCAAATTTCACTAGCAACTTTCACCCTGAAGCATGCTGGGACAAAGAAACGGAGATAAACTTGTTGGTTGTGTGTGTGTGTGTGTACATTCCCTGCAGTTTAACTGGTGTCAGTTGGTCTTGTCTCTGCCCTCAGGTCTCTAGAGTGATTTACTTTTCACTAAGTGCCTTAGCTCTCTCAGTGAATTAACCCTTCACAGCCCCAGGGCAGTTTCTGTTGCAAATTACTGTGGTTAGATTAATGCAGATCCAACATCAGGATGTTGTGAGTCTGATGCCACAGCTATTTGCAAATCCAGGACACCATAATCATCTTCTCTTTGTAGTATTAACATTAAAATGTCAGTAAAAGTTCAGTCAAGAGTCTTCATTTTAAGACGATATTACGTTCAAAACTTTACAATTCAACATTTTTAGTGTTTGACCCATGGATTAAAAATGTTTTATAAATGTATAAAGATAAACATACATTTATTAAAATATAAGAGTACCACAAAATCCATACTCAAGCTCTTCTCCATTCACTGTGATGCGCTATTTTGTTTCTGCTCTGTATTAACATAGCTGTTAGGTCCAATTCTGTTAATACGGTCTATTTTGGTCTGTAGAGAGAAAGCTTAAAAGCTGCTGTGTGTTTGTGTGCGTGTTCAGGCTGCTGTGGTTTGTGGTCAGGCAAATCGCTGAAAAAATGAAGTGAACTTAACAAACAGTTACAGCACACAAGGTCCAGCACAGTACTTTAGCTTTGAGTTTAGACGCAAACTTTGTGTCAACTTAGAAAATCTTAGCAAAATAAACCGTAAAAAATTGTAAAAAGATATACTGGCCTTGTGTGGCTATGAAACATGCAGAATAACTGTAGCTTAGCTACGGAAAGCATTAAGTAGCCAAGTCACAGCAATGAGTTAAGTGTAAATATTAAAATGGGTTTTTTGCATTACTAGCTGACAAACTGAAGCAATTAGCAACCAGATAGCTTTGTGGATGCTATTGCTTTGTGCACATAGGCAGAGAGAGAGAGAGAGAGAGTGAGAGAGAGAAAGGCAGAGAGAGAGAGAGAGAGAGAGAGAGAGAGAGAGAGAGAGAGAGAGAGAGAGAGAGCGAGAGCGAGAGAATGCTAACACCTCTTGAAGTCGTGTTAAGAGTGTCGGACATTCTGAATATGCGCTGTCAACTGTCACAGAAATGAGTAGAGAAGTCATGATGTGAGCTAGGGTCCTAATTTGGCTGCTGAGGTGACAACTGGCACTTCCTGTATTTCACCTAGTGATTCACACTCAGTTACCAATGAGAAACACAAGCAGAGCCCACAGCACACAGTTCCGTTTTAATGTCCAGTCTGAAGTCCAGTGTTCACGACCGAATGAAGCAATGTATATAATATACATCCTAAAAGTCCGTTTTTAAAATGGTAGAATTATAAGAACACTACTATTTTCATTGTATTTATAATTTTAGGTTTAAAACGGTGTGAAGCACAATTACATCTCGAAATCACAACGAAACATAAAAAGCTAAACTCTGCTTAGATGGAAAACTCATTTCATTTACGTTACTCTAAATCTTAAGCAGAAATATCTTAACAATACAGATATTTCCTGCATTTTACACATGCTTTAAACTTATTAATATTCACAGCCATCTACTGTAATTTAACAGTAATATATTGGAAAGTTTCTACTAAACACACTGTCATTCATTTTAGCCAGAAATACATCAGTATCTAGTTCTCAGATTAATACTAAGAAGCTTCGCAGGTTTTAAACCACACATATTTTTAATCACAAAAATATTTATATTTGTTTTCACCTGAAAATACTCTGGAAAGTACTGTTTGAACGTGTCCCAGAATATTAATTAAATATATTTAGTAGGTTGAGCGTGGTGAGAAAGCAGTTGTTACGTTAGTCTGATGAAAGACAAATACACAGATTTTCTGCATTACAACATTTCTGCATGAGATATTAAATAGATTGAGAGTGGTTTGTTTTGCTGTGAAATTATCTGTTCTACAGAAACATACGAAGTTCAGTTCAGTGTTGGTGAATGGAACCAGACGTTCTAATATAAAAGCTCATCACAGGCTGTGTTTTCATAAGCACTTCATGTAATGCAACCATTTCCGAGGAAAGAGACACTCCTTTAGAAATGTCTTCTAAAGCAGGTTTTGGATCCTTATTCAGGGCAGAGATGTAAATAGAGGACTCTTTCAGACAAAATACAATATCTCACTACTTTTCATCATCATCATCATCATCATCATTCTTTAGAAAGCTCAGGTGTAAGTTATAGAAGGGGTTTCTGACCTGCCTTTGCCAAATCTGATGTTACTGTTGTGCTTGCTGGAAAATTTTCATGTGAACCACTGGGCTGCCCTCTAAATAATCAGCATTTAAACATAACTAAACTAACTGCTTCCCTTTACTGTTTTCTGAGAAAATGGTGGCCCACTGATGGAAGATTGTTTGCTGGATTCTCCTGCGGCCCAGACCAGACCAGACCAGCTGCTCACCTTATTATTATATATGTAGCATAATGACACTTCATTGGTGATCATTTAAAATTCAATCTATAGTTTGATCAGAGGAGGATGGGTCCCCTTTGTGAGTCTTGGTTCCTCCCAAGGTTTCTTCCTCCAGCCTCGAGGGAGTTTTTCCTTGCCACTGTCGCCTTCGGCTTGCTCGCACTGGGCTTTGATTTAAATGTTCTGTTCTAAAACTGTGAAGCTGCTTTGTGATTTGATTTGATATTTATGAACAGTGAACTCCTCCATCAAGGAAACTCAAATATAAACCAGTAAATGTAAAAAAACCCATATAAATCTTTACCATTGACAACAATTAAACAAAAGCAAATATTCCTAAAACCTGACCCAGTTGAGGGAAGGGCTAATGCCACATACAGACCTCAAAATGCATCTGAAAAGAGCTGTCAGCATCAGAACATATCTAAACATATCTTATAAAAATGTGGTCGCTGAGAGAAATTGACTTGAGAATGATTTTGAGGAAGTGAAGCTCACTATTTTATTGAATCTCAGGCCATTTGTGCAACACGATACACTTTTCGTACTCTCGCCGAGTCAACATTAATGTACGTGGGAGAGTCTTAACAAATTTACACTTTTAGATTTCACTGCACGACAGCTGCCCATGAGTCTGAGGTCACTATCGCCAATGCCAAGTCTTTCAGAGTGTCAAGCCCTTCAGCACTGGGCTGTTAAGCAGTGGAACTGTGTTATCAGGGCTCCGTCCAGTACTTCTGGGATGATTTGTGGTGGGGTCCATAACTAATCATCCAACGTAAGCCCTGACCTCGCTAATGCTCCTGTCTAAATGGCGGAATGCCATCAAATAAATCTGCGGTGATTAATCTCAGTCCAATAGCTCTGGAAAGAGTTGGAGTGGTGTTTGTTTTCCTTATTTAAAGAACCAATATCAGTAAAGAATTCACTAATGTTTATGTGGCTGTCGTCAAATCCTTCAGCAAAGTCTTCCAGGGTTATGGTCACAGAGACTTCACTGCAGTGAAACTGAAACTGCTACATGCTGGACCTGCTGAAACACTCTGTGACCTAGTGGTTTTTAAAGTCATTGAAATACTTTTTGGGTGACGCTACTTTTACTTCTGTTTTTAAATGAACTTCAACTCACAAACAGTGTTTAACGTGCATGTTCTTATTATTTAGACACTGAAAATGACAATACTAACCCTTACGCTAGTCTCATGCACGTGTCTACAGGGACGTCCAACGTTTATGAGAATATTCATCTGCAGTTTCTACCATGTATCACCACTGCGCTTCAGTTCACAGCATAATTACTAAGTGATCTACAAAATGTGTAGCTATATCTTCATAAAATCTTCAAAAGCAAGCATAAAAGGGTTAATATCTTCACGTTCCTCTCACAGCTGATTTAACTAATTGGCTATTTGTCAAGCAGAAAAAAGGAAAGACCCTGTTTACACTGCATTAATAATTTCGATCACAGTTATCAGATCATAGTGGTCAGATCATCATCCAATCAAGACAGGGCATTTACACTTGACCTTTTCAAACACAGTTTCTTCAAACAGATCTGGTTTCGATTTCCTACACTCTTCCATGACTGGGAATAACTGGAAAATGAGGCTGGAGCTACACCAATGTCAAACTGAATGGGGATGAGCAACACAGGGAGATTCAATCACAATGTTAGCTTTGGATGAGGAACTTCAGCTTCTCATCACAAACAAATTAAGTGCCGTAGAAAGCTTCTAACAATGGATTAAATTAAAAATATCTAAAAATACTACATTGCTCATGCCTTTAACTACGCTTCAAGTAGAAAACAATGTATTAAACAGCGTATTTATTTTAAAACATTATATTAAGATGAGGTCATAAATTCTTCACATACTTCATCACTAAAACCTTCAAACATATTCGAACTAGACGTGAAGTAATAGAAGCAGCTGTGTGAAAGTAAACAGTGTGTGTGTTTGTCTGCCTGTCTGTGTGTGTGTGTGTGTGTGTGACAGAGAGCGAGCGCTCACCTGCTGAGGGGTGTGTATTTACTCAGTAGAATCAGCATTTAAAAGTATGTAAACATGCTGTGATACGCATGGCCTCTCCAGCACAGCGTGAAATATAATAAACAGCAGTCACACAAAACACACCCTTTAAAACATCTATTAAAATCAGTTTAGACGCAACCTACACTTCACATCAGTATTTGACTAGGTATTAATTAATTCCAGAAGAGCAGAATGTACACAAAGCTTATCCTTCCTCCCTTAAATTGTATTAATTTACTGCATTTTGTAACTAAACAGAAACTAAACCAGAATCATTACATGTCTTTGGTTAATCTACGTTGTCTCAGCAGATGTACTGGCATAATTCCCGCTTTGTTTACCATCTCTAAAGGCACTTTATATAGAATCTATATGAAAAGCTACAGCAGGGGTCTCAAAAATAGTGCAGCCTGCACAGGGGTCATATCTACTGCATGAGACATCTTCATATAATGTTTTGTTATTATTTGTGACATTTTGGATTTAATTCTAATTTAGTTACATATTCTTCAAAAAGGGTTGGAAAAATTAATTCACAAAAATATAATATTCAGGAAAAATAAGTTAAATTTTTTTCAGAACCTTAGGTGACTTCTTGACGCTCACTTTCCAGTCACACATTAAGTTAATCAGTAAATCTACATTTTACCATCTGCGTAATTATTGTATGATTACACCATATGCTTAGTGATAGTGATACTAAAATGTTAATTAATGCCTGCATCTTATTTACTATTGTAACTCACTTTTATGCTCTACCATTTAAACTGATCTCCAGTACATCCAAAGTTCAGCAGCTAGGGCTCATACTTTCACCAAGTGTAGAGCACATATCACTTTAGTTCTTTAACGATTGCCTTAGCTACCCGCTGAGTCAAGGATTAAGTACAGAACTGCTCTTCTAACTTTTAAGGCTTTACATGATCTGACTCCCACATATCTCTTTGATCTTAAGTCATATCTCAAGTCTTAGATCTTCTAACTCTAGACTTCTTACTGTGCCCTATTTTAGACTTTCTGCTACAGGTGGCAGACCTTTCAGCGCTGCTGGCCCCCACATTTCTGAACTCTCATCCTCTTCTTCTTCGTAACTGTTCAACCCTGTCTCACTTCAAATTTCTGCTCAAGACCTCTCTTTTCTTCTTTGTGTTTATATAATTTTCCCCCTCTCTATGATTGTAAAGCATCATTGGGTTTGGGACAAGGCCCTATATAAGTTGAACTTATAATAAATATTTTATAAAATTTTATCTTGAATTGTACAGTCTGATCGGGACTGGAACGCTTGTATTAAAGCTGAAAGTTTAATTGTGTTTGTGCCATTGTGTCATTAAATTCAGCTCCTAAAGCAGACCAATCAGTGACATCCAAACACAGCCTGGGTACATAACCACAACTAAAGAGTCTGTCACCATTTTCAGTGTTCAAAATCAAAGCCAGATCTTCATGGCCTTCTTTTTATTATAAAAAGGACTGAAGCTTAATTTATAGAAAATAACAGCAACAAAAATACCAATCGAACAGGGGCCTTTCTAGATTACTTGTTGTACTCAGGGAACACACAGAATTGAGAGGGGCACAACTGTACCCACCTACTCACCAATCAGTTGTAGGGGCATAATTGTGCATCTATTAATTGGTTTAACACTAAATTGGTCCAAAATGTATATTAATTCGTTAATTTTGTTTGTGTGCACTTCCTTAAAGAGAAAAGAAACTGTACATTTCTCCCGAGTGTTTGAGCATGTTTTATCAATCCCTTTCCCCTGCTAGTTAGCATAAATAAAGCCGTATGTAACAGATGCCATTTCTAGTTTAACTAATGCCTTTCCTTTAGTTGTTTAATATGTATTTTGGTAGGTTATACAGTTATAAGTGGCTATAACAAAAAATCATGTAGCCATGAGCTATCATTACCTTTGCATAAAACAATCCCCAAAATAAACGCTGGGGCATTAGGTGAAATGTAGTGCCTATGATGAATTTGCGTGGTATGTCCTGTAGTTCTGCCATTGATTGATCAAATGCATTCTTTTGGTATAATTATAATCAATCAAGCAAAATAAAAGTTTGCAACACACTAGCAACCACCTGGAACACTATATCATCCATCAGACAAACCAAAATCATCACCTTACATCACTTCAACAACCATCTGGGATACCAGAGCAACACCCTAGCAATCACCTAATGCACCACAGTAACCACCTGGCAAATTTTAGTAACCACATGGGAAGTGCTTATTCACACCAAGAGCACAAGCTCCACTCACCCATCCCTCGAATGTCTCCTCGGTGCTGGTGGGCTCCATCAGGTCCTGGAAGCGAATGGTGCAGTTTGCAATGAACTGATCGTATCCAATAGGAGCATCGTGGAACACAGCGAGCTCGAGCGTGGCACTGGTGCTGACACACGCGTCAAACTCTTCATTGTACGTTGGCGAGCTTGTGCGGTGTTTGGTGCGGGTTTGGCCCACACGGTACTCATCCACCTTCACCACGATGTAAGGGTCCAGTGCCTGTACCGCTTTCCCGAAAAGCGCTGCATGACGTGTGGCAGCACTTGTGGGCTGCAGGTGCACAGCCTCACCAATTCGGAGATGCATGGAGCCGGAGAAACGCATTGCACAGGATGCTGATGAGCCTGATAACAACAACAAAAAACTATTGATACTGGCACGAGTATGTATTTATTAATAGTAATGCACACACTTCCTATACTAATATTAATCTGGTAAAAAGCAATTCACAATGAATATCACTCATACTTTTACTAATGAACTTGTTATTATTACTATGGTCACAATATTCATAATATACTACTGATACAGACACCAATGTACTAGTAATAACTGCTGATACTAATACTAATGTTCTAATATATGTGAGATAATACAAATACATGACTGCTGATACTAACGCTACTGCCATAGTATGGTTGATACACACTTCTGCTGATACTAATGTGAATTTGCCGTACCAATAATTCTGATAATGCAGTAGTTAATGCACTAGAAATTTTTCTAGTACTAATGCTATGCAACTGATACATTGACTAATGTAGTCCTGCTGTTACTAATACTATAGGTCTGATGCATTAGTAACACTAACTAATACTGTTTTGCTGCAGAGGCTAATGCTAACATTTTACTACAGCTGATTCCAATACTACTGCACTAGTGCTACTGACACTAATATTAATACCGAAGTACTGCTAATGGTAATACACTGTAGTATTGCTGATACTAAGGCACAAATACTGCTGATAATAAAACTAATGCTATAGTATCACTGACACCAAAACTAGTACTGTTGTTTTTAATGTACTAGCAGAGCTGATACTAATACTAATGCTGCAGTAATGCTGACACTAACATTGTAATTTCACTGATATTAAGGTAGAAGTAATGCTGCTATTAATAAACTAGTACTGCTGATACTAACAGTAATGCTGTAGTATTTCTGATACGAATGCTAACACTCTACACTAAACTATCACTGGATTGGAACTCTACACTTTATCCATTTTATCAGCCTCTCTGACCATACAGGAGTACTTTATACTTCTACAGTTACAGAGGTTGTCCACCTGTTTCTCTGCATACATTTGGCCATTTGACCCTACTCTTCAATGGTAAGGACGCCCACAAGACCATCACAGAGCAGGTATGATTTGGGTAGTAGAGCATTCTCAGCGCTGTAGTGACACAGACGTTGTGGTGATGTGTTAGTGCCAGTTGTGTCAGTACAGCTGGATCAAACACAAAGTTTTTAAAGCCCTCAGTTTCACTGCTGCACTGAGAATTGTCCACCAACCAAAAATATCCAGCCAATAACATCCTGTGGGCAGCGCCCTGTGTCCAATTATGAAGGACCCAAGGATGACCAACACAAACTGTGCAGCAATAAATGACCTCCTGTCTCTACATGACTTTACATCTATAAGGAGGACCAACGAGGAAGGTGTGTCTAACAGAGAGGACAGTGAGTGGACATTGTTTAATTTTTGTGTGTCTGATCTAACTGTACCAGTGCAACACGCACAAACTCACCACCACCATATAAGTGTCAATGCAGCTCTGAGTACTGATCCATCTAATCCCAATCCAGTGATCATTCCGTGTAGAACCGACTGATTCAGGTACTAATACACTACTAACACTAACACTCTATCCCTGCCAATGCTATCATTACTGATACTAATAATAAAGTTGGAGTATTGTTGACACTAAAGCACTACTGCTGATACTAAGAATGTAGTGTAGCAGTACAAGTGCTGCTTGCACTTATATTAATGCTGCTGTATTTCTGATACTTATACACTACTAATTCTAATACACTAGTACTACTGATACTAATACTCTAGTACCCTTAATAGGTATACTAGTACTGCTGACATTAATCACTATTACAACTTATACTAATACTAACACTGTAATGTTTCTGATACTAAGGCACAAGAACTGCTGACACTAATAAACAAATTAAATATTATTAATGCTGTAGTATTTCTGATAATAATCAGAATAATAATAAACTGATACTGCTAATACAAATACTTATGCTGTAGTATTTGTGATACTAATGCTCTAGTACTGCTGATATTAGTATACTGTACTGTTTTTATATTAATTAGATTAAACTAATAAAGTAATACTGCTGATAACAACACAAATGCCATAGTATTGATTCTTATACACTACTGATAGTAATACTAATGTAGTAGTACTGCTGATACTCGTAAACATTTTTTATAAATATTAATACCCTACTGATAATAGTAATACTAATATAATACTACTGCTAATATTCATACTTGTACGTGCTGCTGATAGTAACATTTACGCTGTAGTACCTCTGATACTAATACAGTAGTACTGCTCATACTACCCTAGTTACGCTAAGTACTGCTAAGGCACTAGTAATGCTGACACATATAGCTTCTATAATGGGATATTACTGACAATACTAACACCGGTGCTCTGGAAACACAGTCCTGTCAAAAAGAAGTATACTTAATTCAGATACAAACTCTTTCTCTCTGCTGTAATCCTCGTGCAGTTGTTTTTTCTAAAGCTCGAGCTCCTTCATGTCCACTCCACCTGCGCCAGGTGAGCCCTCACTCCTCACGCAGGATCTAAACAACACTCCACACAAAAGAAATGGCACCCGGGCTGGACTAAAGTCCTGGCGACACTCTCTCGCTCCTCTCAAAAGTTTTTTTTTTTCACAAACACAAGAGTGCCTTTAGCTTCTGCTTTTCGGTTTCTCTGTTCCTGTTTATGGCTCATCATCACCTGCTGTGTTCTGTTACCATAACACAGAGCGCCCCACAGCGGCAGAGATCTGAAACTACAGTCACTTCAGCTTAAAGGCTAAGCACCAGCGATATGAAAGTGTCAAACAAATACAATGGAGTTTGAGTTCCTAACTTGTGTTTATTGATCGTCAGAAAACATGTTATTTCTTACTAATTGAAGGAATAAGGTTTAAAAAACCGTTGGTCCCCCCCCCCCCCCCAGCGGTGTTGGGAAACTCTAATAGGCGTCTTGCCTGTGACGTAGATGGTGGACAACAACTCTAGAAGCTGCACTTAATTTAATGCAGAATGATGAAAAGGTGTGTTGTTTTTGGCTGCAATCATTCAATGTACAGTGGGACATCTGTGAACAAATGGCCCAAAGATCCCAAAATATCCAGAAAATGGACTAAATTTGTCCACTTTAAACGGGCACTTTGGAAAGGACCCTCCGCTCACTCCGTTATCTGTAGCTCATTTCACTGGCGCTTTTCCAACAATATGGGCATGTAAGGACACCAACGAAAGGTGTTCAAGAGCCTCTGTAACATGGAGGTAAACAGGGTAAGGACACTCACTTCGCCTGTTTTAGTGGGTGTTAGTTAACGTTAGCTTGACTCGCTAAACTCGGTGGCTCAGATTATACTCGGCTACGTAGCTGCATTACGGAGGTTTATAGTGTCGGATGAATTCGAGTTCGACTTCGATCACATTTACAAGAATAACGGTACCTCTACATTTGAGTTTAGCTTATTGCTAGGCTATTGTCATGAATAATGTTGGTTATTTAGCTAGATACTGTCATAACAGTCAGTCATAACGGTGTTTTACCGCGGCGTTGTTCAGCTGTTGTCCACCAGTGACGTCACGGTTGCGTTCAAGAATTTCCGTAGCGAGCTCGGGTTTTTCCGTCAATTTAATAAAATTGTCAGTTTTAAAGCAAATTAAGCTGCTATTTTCATTTTAATTCATGCTTATATCTGTCAGTAACTACAATAATGTGAAATATTCATGGAGGTCCATTAAGTGGTGCTTAGCCTTTAAACGGCCCTTAAATTTGACCCCTGGCCTTGGATTAAAGCTCGGAAAAATAAATTCATGAACAACAAATACAACATCCTCTTTATTACAACTCTACACCTTACCCACCCCTATGTCATACCCCGCACCTCAAAAACCCTGTGAGTTGGCTTTGTTTGTAAACTAATGATGTCAGAAACACTGGATGTCTGGAACAATGCAGATTCATGGAATTTCCTCTAATTTAGCACAGGATAGATCTTAGCACATCTTAGGGGCGGGGAGGTGTGGGTGTTAGCTGTTTTGTTTGCTAAGGCGTTTTCACACTTGGACTCTTAGCATTAAAGTGGTCTCAGACTGATGAGTCATGGTTTCTATGACATATGTGAACAACTTTTCACACATGGGCTATTTCAGCACTTTTTGAGGTTACTAAAGTTACTATTCGGACAAACGTATTGGGACATATTGTTTAATAATTCAAGTCACATGGTTCATTCAGTCCAATTGCTACAGGTCTATTAAATCAAGCACCCAGTCCTGCAGTCTGTTCTAAAGAGCCCACTGAATTTAAGCATATAACTGTAATAAGATTCTAGATAAGTCTGTGAAATTCCTTCAAACCAGATATTCCACAGAAAACTGAGTGGTATTTTTGCAGATTGGAACTTTTTAGGAAGTACAGCAACTCAGTAGTGGTGTGTGTCTGTTCCAGTAATGTTACATAAAGAATTTTCTGGCAACCTCAACTGTGTCCTCGTTACAGGGTTGTAGAAATCAACTGTGCAATTCCGCAAGCAGCCTGAAGACACCAATAAAGTAGGAGAGATTCTTATGGTGCTAGAGATGCCTGCCTCTCTTCTGCATCTGCATCTCTCTCTCTCTCTCTCTCTCTCACACACACACACACACACACACACACACACACAGCATTTTTGTCTCTATAGTTGAAGGGGATTTTACATAGACTTCCATTCATTTACTGGAGACGTAACCTGACCTTAATCATAACTACTACTATCGTAACCCTAACACATTCACCTTAAAATATAACTTAAGATTAACATAACGGGGAAGTAAAGTCCCCACAATGTCAGTGTGTAAACAGATATTGGCCCCCACAATGTGATTTTTATCTTGACATTAAAAGCAAGATAAAACTAAGATGAAACTAAAACATGTCCCTAAAAGCAAATTAAACATTTACTTAAACATACACAAAGTGTTCTCTTTAATTTTTCATCAGCAAAAATACAGGAAGCATACATGTGTGGGATATTTCTTTAAAAATGACTTATTTTTATCACATAGCAAACATCCCTTAAAGTAACAGTGAATAAAATCCAAGAAAACAATCACTGATTGACCTCGTGAAAATGATGGTAGTAAGGGAACTGAGACTCAGCTCTGCTCCCATAAACATCACTTCTTCAGGATTAAAAACAAAGTGATCTCAGTTTCATTTAAGTGATATTTGTCCCCTGAGCACAGCAGCAAGAGTAGTGGACACATCTGCTGTGTCTGTCAATTATTAAGTGTGAGCGTGAGCATAGAACATACAGCAAGTGTTGTGAAAAGCAGCTAGACATGGCAAGAGTGCAGCACCACATTCAGTGTCCAACCACCTTACGGCCTTTGGAATTTACCTTCCTATGTAAACACGTTTGATATGTCCAAGCTCCTCCCATGAAGACATACTTTCCTAGTTACTCAGGTTCTCAGAGCGTTATAAATACTGATAAAAATCCCATTCGGAAACTGTGGTGCAGAAGTTAGTTTGGGGGCGGCACGGTGGAGCAGCAGGTAGCATCACAGTCACACAGCTCCAGGGACCTGGAGGTTGTGGGTTCAAGTCCTGCTCAGGGTGACTGTCTGTGAGGAGTTTAGTGTGTTCTCCCTGTGTCCATTGGGGGTTCCGGTTTCCTCCCACAAGGTGATAGGCAGACTGGCGGCTCAAAAGTGTCCATAGATGTGAATGAATGTTTGTGTGTCGCCCTGTGAAGGACTGGCGCCCCCTCCAGAGTGTGTTCCTGCCTTGCACCCAATGATTCTGGGTAGGCTCTGGACCCACCGCGACCCTGAACTGGATAAGCGGTTGATGAATGAATGAATTTAGTGTATTTTAAATGCCAGATCATATTAATTTTATTAGCTAAAAGTGTGGCTAAACCTAATTTAATGACAAGCTGGACTAGATCTGTCAAATGAGTTACAATAAAAATTAAATGCATAATTACACACCAAGTTCATTTGTGGACGATAAGCACTCAATAGCAGGCCTTTGTTTTAGTTGCTTGTAAACGTGAGTGATGCCTCCTTGTGGAGAATTGCTGCCGCGTGTTAGTGAGTGAGTAAATGAGTTACAACCATGTCATGAGGTGATTCTCATTAGCTTTGAAATATCTCATTTATGGGTGGAGTCTGGCCTGTTCAGTGTTGTTTTTATTTTATCATTAATATTGATTCAAATGGTGTTTTTTGATATATATATTTTTTAATACTATAAATCTAGTGTTGGAAAACTGTAAAACATTTCTGTATAAAATATGAGCAGCTGATCAGAAAGTATGCATTTTTACATAAAATAAGGAACCACAATAGAATCACAATTCAACATATTACCAAATCATATCTAAAGTGCACAGACGTTTGAGCTGGTCCAAGTATCCTCATTTAACACAGTACATGGGAGTTTATATCAGTCTATTCATAAACTAATCCCCTGAGAAATGCCAGGCCCCATCATGTGTGCGCTACTTTTAATACGTCCCTCAATGTTTAAAATTTGTTTTCATATGTAAAAGGCACTGTTATTAATGTGCAGGTGTCAAAGGTCAAGACATCTGTGCCCATGAAATAACAATGACACAGAGACTCAGCAAACCAACAAACACACCAAAAACAACCAGAGCTCCAGCCTGCAGAGAAAAAAAGACAAGAGTGCACGGAGAGAAACACATGTTAATTCTACATTTCATTTTCTGTCATTTTCTTATTTCAGTCTCATTATAGTCACTCACCCCCACTGAGCTGCAGGAGTTAATGGGATCAGAACTGACTCGCAGGTAAAACAAACCAGGAAATACGAAAAGCAAACAGGTGGAGGTGGTGGAACCTGTGCAAATGGACACGTAAGACAACAAACATATTTGATATAAGCTTGTATGAGGATATTTCTTTTATTCCACTTTTCAGTATTGAAAATAAATTAAAACTTGCAATAGCTTAATAACTTGCAGTACCAATTTGCTCACACGGATGTCAAAATAATTATATAGCACTCACCCACAACTCCGAAGACGTTCCTGATATCTGGTACATAAACAGCCAACAGAACCACAAGCACGAGCAGCAGAATAGTGGAGAGACAGTGAGAGAACCAGGAGAACCGTCTCTCATCCTGAAACAGCATTAACACTGCTTTACGGGCCTAGAGTAAGTGAGCGGAAATGTGGAGAGAGGGAGTGAGAGGAAATGGGGAGAGAGAGAGAGAGAAACAAGGCAAACAATCAGGTTGCTAAATAAGGACAATATTCACAAAAGCTGTAGACTTACGTATAACCCATATCTACTGACAGAGCACTTAATAATTTAATATGACTACTTGACTCACAGGGAAGTGTATGAGAGGCACAGTGAGCAGCACGGCCATCAGGATCAGCAAACGCACTGTCGTCACCAGGACGTCCCATGGCAGGTAATTGTCATACCCTAGCAACAGCTGAGAGTTCACTCTATCTGGAGAAATACAGGAACAGGTTATGGATTGATGATCACACATGATAAAAAAAACAGTTATGTTCTCTTACCATAGAAGGTGAGGTAGCCAAAGAGTGCAGACACTAAATAAACCAGGAAACTGAGAGAGATGCTGACATTCGCTACATTCTGCATCTTGCGCTTAGTGGGCCTGAAATGTGGGTGCACGTACACACACACACACACACACACACACCAAAATGCATGTTTACATGTTTTAATCAATATATACCAAAATGTTGAATTAGTGTCAGAATTGAGCAAAAACCACTTAAAAATGCAATCAGCTCCACTGTGTAGCGCTGTGAATGTGCCAAAGCAAAATGTACAGCAGGGATTGCATTTTACCTGAAAGCAGTGCTGAATTCATGCCATAATTGAAAAGCAATCACTATCCAATCACAGTCCTCTACCGAATTTGGGGCGTGGCTCTTCAAGGGTTATTAAATAAAGACTGTGTTTCAGTTCTGGGTCACTTTGAGACTCTTGTGACGGATTAACTGTGTGAGACACGCTGCTGTCCCTCAGCCAGAGGGAGGGGCGGATACACCACAACTCTTAAACGAGAACGTGCTTCTCATTGGCCGTCACATTTATTAAGCAGCCAGAGTTCGCTGGCCTTCATTCAGACTATATTCCATTCTGTGATGACGATAAAACTGACTGACATTAAGAATCAAAGTAATTCTTTATACATAAATATCACATTAGATACGCCCCTGGCATCCATGAACCACAGACTAGAACCCTTGAAAAAACATGCCCCAAACTCAGTAGAGGACTGTGATTGAATGGTGATTGCTTTTCAATTGTGGCACGAATTCAACACTGATCTCAGCTGAAAAACAATCCCTGCTGTACATTTTGCTTTGGCACATTCACAGCATTTTTGATTACATTTGTACATGATTTGTGTACAATTCTTATTTTTTTTTAAATGGAAATCAACACATCAGACAGAGACACAGAAACTGACAAACACAGTCAGACAGAGAGAAAAGGCAGATCTGCTTTCTGTGTGTGCATTATTTAAAAGCTGTGACCTGGTAGGGCAGCATCCTCACACTATAATGCTTTCATTCCTTTAAAACAACTGGATTAATATCATTGTGTAAACACTGAATCTGAGGGTTATACTGACCGCTTTAGTTCACAGTAAATTGGTAGAACAGCAGTGTGGCACAGAAATGAGAAGGCCATGGTGGGAATCGCGTAGGCACTCTATAAAACACACACAGATGTTAATGTACACATTTATCCATATTCCTTTATCATCATGACAGATCAGAAATCTATATCAGCATCACTTGTAATAATATGACAACACCGTCATCATGAACACTACCATTTCAAATGATTATTTTTGTGTGAGTGACTTATTGAATATTTTAATGTGATATTTTTGCTCCATATGATTTAAGATCACCCTGAAAACAGATTATCAGTCAAATTATGACTACATTAAGAAATGTTTCTGTCATGCCCTCGTCCTGTCATGTCTGTTTTCCCCGCCATGTGCTCTCTCAGCACATGGCTCTGTTTGTTGTTGTCCATGTCTCCACCCTTGTCCCGCCTTCTTTCCTCCTCGTTGTCAGTGTCCTCGTCAGTGTCGTTTGTAATCCTGCCCCTTCATTATTAGTCTCAGGTGTCCTTGTGTGTATTTAAGTCCCCTTCTCTCACTTCCTCTTGTCGGACATTTCACCTTTGTAGTGTTTCGTATCCAGTTGTTTCATTTCTAATGTCATAGTCGTATCGCTCCCTTCAGTCTGTCTGTTCCTCGTTTTTGTCTCGTCCGTTCCTCGCTTCGTTTCCTCTGTCGTTGTTTTGTTTCTCTGTCATCATTGAGTCTCAAGTCTGTCTGTTTCTGCTTTTCCTCGCTTTGGTTTTTGCTCAAGTCTCTGTCTCTGTTTCGTTATATTTTGTAAATAAAAGTAACTGTGTTTTAGCGTGTGCGTCCGTCTCCATCAGTCCGCCCTCCCTGATCCTGAAAGTTTTCCTTAATAAGTACTACATTTGGGCCTGCAGTCTTCATTAGACAAACTACCAAATACATTCCTAGGGATTTTATCATAGCGCTGCTGTGTCTGATCCACTAGAACCAGCACCACACACATAAACACACCATCACCACAACAGTGTTACTGCAGCTCACCATCCAAATAATATCTGCTCTTGGTGTTCCTGTGGGGGTGGGCAACCAAACTAGTTAGCAAAAAAGGAGACAGACTGTATGTAACTGAAGAACTACAAACTACTCCCGTATGGTCAGTGAAGCCGACAGGACTTGCACAGAGGACCTATTTAACAACCTCTTCATATAGAACCATTCATTCATTCATTATCTGTAACCCCTTATCCAGTTCAGGGTCGCGGTGGGTCCAGAGCCTACCTGGAATCATTGGTCGCAAGGCAGGAATACACCCTGGAGGGGGCACCAGTCCTTCACAGGGCAACACACACACATTCACTCACACCTACAGACACTTTTGAGTCCAATCCACCTACCACCGTGTGTTTTAGGACTGTGGGAGGAAACCGGAGCACCCAGAGGAAACCCACACAGACACAGGGAGAACACACCACACTCCTCACAGACAGTCACCCGGAGGAAACCCACGCAGACACAGGGAGAACACACCACACTCCTCACAGACAGTCACCCGGAGGAAACCCACACAGACACAGGGAGAACACACCACACTCCTCACAGACAGTGACCCGGAGGAAACCCACGCAGACACAGGGAGAACACACCACACTCCTCATAGACAGGCACCCGGAGGAAACCCATGCGGACACAGGGAGAACACACCACACTCCTCACAGACAGTCACCTGGAGCGGGAATCGAACCCACAACCTCCAGGTCCCTGGAGCTGTGTGACTACGACACTACCTGCTGCGCCACCATATAGAACCGTGCCGCCCCATATAGATAAATGTATATGCTGATCTAAAGATTGTCTGAATATTTATAAAGGAAACACAAGCATTTACAACTTTTCTGTCATCTCTGACCACAATTTGAACTAATGACACAGATGCACTTGAGAAGGCTAAAGTCTAAAGTGTGTAACATTGTGAAAGAGAAACAAACTGATCATATTACTTTCTGAAAGGAAAAATATAACAAGTTGTTGGAAACATAAACACACCTTATCCTTTTCTCACACAGATGCAGAGGTATGAGATATGATGAGACAATGAGATCATACTAAGCCTAATATTATTGTCTCTGGCAGCCCTGCTGTGTGTATTATTAATAAAAACATGGTTACTTAGCAGCACAGTCCATTCAGATCCACTCACTTTACTGGAGAAGACGAAGAGACGAGCTATACAGTCTGAGGACGAGTTCGAGGAATTTGTGCTTTCCTAAAATGTATATTAAAAAGAACAAAAACTCATTACTCATAAACTACAGTATAAATTCACTAAAGATGGTGTGCCTCAGTGATTTTCCATCAGGATAAAGATTGTGATATGAAATAAAATCACAGTAACAATCTACAGAGAATATACTAATAAACAAATATTAATAAATGACTTACTAATTAATCACAGTAATAATAATAATAAAATAAGCTGGTCATTAAACAATGCAATGGGGATTAATCAGACAACAGAAGAAATCATGTAGTAATAATTCATGTGTTTATCTATTAAGCTGATGTTCATTTGTCCACTTTGGTCCAGAGATGTCTGCGGCAGTGTTGTCATTACCATGCTGACAGTGGAGTTGATGGGTAAAGGGCAGGGGATGGACCACTTCTTTACCACCACCTGAAAATAATACACACACATGGAAAAAAAATGCTTTCATTTTTCTGCTAAGCAACTGCACATAAACAAACTGATACATTTCATTCTAGAAAGCCCTGCATTGTTCTAGAACTCTCTGCAACCATTCTAGAACACACTATAGTCTGTTCTTGATTTTCTTAAATTCCTGTCTTGGATTCTCCACATCCCATTCTAGAAACCTATACATTTCATTTCAGAAGAGCTCCATACAGCCTCTTTGAAAACTGTACACACTGTGTTCATAAACCCTCTACACTCTGTCCTAGAACCCTTTACACTCTCTTCTAGAGACTTGTACATGTTCTAGAACATAGTTCAGTATGTAATAAATAGCTCTTCAGCTGTTTCTATAAAGTTAAGAGTCTTAAATACAAAATCCTACTTTCTGAAATAATCCCCTTGCTTAAATTACGTGATTGACAAAGAAAATATTCACCACTACAGCAAAGAACAGCATGAAGAAAAACGATAGGCTGCTGGTATAACCAAGGAAACCTGCAAGAAAAATACAGCCAAGAACACACATGCTTCATTCAATTCAGTGTTTTAAATATGTGGGGACAATACAAATGAATAAGATTATGATTACAGTTCCTGCATGCCATCGAATGTAAGTGTAGTAAATTAGTTAATGTTCACACTGGTGACATATTATAATGATGTAAACTTACCAATCTTTGGCAGAAGGGCAAGAGGTAGCACCACACACACAGTCACCAGAATCAACAAGATTACACCATCTTCATACCACACACTGAGACAGAGAGAAAGATATAGTGCAAGAATAAGAGCTTTCTAACTACATTCTTTGGGAGCCTAAGCCTTTTACTCTGCTGTATTTCATTAGAGTGATCTTACAGTGTTCTGTACTCAATACTGTACACACACACATTCCTAAGACAACAGAGTCCATATGTTTTGGTACGACAAAGTCTTTGTTTTTCATTCTCTCTCATGCATGGGTTTCTCTCTCTCTCATACATGGGCCTTCTCAATCTCCACAACACAAAGCAATTACACGATTCAGCATCTTCCACTAAAGAAAGCAAATCAATCCCTGTCTCTTCTCCCCTACTGAGCAAACCATGACAAGCAGTGGTAATTTTGACAGGATGATGCAGTGGCAAAATAATGAGCATGTGTGTTCTCTTCTTCTCCCACAGAACCAGCACCCTCCACTGCATGAACCAACCATATTTCCAAACTGAGGTGACCACTAATGTTTTCCAAACATCGCAGCATGTCTCCCGCTCACAGACAAAACCAGTCAGATACAAAATTAAAGAAATGATAAATTCAGGGCGGCACGTTGGCGCAGCTGGTAGTGTCGCAGTCACACAGCTCCAGGGGCCTGGAGGTTGTGGGTTCGATTCCCGCTCCGGGTGGCTGTCTGTGAGGAGTGTGGTGTGTTCTCCCCGTGTTCGCGTGGGTTTCCTCCGGGTGACTGTCTGTGAGGAGTGTGGTGTGTTCTCCCCGTGTCCGCGTGGGTTTCCTCCGGGTGACTGTCTGTGAGGAGTGTGGTGTGTTCTCCCTGTGTCCGCGTGGGTTTCCTCCGGGTGCTCCGGTTTCCTCCCGCAGTCCAAAAACACATGTTGGTAGGTGGATTGGTGACTCAAAAGTGTCCGTAGGTGTGAGTTTGTGAGTGAATGTGTGAGTGTGTGTGTGTTGCCCTGTGAAGGACTGGCGCCCCCTCCAGGGTGTATTCCTGCCTTGCGCCCAATGATTCCAGGTAGGCTCTGGACCCACCGTGACCCTGAATTGGATAAGAGGTTACAGATAATGGATGGATGGATGGATGATAAATTCAGGTTAAGACTAGAACCAAACAGATACATCCCTTGTGCTGAGAGACATCCAGAACAACAAGAGTAGATCTGGAGTGTTGTGTAATCAAGAACAAAGCATTAAAAAAACGGACAAATGGAAACTAGAATTAAACGTCAATGAAACACATACAACACACAGGCACCATTTACATTACAAGCTTCATTAATCGATTCAGATCTTGAAATGGCATGTGTGTGAACATTGATATGTTTAAGCAGTGTCTTCCCAAACGGGTCCCCAAGCCCTGTGTAGTGCAAAATGTAAGTCCTAATATATACTGGTTTCTACAGACAGTTATTACAAGCATGGCTCCTTTTATATCATTCGGTGCATTATTTTGTAATAGAAGCTGCAGTTTCATCACCTGCTCAGTGCATTATGTATAGGCAGGACAGAGCCATTGGAGACACAACCTGCATGTCACTGCCAGAGCTGACATATGACCACAGCACTAAGCACATGAATGTCTGACAAAAAGACTTGTCAAATCCGATCTGACTTTTCACATTTAAAAGAAAAAGACTGAATAACTTCAGCCTGGTTTTTGTGAACGTTTCCATAAAGATTTTGCAAAAAGACTGAGAATAGAACAAATGATTCTCAACAGGAGGTGGAAAGACTCAGATTGTAAGAAGAAAGAAGAGATGGAGAACATAATGTAGGTGCGTAATTTCAGATTAAATGTTAGCCCTAGAAAAGCATTTTTACAGCTTTAGAAAAAAAACAAAATGACATTCAGAACTCTACAAAGAGTTCTACAATGGAATACAGAGAGTTCCAGGGCCATTTGAGTAAAGAATTCTAGAACTCAAATAAAGCTAGAATTAGAGCCTGAAGAGTTCCAAAAGAGAATATACAGAGCTCTAGAAGAGGAAGCAGAATTTGGAGGGGGGGGGGTGTTCTACAGTAGCATACAGAGAGTTGTAAATCAGAATGAAGAATGTAAAGTTCTAGAACAGAAGTGAAAGTATAAGAACAGAATGTGAATTATTCGAAGAGAATTCAAGAACATAACTCAGATCTAGAACAGCATGTAGAAAGTTCTAGAATTCATTGCTTGTTCTGGAAAAATAACTTACTCAGAGGTCTCTGTTCTAAGGAAGCTGCGAATGGTGGCTGGAAGTTCAGACTTTAATATGAACATGTAGGAGGCCATAGCTGTGGAACATTAGAGAGAACATAGAAAACCACCTGAAACATTAATTAGGTAATTTTTATGATAATTCTATTTTTCTTTGATTCTGCTTTTATTTTCATTTCATATTTCAGTGTTCATTGATTTGACAGTGTGTCCCATCACTGACATCAATAAATCATAAGAAAAAAAAGACAGAGAAGAGGAGTTACAGTTTTTGGGCTCATAAAAGGGACTGATCTAGCCAGGCTCCATCAATGTTCTTTCATAGTTACTGTTGCTAAGTTGGACAAACTTTACTTGTACAACTCCCAAAAGGGACATAATATCCCCTTTTCTACAAGTGAATATAATTTCTGGGGTCTTCATGAAAGGGCTGTGACATGATTTATTCAAAATAACACAAGGATCAAACAATACAGCGATGTTCAATCCATGCCTAAACAGCCCCGTTCAGGGCGGCCAGTTGCAGCACCTCAAAAATGAGAATGAGCTACAGCTCAGTTCAGTACAAAAGCCCAGGAGTGAGGAGCAAGGAGCAGAACCTCTGCTTTTAGTAGCCATTTTGTCTTAGTTTCTTTCTTCTCTGCTTTTGTTTTACCCATATTTAAAGAGTAATAATTTTTTTGTGCCCATTGTGTTTGTTTTGCTTTTTACACCCCCCCCCCCAACTTCATCTCAGAGTTTGTGCATTTGTAGTCACTAGTCACACCTGTTACTCACATGGATGTGCGAATGCACCAAAGTTTTTTGTTTTTTTTTAATTTGATAAAATGTCCCCTTTAAATTAATCATATTTAGAGGAAATTTAACCATGCTTCAGAAGATTGTGGAGTAGGTTATTATACACACTTAGTAAGATGTGTTAGAGGAGTTAAAAAAATTCAGGAATTAAAAACAAATTCATCCTTACCGCCAATGTTCTGGATGAGAATGGTACAGGCCACCAGGACCTTGAGGTTAAAAAAAAAAAACCACACACATAATATAAAGAATATAAGTATCGTGGGGGGGAAATCGTTCTGTCATTTCACATTTCTGTCTAAAATTACTCTATAAATAACAAAAACAATTTTCTCTTAAACCTGTTTGACATGTGAAATTCCGTTCAAAAATGTAATCAGTATTTTTTAACAATATTAAAAGGAAGATAACTCACCTTTCCAGCTTTGTCAAAGGCTTTCTCTCCCAGAGCTTCATATGAGTTCAAACCTACACAGAAACAGACCAAGACATACACACACAAAGAAATAAAAACATAAATAAATTAATAAATACATAAATAAACATACACACATGCACACACACACACAGAGGGGAACACGGTGAAGAAATATAAAAATTAAGGCTTTAAGCAACACAGAATTAATAACGCCACCATTGTATTTTTAAATACAATTTCTAGTTTGACCCTTTGGCCCATCTGTAGTTATGAGTGCACAGATGGAGCTAATGAGCTGCAGGTTATTCTTTCTCTTTTTAAATCCTTTACAGAAGAGTGGAGCCTTTTGCTGCAGCTAAAGGGGAACAAACTCAGAAATATCCTCCACTTCAGAAGAAACATCTGAGTGGCTTAAAAAAAATGCTGGCCATTGTTAGACTACAGACATCTCCACAGGACAGTGACTGAAACGACTGTTTAGGCCGAATTAATCTCTCTGTGGTCAGAAAAATATAAATGTTTTCTCATTTCAGACCGAAAACCAGAGATGCGCTTTATGATAGTTCCTCTGCTCCCTCTATCGCAGCAGGGAAAGTGTTTGCAATCACTATTTTTCATAATCACCCTTGAAAAGATATGTTGCCTTCAGATTTGGACAAAAAAACATAACTTAAATATGGAAAAGGTGTTAGAAACAGACTCAAAGTGAAAACAGACACTTAACCAGGTTCCTGGTTACTGATGTTGAGTGTATTAGTGTTCAGTTACTGTTACCTGTGCGATCACACAGTGTGAGTAGGAGATGGATGGAATAGGAAGCCAGACTGGACACCAGCAACAACAACACACTACATGAAACACACACTGGTTAACAGAATGGCTTCATGCATCCACAGAAACAAATAATGCTGACATTTAGGTGATATTTATATTTTTATATTCGTCTCTGTATCAGCATTGGAAAATATGCACAAGAAAAATATTGCATACACAAGATTTCAATTTAACAAATAATTCTTACAATTTAACAAAAATGTCACCTCAGTTTATGAAATGCTTCTGAAATAATAATTTATTAAACTCAAGGGAATGAGATGAGTCAATATTCTGAGATGTGATAAAGAATAACTTAGTTAAAGGAATATTTTTATTATGTTATTTTAATGACATTTTAAGCAGTTAAAAAAAAAAAAGTATTGCATGTAAAAGCAGTGCTTTTGGGTCTCACATGAAGCTGATGATGCCTGTGTTGGCCATGGCATATGCCAGCCCCAGTATCCCACTCCCCATAATTGCATTCATCAGATTAAACACAGACGAGGAAAACGAGGCTCCACCAGACACCCGCACACCCTGAAAGAGAGCAGAGGGCAGAAAGAAGTAGAGAGAGAGAGAGAGAGAAAGAAAGAGAGGGGGGGGGGGGTTTATATGAATTACGTCACATTTGATTAATATTTTTAATATTACATATGGCTCTTTAAAAATGAGAATGATATGTATTTGATTTTAAACTAGTGCAGTTTGTGTGTGTGTGTGTTGTGTTTGTCATGAAGCTATTACACACATCCTTCATTAAGACAAGAAGTGTCCTTCACCCCACTGAGTGTTTTAAAGAGACTATGGGCCCTTTGCTGATGAGTAAATGTAAACATGAGTGATTATGTCCACTCTGCTGCTGTGTGAGAATCCTCACCATTGATTTATGTGCTTTTACTCAGATCTTAATTCATTTCTGACATGGTAACTTTTTAAGATTTTGCCCCTAATTTTACATGATAATAGTAATTACAATCTATGCATAGTATGTATAGGCCCTATATTTATTATTATTATGTTATTGTGCATAATGTTAAATTATGTGAGGTCTGAAAACGAAAGAACTGTTCATAATTAGTTCCTATGTTTTATTTACTTGGTTATTCAAAATACATTTGATTCAGCTCCACAGTTCTCATTAACATGATGTTTCTCCACTTTGGTGTCAACACACACACGCGCACCGTGAAAATGAAAGAGTCAGCAGAAGTTCTCAGGACAAGCATGTGATCACACACACCACACACTCAGCAGCTGATTAAAACTTTGGGAACATTCAGAGAAACATGTACTACAGCATTTTCTGTTGTCAATTCTGTTGACATTTTTAAACCAACAATAGATTACAATCTACACAGGAGGCTTGTTTGCAAATTGTTACCATTTCTCAGTGTTTCTACACTCACTGTTTATATTATTAGCTCCACTGGCCACATGCATGCTGTAGTTTTTCAGTTCTGCAGATACAGATTAAAGTCCATCAGTTGCTCTGTTCTTTAATGGTCAGGACCCCGACAATACCTTCACAGAGGAGGTATTATTTGACATGTGGATAATTCTCAGCTCATCTTTGGCTGTACAGTTTTTGTTAGTCATCCTCTAGATCCCTCATCAGTGGTCACTGAATGCTGTTTACAGAATGCTATTGGATGGACATTTTCAGTTGATGGATTATTCTCAGTCCAGGGGTTGGGACAGAGGAGTTCAAAAAGCATGGCAAGCAATAGATGGACTTCAGCGTTTAATTGTAAAACAACAAATTGACCCCGAATGGTTGGAGGGCTGATAAACTGGACAGTGAGTGCAGATACAAGGTTATGTAATGTTGGGTGATTAGTGTGTGTGAGTCACCTGAGACAGCATTGGTGTAGTTTCTTCATCATCATTATCATCTCTCTCTGGCTCATCTCCATTCACTACCTGGATACTCGTATTCACTCTGTCCTTACTCATTGGCCTTGTCTCACTCTTTCCTCCTTCTCTTTCTTTGGCAAAAATTGAACAGATGTGTCTGCTTGGACTACTACATAAAAAATAAATAAATAAAAAGTGGAACATTTTCAGACAACACAATTAACTACAGTGCTCAAAGAAAAAGTACAGGTCTTTTTCCCTTTCCATCATTGTTTTCATTTTTTCTTTTAGTCTCTTCTAACTCTTTCATTATCTCTCTCGTTCCCTTCATTCTCTCAACACTTTTCTGTCATTTTTCTCCTTTCTTCCCCCACCCTTCCCTTGCTCTCTTTACCTTTACTTCCTCCTTTCTTCTTTTTCTCTGTCTGCTCCGTTCACATTTAAAGATTTTATGTCCGATGAAAGTGCTGTTTCCTCCTCTTTTCTTTCGGTTCTCTTCACTCTCCAATCTCTCTCCGTTTCTCCTGTGTTCTTTTTCCTTTCATCTCCCCTCTCTCTCTCTCTCTCTCTCTCACTCTCTGCTTTTATTTATCATGTGACATGTTTATACCGGTCGAGTCTTTAAGACGCAGAGCGAAGTTAAACCAATCACCGCCCGCGCTGCTGCAGCGGACCAATCAGAGAGCAGATCTCTGGTCCTCTGAAGATGGCGTACACTCAGGCGCGTGTATGGCCGGTGTGATGGTGAGGTAAGGACTTCAGAATATAACTACACTCTAATAAACACGGAATTAAACATTACCAACATTTCACAGACATTAGACTGAACTCACCCATGGCGCTGTGTTAGAAATACTGCAGGATGAACATGTGGTGTCTCCGAATCGCATTGTCAGTGTAATGATCTCAGTCTCACAGCAGAGCTCTACAAGTAACTCTGACCTTGTTTTCTCGTCTCTGAATGTCGATACATTATATTATCTCGTTGTTTTTACACTTATTGTCTATTTTATCAGCTCCACTTACCATAGATGTGTACTTTGTAGTTAATCAGTTATAGATTGTTGTCCATCTATTGCTTTGTAGACCCCTCTTTAACAAGTTCTTCAATGGTTTCAGCCATTAGATCATACTGTGCATTGTGATGGTACACGTGGATCAGACACAGCAGTGCTGCTGGAGTTTTTAAACACTGCCCAATCTATTAGACCGACACCTTGTAGATTCAAAGTCAGAGACAGTAGCTCATCTGTTACTGCAGTTTGTGTCAGTCATTCTCTAGTCGTTCATCAATGGACTCAGGTCACTGCCCAAAGGACACTGTTGACTGGATATTTTGGTTGGTTAACTACTCTCAGTTTCTCAGTCCAAACTAGTAATTGTAGTTGTGTGTGTGTGTGTTCAGTCATAAATACCTCAGGTATTTGCCCTTGTTATTTATGTATTTCTACAGGAATGTTTGCAGGCTACTGACTCTCTTGGATTTCCAGTACACGTGGAGATCTCACAGTTTATCTTGCAGTGTTCCATTTGCACACGTTTTTCATGCCCAGAAAACGATGGCAGACGCTCAGTCTCCTACCACTGACCCTGGCCTGTACACAGCACCTCTTGCAGTGCGAGGAATGACGACACTGGACAGAGAAGCTTTCACACAAACCATCAGTGTCCCTGCCATTCGCATTCCCACAAGCGTCCTCAACAAAGTGGTCAAAAGCCTGAAGAAAGTGGCCCTCCAAAGGCCCGGCCTCAAACGGGTCGTAGACGACAACCAGAAAAAAACAGACAGTGACGGAAAAGACTACCGGTTGTTGCTGCTGGACCCTCAGAGCGTGTCCTCGGCTGAAAACTTCAGCCAGGACGAGGTGTCGGCACTCAAGGCCTTTGGAGTGAAGCCTGAAATTCAGCGTTATGAGCTCAAACTGACCTACGACAACCTGAAAAGTGAGGAAGTGCTGAGGGCTGTGCTCCCCGAAGGCCAGGAGGTGACATCAGGCTTCAGTAGAGTGGGCCACATCGCTCACATGAACCTCCGAGACCACCAACTGTCCTTTAAAAACCTCATAGGTGAGATTAAAACAACTTTTAAATCATTAAATAATAATAATAAATATTTTTAATGCTTTATCTGGGAGTTAGAGAGGTACCGAATTTTGTTTCTTTAGTTTTACACTGGAGTTCACCAAGAAACATGGTGTTAATTATTAGTCCTTGCCACAAGCAATTGAGTTGTTCAGTTATAACTAATAGACTTTTTGAAAGTGAGTGAAGTATATTACAGTGCTAATTGTTGGAGTATACATTTGCATTACTCAGTGAGCTATGTTTATCAATGTGGACAGTTATACTTTTTTTGTCACTCTGGTATTTGCAAATATGTATTTCTGTCTTCAGGTCAGGTGATCATGGATAAAAACCCAGGCATTACCTGCGTTGTGAACAAGACCAACACTATCGACTCCACATACAGAAACTTCCAGATGGAGGTTCTAGCCGGAGATAGCAACATGGTGGCCAAGGTGAGGGCACAAGTTAATGCAGTGCTTTAATTCTGGAACATACTGGAGCAGCTGTACAGGAGCTCCAGATTAATATGCCCAATACCAAACGTGGACTAGAGGGATATGAAGCCTCCCAGCACTGAACTGTGTACCATCCAGTACCTTTTGGATGAGTTATTGTTCCAGATATTGTTGTCTGACACCACTTTCTAATCTTACTAATGCTCTTGTGGCTGAATTCAATTACATCCTCACAGCAGATGTATTATGTCAATACTAAAGTGTTTCCAGAAGAGTTGAGGTTGTTTCTGCAGCGAAACCAAACAAACTTCCTATTAATAACCTTTGTTTCTTTTTCTCATGTCTTCCCCAGGTGAGGGAGAATGGAGTGTTTTATGAGTTTGATTTTTCTCATGTGTACTGGAACCCTCGTCTCGGCACAGAGCACGAAAGGATCATCTCTCTTCTCCATCGAGGGGACTTTGTGCTGGATGTTTTTGCAGGTGTCGGTCCTTTTTCCGTTCCAGCAGCTCGGCGAGGGTGCACCGTTCTTGCCAATGACCTGAACCCAGAGTCACACCGCTGGCTCCTGCACAACACTAAACTCAACAAGGTGGATGCGAAGGTCTCTACTTTTAACATGGACGGACGGGAGTTCCTCAGAGGTCCGGTCCGAGAGCGTCTGCCCGAGCTGATGAATGGTTCCGCCTCTATTCATGTGATCATGAACCTTCCGGCTCTAGCACTGGAGTTCCTTGATGCGTTTAGAGGCCTCCTGGACCAAGACATGGAGAAAGAGCTCTCCAACAAACTGACCCTGCCTCAGGTACACAGAGTTCCTGACACTATGTAACTTAATTATCTGTAAAAAAAATATTGCATATTTGCATATATATATATATATACACATACACCCATATGCATATGTCTGGACACACCTGAAAAATATAGTAAAATTTTTGCCTAATTTTTGTTCCCAATAATATTCCACAATATTGTGTATGGAGCGGCACAGTGGCGCAGCAGGTTAGTGTCGCAGTCACACAGCTCCAGGGACCTGGAGGTTGTGGGTTCGATTCCCGCTCCGGGTGACTGTCTGTGAGGAGTGTGGTGTGTTCTCCCCGTTTCTGCGTGGGTTTCCTCTGGGTGACTGTCTGTGAGGAGTGTGGTGTGTTCTCCCCGTTTCTGCGTGGGTTGCCTCTGGGTGACTGTCTGTGAGGAGTGTGGTGTGTTCTCCATGTCTGTGTGGGTTTCCTCCGGGTGCTCTGGTTTCCTCCCACAGTCCAAAAACACACGTTGGTAGGTGGATTGGTGACTCAAAAGTGTCCGTAGGGTGTATTCCCACCTTGCGCCCAATGATTCCAGGTAGGTTCTGGACCCACCGCGACCCTGAACTGGATGAGGGTTACAGATAATGAATGAATGAATGAATGAATACCATTATTTAGCGCCATGCTAAAAATTCTCAAACTGATAAATGTTCTAAATAAATCTCTTCCCCTGTGCTGCAGGTGCATTCTTATGGCTTCTCGAAAGAGGACGACCCTAAGAAGGACGTTGTGGAGAGAGCTGAAGCTGCTTTGGGAGTTTCTCTGCAGGGACGCTGCTCTGTTCACTTGGTGAGGAATGTAGCACCCAACAAAGAGATGATGTGTGTGAGCTTCACTGTGCCCAGAGAAGTGCTGTTCGCTAAAAAGAAAGGTGAGGAAACACACAACAGCTCATAACAGCTGAATACACGCATTTACACTATGGTGAAATCTCCTTTTTGAAGATGTACACTAAAAGGCCAAAATTCATCCAGCGTTTCATTTGAATGAAGGGTATTAGTGCTTCTATAGGTCTTGGAAGAGTCTTTACATTGCATGTTGTAACATTGCTGTGAGAATTTGATTGCAGGTTCACTAGGGCATAAGTGAGGTAAGGTTTGAATAATTAGGTCTAGATCACAACTCGTCCTCAAGGTATGGGATAGAGATGCTTCACTCAAGAGAACCTTTATTTTTTCACTAGCTCACAGCCCAGTGATGTGATTTATACCTGTCTAGTGGGCAAGGTGAACTTAGGCTCATGTGCAAATGCTTCAGAGCATCATATTGTATTGGTTAGTGTCTTTATATGCAAACTGCTGAATATGGGTGCACTCTAATGGAGCTGCATTCACTCATTTTGGACCCACTGACTGTTTTGCCACTCTTTTTGTTCTTTCTTCAGAATGTTCAGAACCCTCGCCAAAGAGACGGAAATGCACAGAAACGGAATAAGAAACGTCACCTGAATGGACTATTAGAAATATTTTCAAATGTTTTTTTTTAATAAACCTCAGATATTCCACCCTGTGTTTATTCATTTATTTATTTATTTTATTTTTTTATTTTATTTTTTACTGTGGTTTTGCCATTTACTTGATGAATTATATTTGCATCTGATATTCATTCCATATGAAAAGGCTCCGGTACTTCAGAGCACTTACTCTGTGTTTCATGTAGAAACATACAAATATGGAATATTTTGCAAGGTTTTTTTTTGGTCTGAACACAACAATTTCAAATTCAAATTAAAATAAAACAACATCTCTATATATCTAAAATATAGAAACCATTTGTCCACTTCTTTAAATGAGACTGGAGAAAATGACGATATTTACAATGGCTGTGATAAAAATAATTTATTTAAACTTCATCAAAAAAGTCACAGAAATATCTATTCATCATGGCTCTACTCAATTTCACTCTAAACTGGTCGTTTATGGTGAAGTAACCACTATTCCTCCTACAGGTTTAAGTGTTTGTGTGATACGTTAATGATGGGAAGAGTCCGCTGAAGGCATCCTGCAGCGCTCTGTAACAGGCCAAACCCGATGTGTATCCACCTGCAAGATCTTGAGCACCTGCCGTTCTTACATGATTCAGATACCTGAGGAAGAACAGAGTGAGAGGAAGAGTCTCATTAACAACTGATGGTTTTCTTAAGAATTAACAGAAAATGGAGGAGAGAAGGAGAAGGTGAAGTGTGTATTAACGGCCTGTAAGGGGCGATAGCATTCAACGTAACAGGTCAAGGGCAATTCACAAACCAAGTGTTCCCTAGGGATTCACCTTAAACCCTATTTACACCTGGGGTTTTCATGAGACTAATGTGTTGTTTGCCAGTTTGTCAACAAAAGTATCACCAGTTCGACACTTTGAAATTTGACGGCTGTATGGAGAGTAACATGCAGATCAGTTTTGTCTGGGGATATAGTGTGTTCTCCTCATTAACCTCCTCCTCCTCCTTATCCGCCCAGCAGTCACGGATCACGTGCCTTGTGATGTACTGTATTGGGCCGGGTCCTGGTTGATGAATGTGGGTTGGAGAAACAGATGTATTTAAAGTTTCAAAACGTCTAACTCCTGAAGTGGTTTGTAAAAACCGTTTGTTTTAAACCTGTATTCCTCAGGATACTCAAGACTCAGGACTATGCAGGAAAGCATATCATTTAGTAAATAAAATAATATCTTCACACATTCAATAAGTTATCAGTGTGAATGAACACAAGTGTGTGTTTGTGTTCATGAATATATTAACTCCAGAAAGAAATTGAGAACAGAAATAAAAATCCACTGTTAACTATCAGTCACTTTTTCCCCTTCACTCATTTCTCTTCATTCTTATTGTTCCTTAAACTTTTCCTTTCTTTTTTTTGACTCATTCCTTTTTTGTACTTTTTCTTTGGCCAGATTTCCCTCTTTGTTTCTTTCTCTCTTTTCCATCATTCCTTCCCTATTCTATTTCTTTCTTTATATGAAACAAAATGAAAAATCACATCCTGTCTGCTGACTTGCTGCGTGATGATGGAGAGCAAGTCCCTGGACACACTCAGTGTGGGGAGAGCAAAGACGGCAATTGAGTGAAAGAAAACCTCAGAAATCAAACTTGCCAGCAATGAAAGCAAGAAAAAGCCACAGAGAGAGAGAGAGAAAGAGAGAGAAAGAGAGAGAGAGAGAGAGAGAGAGAGAGAGAGAGAATGAATTATAGAGCAAAATTTCCACACATGCACAAATAACTCAAACACAGCAAAGTGCTGGATGGACCTTTCAAAATCCTCCACCCTTCATTCACACCCACACTCTTTCTTTCTCTCTCACACACAGCTGTCTTTAATAAAGAGCCCAACCTTACCATTATTTATACAGGTACCGCTTTGAGAGGAAGGGAGAAAGAGATTTTGTGTGGTGTGTGTGTGTGTGTGTGTTAGCCCCAGGGGTTAGGGGAGTGGGTGTAGAGACAACTGTCCAAAAACACACACTGCTCCAACATAAATCACCACAGGCTCCACTGTCAACACACACACACACTCTTACTTCAAACCTTCTGGAGGTTTTTCCAATTGGCCGATATTTTATTATTATTATTATTATTATCGTTACACTTATATAGCGCCTTTCTAGACACCCAAGGACGCTTTACAATCTACACTGCTCAGAACGCTCAATTCACACACACACACACTGGCGAGAAGCGGCAGCCAAACGCGCACAGCGTACTCTCAACCAGAAACGACCGTCCACCTGGAGGACTGCATCGGGCACTAGGGTTTAACCCAGGACAGAGCGCCAATCCATATCTGGGCTCACACATACAGACATTCATTCACACACCAGGACAGTTATTAGAGAAGCCAATTCGATTATTCTTAACCTAACACCTTGTTTTATCAGAACAGTACTGTTCCCCTGTTGATCTGCTTATGAACAATGAAGGGTTAAAGGGGACGGCTGAGAACCCCCTCCTGTGAAATCAGCCATCCATAAAGACAACTGTGCAATAATAAAATGAAACTTATTAATATCCTTCAGTTCAAAAGAAACCGTTCACAAACTTCGGCTGTACACTGTATACGTGACCGCAGCTGAAAAGCTGGAGACAGACGGCGAGAACCTTAATACCACACAGCAGACACCTAGAGCCATTTCTCTGCTTATCTAGGTGTTTCCTCATCCGTTCAACTTTGTAGAAATGTGCTCAGCTCAAGGATTCATGTGTTGCTTTCTCTCCCATGTCCTTCCTGTGCTCTCAAACATGTTTCACAGAAAAATACACTTGATTTGATGTGCTGCTTTAAAATCATATCAATCTTTCTCCTGAACAAAACTAATCTATAACCAAGGCAAACAAGATGAAAAGAATAAAAGGAATGAAAAAAAGAATAAACAAATAGATCCACCCTGTGTTCTCTTTTCATAACCCCACACCCACCCCACTCTCTCCAGTGTAAACCACATCACAGAGTCACCACTAAAAAGGACCAGGAGAGCGAGTCTCTTTGTTGCTTTTCAACCATTCCCAGAAAAAAAGGTCCTGAACACGATAGAAGAAAACGACTAACTTACAGTTTTAGTAAAAACTCCATACTGACTTTAGAGATTATATCAATTATTTTTATAAAACCCTCCATGTTTTATTTGGGCAACAATATTCTGGTTCCTGAGATTAAGAGTAGCATTAGAAATATACATTTCAAAAAATATAGGGGAAATAGATATATGAGATATTGATTATCACATTGTAATTGTACTTGTTGAAAGATGAGATATATTACGCAGAAAATTAACAGGGAGTTCTCAGGAAGAATGGGCAAGCCTCAGGACCCGAACCATTCGGGTTCTTTATGTTTTGGTCCGTGCATCGCCAAAGCAGCAGGTTTTGTGAAGTGTGTGCAGTAGAGAGTCCCTATCAAAAAGGAAACAATGGAGGACAACAGGTGAACCGGCGACAGGGTCATGGCTGCCCAAGGCTCATTAAGGGTCATAAGGCTACTGCTGAGATAGATAACGCTGGCTCTGACAGAAAGCTGTTAAAACACACAGTGCATCACAGCTTGCTTCGTCTGAGGCTGCACACCCACGGTGACACCTTCACTCTCTCTCACACGAACGAATGTCTGAAACCCATGATCCTGTGTCTGGTTTGGATTATTGTGGTAGTTCCTAAACACTGCCAACTGGGCACACCCCACAAGACCTGCCGTTCTAGATCAAAACATTAGGAACCTCACAATTTGGCACTAGTCAAAGTCTCTCTGGTACAGAAGCTTGCCCATTTTTCCTGCTTCCAACATAAACTTCAAGAACTCAACGTTCAGTGATAGGTGCCACAGTAATGGGGTAGGGCCTAATGGTTAGCAAAGAGGACTTAGGTCTTTGGTTCAATTCCCATGACCAGGAAAACTGGGGGCGGTGGCACAGCACTGTCCTCCTCCCACAGTCCACAGCTGAGGTGCCCTTGAGCAACGCACTGGACCTACAACTGCTCCCCAGACACGGGGGATGGTTGCTCTGGGTGGGTATGTTCACAGCCACTAGTGCACTAGTGTGTGTGTGTGTGTTCACTGCCACAGATGGGTTAAATGCGGAAGGCACATTGTCATACGTTGTACAATGACAAATAACTGTACATTTCATTTCATTTCATTATACACATAATAAGGATGAATTATTCACAGCATGACCAGACACTGATTAAAACAAACTTGTGTACGTGTGTGAGACTGACGTATCTGACTGCAAGAATAGCACAAATATCTACACACTTCCCGTTTACCCGCAGAGCAGGGTGCACCAAGGGAAATGTGGGTTATTTTTTGGAATAAGAGACAATCATTCATCTCTGTCAGAGTGAGAGAGAGAAAAGAAAGAAAAATGGGGGGAGGGGGGGTGAGAGAAAAAAAGAGAGAGAGAGAGAGAGATAGAGAGAGAGAGATAGAGAGAGAGAGAGAGAGAGAAAGAGAGAGAGAGAAAGAGAAAGAGAGAGAGAGAGAGAGAAGAGAGAAAGAGAGAGAGAGAGAGCGAGAGAGAGAAAAGTTGTTGGGGGGGGGGGGGGGGGTTTGGTAGGGGGACTAGCCCTGTGTGAAGCTGTTGTAAAATCCTTTAATTTTGTTCTAACAGCTCTTTTGTTAAAACAGTTTTAAACTGTGACTTACCCGAGTCTGTCCAGCTGCTCTAATTCTGGTACCGGAGGCCCGTATGTCTCTATGCAAAGTGCCTGATACACATATAACTTCTCCTCCATCAGAGCAACTGGGGCGAGAGATACTGTCTGACCCTGAGAGAGAGAGAGAGAGAGAGAGAGAGAGAGAGAGAGTAATTACAGCCCAAATTAGCTGTTTAATATGATTTCTTATATTTCTTTATATCAAAAGCAGTCAAGGAGACATTTGTATGTCTGAATATGTGTGTGTGTGGGGGGGGCTGTTACCTTCAGACTGCTAGTAGAGAATATTGTGGTTGGTTTGACTGTTTGTTTCTGTTTCTCAATCTGTGTCTCCAGATGTGCAGCTCGGTCTTTATGCTGAGCCAGAAGAATAGACGCAGGTAAATGGGAGCTTTCCTACACACACAAACAAACATACACAAAAAAAAACAGAAAATGAACATCAGTTCTTAAAAATTAATCACTTTCATTCTGAAATCATAATGTGAAACACTGTTCATATCCTATATTAATCAGTTTTAATCATGTTTGAAGTTATAAATGTAAGTTTACCTAATAATTTCACACTGATTTCAAACTAGCATTAACCCATAAGAGCCCAGACTAAGTTAGGAGAAATGTTTGAGAATGAAAATGAGAAAACAGACCAAAGAAACATGGAACAGTTTTTTTCTCCTCATTTCTTGCCACAATCTGTAATTATTATTGGGTTAAAATCCCACTGTAACATAAACATCACAACATCACATTCTGGAAAAAAGGATCAGACTGTCGTATGTGCCATAGGACAGGCGACTACAGCATTTGAAGTTTTAAAAAGGTTGGAACACACTTTTTAGACACAAAAATATGCTTTTACAATAAGCATTTCTCTGGTCTCTATGCCTTCAGCCATCACACCATCATTCTGTAACTGAGGTCACACGTTTCCCAAACTCAGAAACTGTTATGTGACTGCACCCAGGATGTTCAGTAAGTGTCAGTCAGGGACATCACGATTTAAAGTGAAGGATAGATAAAGAGGTGTAGGAAGCTTTCCAGACCTTATAAAGAGTTTGTGACACATATGTCACCATGGGCTCTTATGTGTTAATATGCTGAGTAAGGTGTTTTAAATGCCTTTGTGGTCTCTCTCTCTCTAACTTTTCCATACATAAATACATTCTTTACTGTCTTTTGACTAGGGATGAGCAAATCACTGATTCTTTGTGTGTGTACCAGTTCATCCAGTAAGGTCTGTTTGTTTTTGCGTTTGGCCTGTAGTTGTCTCTGTTCCTCCTGCAGTGTTTCCAGTCTCCGCTGCTGTGTGTCCTGCTGCTCCAACAACAACAGCTCCTCCAATTCCTCCTGCTCTCTTGTCTATACATACACACACGCACACAGACATTACAAACAATTTGAGACTTTAATACATCGCATTTGCAGTTGTAGTATATAATGAGGCAGATGAGTAACTGTCTACTACTCCGTGTACTGAGGCAAAGAGGGGGACACACAGAAAGGCACTTACCAATTTGGCTTTGTTTCTCTGTATGATGTCTTTATTTTCTCGCTGGTATTGCTCCATCATTTGCTTTGTACCCTCGACATCCACATTATTTGTCAGGTTATATACTAAAAACACACACAAAAATTAGAAGTCAGCGATCTGTTGACTAACTGGTTAACTGTTTTCCTATTTGGAAAATTCAGTACCGAAGAGATATACAAAACAATGCATATCTGCATAAAATACACCATGCAAAATATTCATTCATTGATTCATTATCTGTAACCCTTATCCAGTTCAGGGTCGCGGTGGGTCCAGAGCCTACCTGGAATCATTGGGCGCAAGGCAGGAATACACCCTGGAGGGGGCCCAGGTCCTTCACAGGGCAACACAGACACACACACACACATTCCCTCACACACTCACACCTACGGACACTTTGGAGTCGCCAATCCACCTACCAACATGTGTTTTTGGACTGTGGGAGGAAACCAGAGCACCCGGAGGAAACCCACGCAGACACAGGGAGAACACACCACACTCCTCACAGACAGTCACCCGGAGGAAACCCACGCAGACACAGGGAGAACACACCACACTCCTCACAGACAGTCACCCGGAGGAAACCCACGCAGACACAGGGAGAACACACCACACTCCTCACAGACAGTCACCCGGAGCGGGAATCGAACCCACAAACTCCAGGCCCCTGGAGCTGTGTGACTGCGACACTACCTGCTGCGCCACGGTGAATATCCTCGTAACATTGTGAAAGGAACTGTTTTTGAAAAGGGCTGTCTATGTCTGGATGAGAGAGAAAGTGTTCTGATCACTTTTGAAGATTTAAGGACAACTGATTTTGGGGTAATTCGCCTGGACCATCCACCACAAATTTCTCCAAAAAGTAAAAGAACACTGCTATGTTCCAATCATAAAAAACAACATGAATATATCAAGATGAAAGTTGTCTCACCAATATCTTCTACCTGCTCCAGGTAGTCATTATACTCTCTGAGACTGGGGAAATCAAAATCCCTCTTATTATAACTGAGAGAGAGAAAGAGAGAGAGAGAGAGAGAGAGAGAGAGAGAGAGAGAGAGAGAGAGAGAGAGAGAGAAATTACTGATTTGTAATTCATTCAGTGTTTACTATTAATTAGTCAATTGTAGCACCTTGTGACACTCTGTAGAAAGAGTAAACAGCAAGGGACATGTCTGGAAAATAGTTCACTCACATTTTCAGTACTTTTTTCCGGATCTCCACTTCTTTGTCTATGGCAGGGTCCTCAAACAACTGCAAACGGAAGTTACTCTTTCTCAGAGGAGTGTCACATTGGACACAGTTACCAGAGCCTCGCACAAACAGCATCTCCACACAGTTCTCACATCTGTAAAACAAACCCCCATACATGAATGCGTACACACACACACACATTTTTCAAGTACTTCAAACATCTTTTGTATTAACAATGTTATGTCCAAGATAAATGTAACTGGATACTGGATATTATTATTATTAATGACCCATCCATCATCATCATCATATTATTATTATTATTTTACACATGTGTAAGTATCAATATTTAACACAAATTGTTTCAGTACAGAATGTGAAAGATAATTATTTTCAAGCAGTAACAGCAGGTTTCTCAAATCCATTTCAAACCCAAAGATAATGGATAAAACATATGCTCTGTGTGTGTGCGTGTTTTAAACACAGAGGAGTGTTGGATGAAATTCAGACACCCACACATTTTCTGAAGCTCTCTTTTCATTGACTCCCTCTCATTCTCCAGCCCTCCCTCCCTCTATCCATTTACTTCCTTTTTTATTCTCTTATTCATCTCTAGTTTCCCTTTTTATGGATAAATATTTAAATATACTATATAACCAAAAGTATTTGGAAGTCTGCACTTTAAGGAAGGCTTTATATTATATGATGAAACATTAGGAACTGATGGTATTCTGCAACATGAATATTAGAGATGTCAGGCACTGATTCTGGGTGATTAACTGCCCCTCTAACCTACAGTTGGTATATTACATGGTAAACACTGGCTCTTGAGTAGCTGTTCTCGAGGATCCAATACCATTTCTTTCTTTTCTATGTATATTTCACTGTATTAATATTATTGATTTCCCTGGTTGTTATAAGGGGGGTCCAACCTTTGAGAACAGTGCACACGGATGGGAGCATAGGTGCCTAGTTACTACTCAACTGTGACATACGAAAGGCAGTCTCACCCTTCTAATGCTACAACTACAAACAGCCATAGACTCATTTTAAATAACATAGAGCATAAACTGGTCAAAATACATATATTTAGTCGTCTCCGCAGCTCCATACTCACAGTGTATGACCACAAACATTAACCATCAACTTCAAAGACGGGTTTCTGTATTTTGTCGTCTTGCATCTCGGGCAGCCCTGGTCATCCATGATTAATTATATGTTTTAAATGTTAATAGTTCACAAAGAACTTTATTTTTTAATTAATTTATTTTATTTGCGTTTCAATATCAATAACTACAACAACCACTGCCTATTTCACACCAGCTTTCAGGCATGTCCCGCACTCCGGCGGCTGATTGGCTAACACAAAACTTCTCTGTTCTGATTCGCTGTCTGTATGCAAGCGTGAAATGCGATCCAATCGCAGCTTAGAAGGGGCGGGACTTATGAAAACAGCCCTGTGTCACAGCTAAAACCTTCCTGACTGAGCTTCTAACGCTAGTCGTTCCTATTCGATTAAGTGTTCCATTTTTTAATTATTATTATTATTTAAAGTCAGCATCCAGTTATCGATTAACCACATCCAACTTCATGTCGGTTTTTCAGCACGATATAATTAGGATAAAATTATTTAATAATTTATTTGAAAGAAAACAATAACATTGGGTTTATAATATCAAACATCCTAACTTCCAAAATCCATGTTCTTTTAAAACAGAAATGTTCAATGTTTATTTTCAATGGAGGAAGCCTGTGTGTTTCATATTTAAAAATGAACTTGACAAAAATCTTATATTTGCTACAAAATTAGTTATTTTGTTTCGTGTCTCCCATTTACATTTATTCATTCATTCATTGCCTGTAACCTTTTATCCAGTTCAGTGGGTCTGGAGTATACGGAGTATACATGGAATAAATAGGTGCAAGGTTGGAATACACCCTGGAGAAGGTGCGACGACCTTCAAGCTGTGTGACAGTGACACTATCCCATTTACCTGCATGAAGGAATATTTTAAAAATTGCACTTTCAATTGTTTTTAATGCTTTAGCCACATTTTAATTAAAAAGAAATTATATTTCCTTATAAACCATGTTTCATCTGTAAAGATTTTTATAAAGATTTTCTTTATCTAAAAATTTTCTGGAAGCCTTTTCCATCTCAGGAAAAAGAATTGTTCTGGAGAAAATCAAAGACATACACACCAAGGTAAAAGCTAAGTTTGCAAAACAAATTACACTTTCCTGCTAAGTTTTCAAAGCAATATCAGCAGATGGATTGTTTTTAACCTTTTTATTATTCCTTACTTTACCATGGCTCCTGAATTCATTTGTTTCCTGCTCCCACCATTCTCTAAAATTGTACCTGTGGGGTTGTGGACCAACAGACAAGAGGCCTTAATTAAACTGCATGGTATCTAATAGGCTCTAAGTACTCAGTCCTCCATTTTGTCAGCTGTAATGCTTCATAAAATTTATCTATCAACTAGTATCTTGATTATAGCTTATCTCAGCATTAAAATAGAACTGCAGCCTTCTTATGGAAAATAAACAGACGATTCTTCCCCATTCACCCTGTTACTCAATGTTCAGGATTCCCACAAGAACACCACAGAGCAGGTATTATTTCTGTGGTGGATCATTCTTAGCCTTCACTGCGTTATACTGATGTGGTGGTGTGTTAGTGTGCTGGTATGAGAAGGATCAGACACAGCAGTGCTGCTGGAGTTTTTAAACACTGTGGCCATCACTACTGACTCTATTCCTAGACATCCAAACAATTCAACTCAGTTTTATTTATAGAGCAGTTTTTACAGCAATGATTTAACAAACCAGCTTTACAGACTTTGTTGAGTCAGAACATGAGGTACCTTAAGAGGAACTAAGACTGAAAAACGGGACTCGTCCACTTCTGGTGGGCATTACAGCAAAACAATAAACCAAAAAAAACCAGATGAAAGTACAGCTGATTGCTAAAAGGTAGCTAGGTTGTTTCACTGTTATCCAAAGTGGTTGCTAAGTTGTTGCTATACTGTTGCTGTGTCACCACATGTGGTTATTAATGTAATGCAGTAACTATGTTACTATGTTAGTCAGGTTGATGGTAAGGTGTTAATCTACAGTTATATGTGAACTGTGTGCTAAGGAGTTGCTTGAACATTAGGTTGTTATCAGAGGAGGTTGCTAAGGTGTTGCTAAGCTGTTGCTCTGGTACGATTGCTATGGTCCTGATGTATATTTGTGGTCTTAATGTTATTATGATCACATCATTGTGTGAAAGCATCAAAATAAATGGAATTAAATTTAGTGATGTTACTAATAGGCAAAATACATTTTAAATATTAATCAATAAAAACAAGCATGTTCTGTTACCTTTCCCTTTCTCACCTGGAACAGGTGAGTTGCTTTGTGTTATATCTGAACACACCTTTGAAGTACTCTGTGTTTGAGAGAGTCTTTGTGTACTTAGTATGTGTGTTTACGTGTACCTCCTCTCCCACTCCAGGTATTCACCATTCTTTGGCTAATCACCTGCCTGTGTATGATCCCATGCCCTGCCCCTTCCATAGTAACAGTGGGAAAATGCAGAAACACAAGTCAAAACTTGACCAGCATTTACCCCCCAGCAGCAGGAGGCATGCAGCCAAGGAAAAAACGGCAGCACTTGGGTCAGAAAGGTCGGCAGCCACGGCTGAAACGTCAGCAAACAGGACAGAAATGGCTGCAGTTGGAGCAAACAACAACAGATGAGATAACTGGGACAGCATCAGGAATCACACAGTCATCAGAAAGCTCAGCAAGAGCAGATGTGTGGCAGCATTTGTGGCAGAAAGGGCATCAGCAAGGAGCGAAAACAAAGCAGCAACAGTGGCAAGAAGGGCAAAAGCAAAGGCAGCTGGAGGGGCAGCAGAAGAGGCAGCTTTGGCCAGAAGGGCAACAGCATGGACCAGAAGGTGAACAGCTTGAGAAACAACAATTGGAAGAAGGGCAACAACAACAAAATCTGCAACAGCCATGGCAACGGGGGCAACTAAACATGGAACTTTGGGAAGAAGGGCAACATGAACAACTGCTGCCATGGCAACAGGAGCTACAACCTCAAGATGCGCAACAGCCAAAAGAACAGGGGCAAACGCATCGCGTCCCCCTACCCTCCTCGTTGCTTGCCTCGCTCTCCCTGGAGCAGGTCGCGTGCGTGTGCGAGGCGTTACTTCAGAGAGGTCGCGTGTCCCATCTGGCGAGTTTCCTGCGCGCGCTCCCGCTCGATCTCCAGCCGCGCGCCCCTGAAAGTGTCTTGAGGGCGCGCGCGCTCGTGGCATTTCACCAGGCGCGTTACCGCGAGCTCTACGCACTGCTGGAGCACCACAGCTTCAGTGCGGCGAATCACCGTGCGCTGCAGGACCTGTGGTTCCGCGCGCGCTACACCGAGGCCGAGAGTGCGCGAGGACGACCACTGGGCGCCGTTGACCGGTTCCGCGTGCGCAGGAGATTTCCGCCGCCTCACACCATCTGGGATGGGGAGCGCACGCTCTACTGCTTCCGTGAGAAGAGCAGGCGCGCTCTCGGGGAGGCCTTCATGCACAACAGGTACCCGAGCGCGCGCGAGAAGCGAGAGTTGGCGAGATTAACGGGACTGAGCGAGATGCAAGTGAGCAACTGGTTCAAGAACCGAAGACAGAGAGAGAGGAAACCCGGGGAGGAACAGAACAAGAGGAGGTGAACCACAGCATACATTTACACTTCCATTTGCATCATTTCCCAGACATCACATCACATTTAAACTGTACATCACTCCAACCACTTTACATCACAACACATCTACATACATTCATTCATTCATTGTCTGCGGTGGGTCCGGAGCCTTCCTGGAATCACTGGGTGCAAGGCAGGAACTCACCCTGGAGGGGGCGCCAGTCCTTCACAGGGCGACACACACTCACACATTCACTCACACACTCACTCACACCTATGGACACTTTTGAGCCGCCAATCCACCTACCAACATGTGTTTGTGGACAGTGGGAGGAAACCGGAGCACACAACCCACAACCTCAAGGTCCCTGGAGCTGTGCCCCTGTGCCACCCATCTACATGCATGTATACCGCATTGTATTTTTTGTACTGTTTGTTAATGTATGACTATTGTAAGTGTCCTTGAGTTTTTGAAAAGCGCTATATAAATATAATGTTTATTATTATTATTATTATTTTTATTATTACATCACACACATACATGAGAGAGAGAGAGAGAGAGAGAGAGAGAGAGAGACTGAATGATAAATCACCTAACCATGTCAAGTCACATAGTTACATCTCTTGAGTGCCAAAAGCAAGCGGTTGTTACACACTGGAAAATGTATGTTAAAATGAGCAGTTCTCAGAATCGTTATGTAATATATTCATTGCTTAAAATCCCTCCAATCAACTCCAATAGAATTTAGGCCTATGATCTTGAGTTTGACAAAGATCACACACAAACACTTTTTTCATGAACTGTGTCCATTACATAGATTTCCATACATTTACCTTGACCCTAGCCCTAACATTTACACAAACCTTACACTAACCCTAACACACACCTTCACCTTAAACTGTAATGGTTTATGTGCAGGGACCTGCTTGTGGTGTTCAAAGGAAGATATACATTTTCACAATGAGTTTGTAAAGAGGTTTTATTCTCTAGAACATGAATGGAACACACACACACACACACACACAAAATGTGAATAGTCAGGTGCACCTGAGCTTTGTTCATAAACTTTAAAGTGTCAAAAGATGTGAATAGTGTACAACTCTCTCTCCCTCCCCCTGTGTGTGTGTGTGTGTGTGTGGTTGTGTATGAGTGTGTGCAAAGGGAAGGAGGAGCTCAAAGAAAAATAAACACTACATAGTGATTCTTTTCATCACCCTCCCCCCCCCCCCTCTCTCTCTCTCAGTAAGTCTGATGGTACCCCAACCAGAGAAGATGAAAGCAGTCAAAGTCTGGAGGATCTCTCTCCATTTTACGGCTTTATGGACAGGGTGGTAAATCAAAAGGTCACTGAGGTTACTGAGGTCATCCTCCCACCCTTGGGGGGGGCAGTAAACACCCAGAATCTTCCACAAAACTCATCTTAGGTGGAGTTAGAAGTTCTAACAACAATCTAACCGTTCACAACACTGGCCACGATGGAAACGCCACTTACGTCCAGTCTACAGCGCCTGGACTTGGAGTGTCCCTCTGTGGGTTACAGACCTGAGCTAAGTTCCTTGACTGACTGTAATGAAGCAGACAATGTGTTTAAAGAAAACATGAATGAATCAGAAGATGAACTGACGGTGTGTTTTCCATTGTGAAAGGACATAACCTGAACATAAATTCAGGGGCCAGGTCATCCAGGCTCAAGCTCCAGACTCAGGATTAACCCATTCCATCTAATTTAGACAGGGCCTGGGCTCAGGATTACTACAATGTCCAGGTTACACAGGACCCAGACTTATGAGGAGAAAAGATCCAGGCTGAATATTAACACATAGCACAAAGCTTAGATTAATTCAGAGTTCACTTTAAAAAGACAAGATAAAGGCTCAGGATTACTCTAGGGTCCAGATCACTGAAGACCAAGGCTCAGGATTAACTCAAAATTTATCTTAGAAAAGACCCAGGTTCAAGATTAACTAATAGTCCATCTTACTTATACAACATGGGGTGGTTTCCCAGACAGTGATTAAGCCTAGTCCTGGACTGCACAGCATTCTGAATTGTGATTTTCCATTAAAAGCATTGTTTAAACCAAGACTAAACTTAATCCCTGTCTGGGAAACAACGCCATTGGCTCAAGTTTCAAGTTTACAACAAAATCCAGATTAATTACTAAAGAGCCAGGCAGGAAAACCATGGAGAAAGATAATTATGAAACACAGCCTTCCTCAACCAGTCTTCATGTTTGTCATTTTTTAAGCATTCTCACACCCTCCTGTCATCACTGTCAGACAAAGTCCTGGCATTTCCAAATCGCTCACATCATTTTTAATGAGAGAGAATATGAAACTATTTGATCTGAATTTTGGCCCCTTTCTATTGCTCCACCTCTCGTGAAAATCTGACACAACATAGTGGACAGTTTAGTGAGGTCAGGATCACAAACACCACAAAGACTCATCCCAGTGCTAGGATTTATTATATTATCATTGAGCACACTGAGCTTAAGATCATGTCCAGCTGTTTCAGACTGTTCAACTTCACTTCATGCTTTTCCAATGCATGTCCAATGGGTACAGCTTAAAGAGGGCGATATCTACAACCGTTGGGACATATTCTGTTATATTTCACTGCTCTCTTTTTCTCTTAGAATTGTACAGGTTGTTTTCATTCCACGACTTGTTAGACCAATTTATGTAAAAGGAGAAAGCCTATGCAGTATGTTGTAGCTGTAGTGTAATCATATATATTTTCCAGTATATGGACTGCTGGAGTGTGGAGTAAATGGTATGCTTTAAATATTTGCTATTTTTGTAATGTATACACACCAACCTAAGCATTAGTTATTTAGCTTTAAACTTCCAGAACTCCATTAAATGTTAATATTTATTCAGTATTATTTTTTCCACAAGTGTTTTTATATCCTGAAATAACCTTAAAACTGTACGCACACACACACACAGAAAGAGACCTGAAACCTATAGCCTTATAGCCTTAAGCCTTTACCTAGCATTTCCATGCTAAATTCAAATTCCTGTAGAAAAGAAATGCATATGTGTATAAAAGTCCTAACAAAGTGAGTGATGAAGGAGAGCAGAATTTTACCCTGAGGCCGTCTGGAGATTGTTAGCATCACCGCCTTAATTCAAATAAACACAAGACCTATTTTCTGTTGGTTTCAAAACCTCTGGCCTACTATTGTGGGCCTGGACACACAGGGATATGGGGGATTTGGGGTGGTAATATGTAACATGTGTAGTGAGTCGTGACAATTATTAAACTGCTGTCCTCATTGTTATTATTTTAAATTGTAAAATTCAACCACTATGAACTAATCATCAAGCGTGGGGGGGGGGGTCTGCAATATTAAAGATCTGATTTAGGCAGTGAAGTCGGAAAGGAATTATCAAACCGAAAAAAGTTAAGAATAAAAAAAAAGAAAGGGCAGCACGTGGTGCAGCAGATAGGTGTCGCAGTCACACAGCTCCAGGGACCTGGAGGTTGTGGGTTCGAGTCCCGCTCCGGGTGACTGTCTGTGACGAGTGTGGTGTGTTCTCCCGGTGTTTGTGTGGGTTTCCTCCGGATGACTGTCTGTGAGGAGTGTGGTGTGTTCTCCCTGTGTTCGCATGGGTTTCCTCCGGGTGACTGTCTGTGAGGAGTTTGGTGTGTTCTCCCTGTGTCTGTGTGGGTTTCCTCCAGGTAACTGTCTGTGAGGAGTTTGGTGTGTTCTCTCTGTGTCTGTGTGGGTTTCCTCCGGGTGACTGTCTGTGAGGAGTTTGGTGTGTTCTCTCTGTGTCTGTGTGGGTTTCCTCCAGGTAACTGTCTGTGAGGAGTTGGTGTCTGGGTTTCCTCCGAGTGCTCCGGTTTCCTCCCACTGTCCAAAAACACACGTTGGTAGGTGGATTGGCGACTCAAAAGTGTCCATAGGTGAGTGTGTGTGTGTTGCCCTGTGAAGGACTGGCGCCCCCTCCAGGGTGTATTCCCGCCTTGCGCCCAATGATTCCAGGTAGGCTCTGGACCCACCACGACCCTGAACTGGATACGCGCTTACAGATAATGAATGAATGAAAAAAAAAAGAAAGCTGTCTTAAATTGTTTGACATATTACTAAGTGTAACTGTTTCAATATGTAGTTGCCCTATGTTTGTGAGAGGAACAAGGAATTATTAAATAATAAACAAGACACTGTAATTATATTTTGGAAAGTAAATAAATGTAAATTTTCTGCCTAAGGATTTGACCACAACTTTTAAAATATGAGATTAAATTTTATTAAAGCCTCATTCTGTATATTCATATAGTAGAATGTTATCCTGGATCTTGATTTTAATATATTTTTAAATGTTTCCTTGTTTAAAAATATAGAGTCATGCATGGGATTACTGTAACTAACGTATATGCTACAAAATCAGCCCCAACTGCCGAGTCCCTCAGATTTTCTCCTCGTTTGCCCCTGTTTAGGTTCTTCACACACAAGTAATGATCCAGTAGCACCTATAACACTAGGCTAGATTGTGTTCTCCCCTTGTCTGTGTGGGTTTCCTTCAGGTGTTCTTGTTTCCTCACACAGTCCAAACAAACATGATGGTAGGTGGATTGACTGTGTGGATTGTCCTGTGTGTGGGTTAGAGTAATATTTCTGGTAGGTCTCACACACACACACACGCACACACACACTTCATTAAAAATTTCAATGACAGAGAGAGAAAGAGAGAGAGGGAGAGACAGCACGAAAAGGAAAGAGTGTAAGCAAGTGTGAGTTAGAGAACAAGAAGAGGGTAAGAAAGGGAGTAAAGGCAGCTTTTAGTAAAAATGTTTTAAAAAGGAGAAAATGTGAAAAAGAAGCAAGAATAACCACAAAAGTATAAATAAAGAAAGAAATAACATCAAAGTAATCAAATATAACAATGAGAGTGTGTGTGTGTGTGTGTGTGAGAGAGAGAGAGAGAGAGAGAGAGAGAGAGAGAGAGAGAGAGAGAGAGAGAGGTTATTTTCTTTAATTATGCTGCAGGAGTTGTGACCAGAGTAGAAGCAGATAGTTGTTTTCATCTGCCTCAGCTGCTGCAGGAACTCTGGGCTCTGTGTTGAAATAAAGCAAAAAATAATTACCTGCCATTCACAATGAAATTACACATTTTTGACTCTAATGGAAATATAATGAAGTTTTATTGATGACAATGTGGTTTCTCCTTTGTCTCTGTAATCTCTCTAAACATAGCACAAAAAGTAAGGACATTTGTGTTTGGTGGATATTTCTTTGTTGTAACAATGCTTCTTGGTAATAAATCTTCTACCATTGGAAAGCTTGTTAAGCCAGCGTGGTTGTGTTGGTCACTCCGGCACGAACAGCACGCCCAAGCTGATCCCACAAGTGTTCAATGGGGTTGAGGTCAGGAGCTGGCAGGCCATTCCATCCTCTCCACTCCCACATTCTGGAGGTAGTCTCTGATAAACCCAGCTCTGTGGTGGGCGAGCGGTGTCTTCTTGGAGGATAGAGTTCGGTCCCAGACTGTGGAGATATGGGATTGCCACTGGTTGCAGAATTTCATCTTGATATCTCTCTGCATTGAGATTGCCTCCAATGATGATGAGCCTCGTTTTTCCAGTGAAGGAGATGCCGCCCCACACCATCACACAATAAGCTGTTCATCTCCACTGCTCATCCCACAAATGCATGTTCCTTACAAATGTGGCACCATTTAAAAGAGACATTAACAGGCTTTTCAACGGTAACAGATTTATTGCCAGAAGCATTGTCACAACAAAGAAATAATCTACAAACACTAATCTTCTTACTTTTTGTGCTATGTTTATGTAGCAGAAATGAAATCAGATGGAGTAGACATTACCTGAAATCTCCTGCTTCTCAGATATTTATCTTGTGATGACGAACTCAGGAACCTCACCGGTGTCTCTTATTGAGTTCTAGTGGAGATCTCAGTAAAGTCAGGGCTCAGTGCTTAGATAATAACGTTACCATTTATCTGCAGCTGAGCTACAGACAGAACTCTACCCTTTCATTTTGGATAATTTTTCAGGGTCAATAAGTGTATTTCATAAACATGTTATGAGTTATTTAAAAAAAAGATTACTCACTCATTCTGACATTGTTTATTTCTCAGGGAAAACCACACTGAACATTTACACAATTTTCTTTCTCTTTCAGTCCGCTCTCTTTCTCTCTGTCGCTGTGTGTGTGTGTGTATGTCTGTTTTCATGTATCTGTGTGTGTGTGTGTGTGTGTGTGTGTGTGTGTGTGTGTGTGTGTGTGTCTCCGCCCTCTAAGAAGTGGAAGTCTCTCGGTTCTGTTCTGACTTTAACACACTCAGAGGGCCAGACAGAGGAGCAGAGTCAATATCACACACTCCTTTGTTCAGAGGAAGGACTTTCCCTTTAAACCAAAAAAACGCCAGACTGCACAGTAACAGGTTAGTTTCATAGAGTGGTTACTATTTAATAACGGTGTTATTCATGACAACTGCTGTTGTATTAAGCTGAATCTCAATAACTTAAATAAGCCTGTAGTTTAAGAAGTTGATATATCTTACATTATTTTATTAAAGCTTTGTAAACGGTTAATAATCCTTTAACTTAAAAAAGATAGATAGCACATCACTATATTAACTTTTACAGCTTTTATTTCATATTTGCAAATTGCATTCTTGCATATTTACTGTATAATTCAGGTTGTTATTGAAAACTTTAATAGTAGATAATGGTTATCGAGATCTAAGCATATGACTGCTTTTGATCCTCAAAATTACAAAGTAGTGACTGGGTTAAACCTTTTTAATAATGGATATTTGATCTTTAAAGCTGTATTTGAACACATTTGTATGCGTTATATTTATTTTTTTACTTTATCAGTACAGTTTGTACTCTGTAATTTACAGTAGTTATACAATTAAAAGTCTTAATAATATCTTAACTAACTCCAGACTTCAGTGAGAATCAGACCCTTGATTTCCTTTGGATTTTAGTTTTTTTTATTTAATACATAATTCATGGTACAATAATTAATTAGCTTTAATATTTAATGGGGGATTGATATACTATATCTTTTAGATTTTCAGCAATTACTGTGTAATAAGATGTGTAAAATGTATTCAATAATTAGCCTTAGCTTTAGTGGCTTGACATATCATCACTGTTTAAGAATCAAGTATCTCCATTTCTGTCAAGTTTTAGTTAACTACATCATTTTAACACAGCAACTGTCCTTCACACTGTTTGAAACTCTGCTCTGGAATTTTTAAAGACATACACTGCTGTCTGGATTTACTGGACACTGCCCACTGTCATACCATGGTCTTCAAAAAAGTTGTTTTTTGATGTTAATTAATGCTGGTAAGTAAATAATACTAATAATTCTTACTGGATTCTGAAAACTGCATGGCGTCAGCGGAAATGAGCAATAACTCACACTCTTCTCTCTGGATTTCTTTAAGGAAGGTCCTGATTTTTGGATTCTCAGTAGCGTGCGTTTCAAAGGCTTGTAATGTCGGAGTCTACTTCCTTCCACTTCACTCCAGAGCAGGTGGCATGTGTGTGCGAGGCCCTGCAGCAGGGGGGTGATCTGGAGCGGCTTGGGCACTTCCTGTGGTCACTGCCATTGTGCGCACACCTCCACAGGGATGAGTCGGTTCTGCAGGCCAAAGCTGCAGTGGCCTTTCACCACGGTGACTTTCGTGAGCTCTACCAGATCCTGGAGAGCCGAGAGTTCTCAGTGGCAAGCCATGCTCGCCTCCAACAGCTGTGGCTGCGCGCTCACTACGCTGAGGCCGAACGGTTGCGAGGGCGACCACTGGGCGCTGTGGGGAAATACCGTGTGCGCCGGAAATTCCCACTGCCACGCACCATCTGGGATGGAGAGGAGACAAGCTACTGCTTTAAAGAGAAGAGCCGGTGTGTGCTCAGAGAGTGGTACAAGCGCAGTCCCTACCCCTCTCCGAGAGACAAGAGAGAACTGGCACATGCCACAGGACTCAGTGCCACACAGGTCAGTAACTGGTTCAAGAACCGGAGACAAAGGGATCGTGCAGCCAGCGCCAAACACAGGTAGTTCACCTCATTCATTTTACCTGCATTAATTTGTTTCACTCTACACTGTAAAAAAAACTGTTCAGTAACATTTAACAGCTGACAATCCAGTTACCAAAGTAGGTATTGTTCTGTTAATAAACAGTATTTCTGTACAGCAATTTACTGTAATACTCCAACATTACAATCACTGTAGTGTCAGCAGTAACTTCACTACAGCAACACTGATCCAACATCAACTTCACTCAATAGATACTGTAGCTATAGCTCCACCCATAACTCCAATCTTCTGATTCACTGACTCCTCTGCTATATATAACCTCAGAGACACACTATTTCTATGTTGCATTTGAACTCAGATGTAAGAGTTCCAAGCAGGAAATTTCAAATCAGATTTTGTACTCGGAAAGTCAGGAGAGACTCAACAATCCTGAGGTCAGAATCCAAGATGGCTGCCTGCACATAGTTAGTGTGTAAAAGCAGTAGTATTATGCAGTTTATTAGTGTTTCTATCTATTTTGTGCCTCATAAAATAAGTTTTACACACTGTTATATGTGGATTTCCATGGTTTTTGGACTAAAATATTACAAAATGCGCTGTTAACGGGTATCGCTAACAATTCTAAATGGCAACAAGTTAACAAGGGCATAGGGTTTTCTGAATGCTTAACTTGAACGCAGTCAACTTGGGTGAAACATCATTCCCAGCTCTGGCGTCCGACCTCCCAGGTAAATTGAATAGCACATATAATACTTCACTCTAAAGGCAGCTACTTATATATACACATCACATTTTTGGAAAAGTTGAGAAATTTTATAAAATTCAATTAAATATCTGTTTTGTTAATTTTCTAGAGATTTTATATAAAAGCAACATCTACAGTTTTGGTTTTGAAAAGAGAAACACTGTTTTCTGGTTTGTTTATGTTCAGAAGCTCTGCGTATTTTAAGGTGGAATGGTATATTTGAGGGGGAAGAAAATTAGTTTGTTCATGGCTGAAGTTAAACTTCTCTGTAAGTTTTTATTCACTGAATTCATTTGCAAATTGAGTTGTTTAGATTTAGCATGTTTGGTCTGTGCTTACATTAATAATGTTAGTGTTCTCTAGCAATTAGTGTCAGTTCCATTTACAGCAAAAATAAATCAATATTATATATAATAGAGCAGAAATAGAATAACATCCTCATCTCAGTTAATGACCTGTTTCAGGGACCAAAGAGCTAGCAAATTTTGAAGACACATATGAAGACTTTTATAAAAAAAAAGTGTTTTTTAATTAAACTCATCAATGTTGTATTTGAAAAACTGAAAAAAAAAAAAAAATACAAAAGCAAACTATTTCCAGTGTGTTTATCCATCATCTTGATTGTAATTTTATGTAAAAAAAAAAAAATATATATATATATATATATATATATATATATATATATAGTTTTTGATGCCTCCAAAAAAATCCAACAAACTTAGGACAGAGGCAAAAGTTTATAGAATTTTAAAGATTTCACATAAGGAGGTGTTCTCCCTGTGTCTGTGTGGGTTTCCTCCGGGTGATTGTCTGTGAGGAGTGTGGTGTGTTCTCCCTGTGTCTGCGTGGGTTTCCTCCGGGTGACTGTCTGTGAGGAGTGTGGTGTGTTCTCCCCGTGTCCGCGTGGGTTTCCTCCCACAGTCTAAAAACACATGTTGGTAGGTTGATTGGCGACTCAAAAGTGACCGTAGGTGTGTGTAAGTGAATGTGTGAGTGTGTGTTGCCCTGTGAAGGACTGGCACCCCCTCCAGGGTATATTCCTGCCTTGCGCCCATTGATTCCAGGTAGGCTCTGGACCCACCGCGACCCTGAACTGGATAAGTGCTTACAGATAAAGGATGGATGGACACTTTAACTTATATATCACACTTTCTGTTGTGTGTTAATGGAGAGAGAGAGAGAGAGAGAGAGAGAGAGAGAGAGAATGAGAGGGAGAGAAATAAGGTAGATAGATAATTTACCTAATATTAGATTTCTAATACATGCTAACTATAGTTTGTTTTTGTTCTATACTAATATCATGTAATGTCATTCTTTAGTGAGATTTGTTATTGGTTTTCTGTAAATAAATCTGAATTCTACACTGAAGTGTGTTGTTTAAATTCTCTTTCAGTGAAAGCAGACAGATTCTGGATGGTAAAGGGGAATCCATCATTTCCAGTTCAGAGGACGATTTTTCACCGTCACAGAGGACCCCAGAGGGTATAGCAGCAGGGTCCCCAGAATTTTTATTTGGACCCCTGACCTCCAGTCTGGTGGAGCTCAGCTCTTAGAGCACATTTCTGGAGATTTACTGGCATATCAGAAGAGAACAAAACGTTCAGTCACTTTATAATGGAGTGTACGCCTTTTCTGAGGAGCTTCAGTGAAGTGGAAAATGCCAGAAAACACTCGGATAAAGTTCGGATATCGTCCCAGACAAATGTTGTGGTAGAAAAGGATATACAATGATCAGCCATAGCATTAAGTGTGCCTTTTTTTCTACATTTATTGTCCATTTAATCAGCTTCACCAACCCTACTGGCGCATAATTACAGAACAGGATTTGGGTGGTTAGTCATTCTCAGTGCAGTGAGACAGGCTCTGTGCTGGATCAAAGTTGTTAAACACTGTGCCCACTCTCTGTCCACTCACACCTACCTCACTGGACCACCTTGTAGATATAAAGTCAGAGACAATAGCTCTGGTCCGTTGCTGCAGTTTGTGTTGGCCATTCTGTGGTCCTACATCAGGTGCAAAAGGGCACGGTTGGCTGGATGTTTTTGGTGAACAATTCTCAGGCCAGCACTGTCACAGAGGACATTAAAAACTCCAGCAGCACTGCTGTGTCTGATCACCTCGTACCAACACAACACACAATAACACACCAGCCCCATATCAGTGTCACTGCAGCACTGAGAATGATCCACCACCCAAATCATACCATTTTTGTGGTGTTCCTGACCAATGAAGAACAGGGTTAAATTGGGCTAAAAATATATGCAGAGCAACAGATGCACTACGAAATGTGTGTGAGAGACAGACAGATTTTGTTCTTGTTTAGTTTGGTATGTCTTTTCTGGTCAATGCAGTAAAGTTTATCTTTAATGATCATTAAAAATTATTTTTAAACTTTCCCTGTCATCATTTTTTTCATGATCAGTAAAACTGGTCCTGAGGTTATGATTGTTGTTTACACTAAACATTTTGGGATTTGATTTGAGCCTTCTGACTAAAACTAACATAAAGCAAAGCGTGGAAATAGGAACAAAAGGTGTGTCCATAGCAAATACCACACCTTTTCCCTGCTCACATTGATATGTGCATTGTTTTCACGATTGACAGAGATTTCTGAGAAAAACAATAAAACAAGAGTTATATAGACAGTACCATTCATTCATTCATTCTTTATCTGTAACCCTACCTGGAATCATTGGGCGCAAGGCGGGAATACACCCTGGAGGGGGCGCCAGTCCTTCACAGGGCAACACAGACACACACACACACATTCACTCACACACACGGACACTTTTGACTCGCCAAACCACCTACCAACGTGTGTTTTTGGACTGTGGGAGGAATTCATTCATTGTAAGATGTACACTGACAAAAAAAGCATGTTTATACAGTTGTTGGCTCTGATACTGATAATCAGGTCATATCATTGAATTTCATGTTTGTGTTGTTTCGAAATTTTACCTACGCACTAAACATGTCCCTTGTACAGTTATGTGTTAATTAAAAAATTAATAAAACACGTAATTTGAGCAGGACATCCTTGGACATGACCAAACATTTGTGACATGCTTTTTACAAAAACCCAGACGTGGATAAGACAAATAAAACATGATCATTTGTATCTAAAACGATCCGAACAGGGAAGTGTCCTGGTGTGTTAACAGGAAGTGTGGATTTTTTCTTCTTAGATCCAGCCTCTTTGTGGTTGTGGAAACTGAGGGAGTGACATTCCAAGAGGGTTTGGCAAATTTAGTGGAAAAAACGCACGTTTACCTTGGACTCTGAGTAACTATGTTAATGTCCAACATCCAAGACATTTGAGACTTAAACAGCTGAACTATTCTTCTCTACTGAGATCTTCTTCAAATCTGTTTAAAATCTATTAAAGATGATGTAATAAACATATTGTTACTCTATGTAAATAATGAATGCACAGAGAGCACTGAAAAGTTCTTCCCACCAGATAATTCTTCATTGGAGGCTTTACGCTAGATGACAGAACATGCTGTGAGCCTCTGATGGCAACAACAATAGCATTAGTCAGGTCAGATACTGATGAAGGATGATTAATTTTGGATCACAAACACCACACCAACTCATCTCCAAGTTTCAAAGAACATAGATCATTTGCTCCACTGTCCACAGCCAGGGCTTTAAAACACTCTAGCCCACATTTGCCACTAAGAATGCTGACTTGGTAGCTGCTCCGTTATGTTAACCAATGTTGTTCTGTGAGGTATATGTGTGTACTCAACTGAACTGGAAACCTGATCCCCATTCTCCCTCTCTCTCTTTCTCTCTCTCTCTCTCACACATGATGGTAGAAAAATGTTTGCTGGTGATATTTTACAGAGATGTGTGTGTGTGTGTGAGATGAGAGAGAGAGAGAGAGAGAGAGAGAGAGAGAGAGAGAGAGAGAGAGAGATCAACCGCGTAGCTTCTTCTTTCTTTTTTTTTCTCAATAATTTATTTTTTCTGTCTGTATTTTGGTTTAAACAAAATTACTGTTTTTTACAGTTCTGTGCCTTATATACAAAATTAATAATTTTATTTATATTGTCACGTTGCTATGAAAATAAGTATTTTAAGAAATATAGCAAAAGGACCTACCCTACCTTTACGTCATATCCTCCACAGTTTTGTCATTTTTCCATTTCCATGCATTTTATTTTTTGTGTTGCGTATGTACCCCTAGTTCCGGCCACTTGTAAATACAATATTTGAAATCTTAGCTAACTGTAAATAAATAGAAGTACTTTACTCACTCAAATCAACATTTTTCAGGAGTCATATGTGTGTAGATTAATGTCCAAGACCTGTTTGACTTTGAAAGAAAATATGTTTTTAGATAAAAACGCTTTTGTTTAAGTAGGTGCCAATACTGCTAAGATTACTAGCGCCCCCTAACTTCGGCCACCTCCCCTGCTTGTGACAGTCAAACGAGACAGTTACTACCACATCCAGTGGTTTTGAGAGGTTCACAATGAGATTATGTTTGTCCTGTGTTGGTATCCGTACTCTACATGTAAGGATTAAAATGGCGGTAGATTTTCCCCTCAGAGAAAAGGAAGCTAACCGCTAAGCTAACTTTTACACTGAGGGAAATATCTGTTGCGAAATGGAAATGTGTTGTGTTCTACATGCAGTTTTGCACACAAAGAGTTACAACACTGTTAGAGACACTTAAATATTATTTAGATATGTGATTTTTTTGCAAGACTGATGTTTAAATGCCCTACTAAGGCGTGAACTTACATTTTATTTTTTTACCCACTGCGATTGGCGAAGAGAGAGAGCGGAATTGCACCATATACGGCCGGCGTTAGGGGAAAGTCTGATATATAAGTACAGCTGTGTAGGCTAATCATATTCAAAAGTTTTACAAAAAAATATATTTACACCAGCAGATTTTAGTCAAGTAGTATGTTGTTTCAGCAGGAGAACTGTTATAAACACAATCTAAAACTAAACCATGTCAGTCATCTGAAACCAACATGTTAATCTAAAAATACCACAGATTTAACAAACATGAAAATAATCCTCAAACAGAATAAATAGAGCTTTTACAATTTTAACCAATTTGTGGCTGTAAAATGGCACTCGTCCGCTCAGTTTGCATTAGTCTTTGGGGAAATAAAGCCCTCTACCGCCCTCTAGTGGTTCACTCCCGCTATCACAAGCTCAACAGATACCGTACTGTCTGGACAGCTGCGTTTTACCCTCGTATAGATCTGAAACACCAAACATATTGTACACTGTACTTCATGTCAATGTGTTTTCTGAATTTCTAACTGAAGCTTCACAGAAGAGCGTGCTTCGATGGCGATAGATAGTGTTTATGAACATTATCCAGAAGTAAATTTTATTTTCCCTTTCTCAAAGCTCTTAAATTCAGATTAACAGCCCCACCACCACAGTAGCTCTAATTTACATTCACCAAAAACCTCTGAATCAGTGGAGGCTTTCACATTTATAAAAGTGTGTGTGTGTGCCTCTGTCTGTGTGTGTGCTGAAAACGATTTGGTTTTTGCTCAAGATTATTTGGCAAATTAATAGAAAACATACTCTAAAATTAATCACCTATTTACATTTAAATCTTCCAAACATTTATATCTGTCCAGAGGCGTTCAGCCTTTTACAGTAACTGTGGTGTATTTCTCTGCTGTAGCTGGAGCTTTGTTGTGACCAGTGACCCCTCACTGACCCTTCTTGGGAATTACTGTCACAGTGTGTTATATAAGCTCAGGGCAATATGGCTACTGATTACTCACAGGGAGGGCATTAAAGAGAAACTGCCCCAAACACTGCCCTCTCTGTCTGCAGGTTTTTAAAAAAATAAAAGTACATATAAATACTAGTTATAGTTATGATAATCAACCCTGACTGCAGCTTATATACATCACAGATTCTTTTTTAATACCTTAGAAATGGCCCATATTGAGAAGAATCGTCCTCAGTTTAAGTTATAATTAAATATGTAAATATTGTCTGTGAGAAATTTGGTGTTTTCTCTCTGTGCTATTCTTCCGGATGCTCTGGTTTGGAAACATATGTTGGTGGACTGGTTACTCAAAAGTGTCTAAAGGTGTGTGTGTGTTTGTCACCCTGCGATGGACTGGTGCCCCCTACAGGGTGTGTTCCTGCCCTGCGCCCAGTGATTATGGGTAGGATCTGGACCCAACGTGACCCTGAACTGGATTATGAATGAATTTCACAATGTTCTCAGTCCTATTAATTCATAGAAACTAAGTTTATCTTGAATTCATTGTTTTTGTGCTGTAACTAAGATTAACACATTCAGCCTACAGCAGTTTAGTTCCTTCGATTCACTCTGACCAACATGTTTCATTTGTTTTTTCTTTCTTTATTTATTTTAAATAAAGACTAATATGAAGTGATTCAGGGGGCGGCACGGTGGAGCAGCAGGTGGTGTCGCAGTCACATAGCTCCAGGGACCTTGAGGTTGTGAGTTCAAGTCCCGCTCCGGGTGACTGTCTGTGAGGAGCGTGGTGTGTTCTCCCTGTGTCTGCGTGGGTTTCCTCCGGGTGACTGTCTGTGAGGAGTGTGATGTGTTCTCTCTGTGTCTGCGTGGGTTTCCTCCGGGTGACTGTCTGTGAGGAGTGTGGTGTGTTCTCCCTGTGTCTGCGTGGGTTTCCTCCAGGTGACTGTCTGTGAGGAGTGTGGTGTGTTCTCCCTGTGTCTGTGTGGGTTTCCTCTGGGTGCTCTGGTTTCCTCCCACAGTCCAAAAACACACGTTGGTAGGTGGATTTGTGACCTTTAAATGTCCATAGGTGTGAGTGAATATGTGAGTGTGTGTGTGTTGCCCTGTGAAGGACTGGCGGCCCCTCCAGGGTGTATTCCTGCCTTGCGCCCAATGATTCCAGGTAGGCTCTGGACCCACTGTGACCCTGAACTGGATAAGCGCTTACAGATAATGAATGAATGAAGTGATTCAAATCAGAGCTCATTTACATAAACAAGTCTTAAAGTCACAGTAAGTACTGTTTAATTGTTTGTTTAATTATTAAAAGAATGAGTATGAGAAATAGATATGTAATAATATCTAGAACAAAAATGTATGTATATAAGTGCTCCTTATGGAAAAATAAAAGAAAAAAATAATTGTTAAATAATATACAAATAAAAATCTATTGTTCAAATAATAATAATAATAATTTTTATTCATTCAAACTCTTTACTTTGTACACACACGTAATATTTAAGATATACACATAAATGCAAGCACTTGTTTATAACCAAACACTGTAATTAAATAAATATCAGCTTTTAAACAAAGTGCTGAAAAACACCCCTAAATAATAAATAAATATAAAGTGTATCGTAACACCAGAGAAGCACGCACGATGATAAAATTTGGCCCTGATCTTGTTTTTTTTTTAGTGAAACTGGCAACATTCATCCTTTATCTTTTACCAATAAAACAATGCTTACATTTATTGTCAAATGGAATTCATTCCTACTCTCAACATACGCAAATAACAACAAAACAAAGAAGAACAGAAGTAAACAAAGAACTGGTAATTGTGGGTAAGTCAGTCCATATTCTATTTTCATCGCCTTCTCCTTGATGCACTTGACGTCTGACTTCAACAGGCACTAAGTCTATCGTAGGCAGACTGACCGTGTCCCTTTACTCTATTAATCACACTTGTGCGCTCATAGCCTTGCACCTTCGCTGACGACTGGAGGATATACCTTTTCTGTCATTTTGTCACCTGCAAACGCTTCCTCCACAAATACATCACACCACGTTACATCCTACAAACACACTTTGGTGAAACTTATTAAGCACAATCCACTGCAACCCTTTGAATTTAAATTGGGAGAAACTCTACCAATATTAGTGTACACTTTTCTTTCATTAAGTTTCATTTATATGAACACTAAAGGTCAAAAATTGAGTAGCCATGTATAATGTGTCAAATAAAGTTCTTGGAGATTCTTCCATTGTAGACGCACATTTACAGTTTGTTTTATCCCCAGAGAAAAACATGGGTATTATTGGGATGCTCTGGAGCAGCTGCACATGAGCCCAATGTCCATGGTCACCATGCCCATCGCTAAGTGTGAGCTAGACAGATATAAAGCCCTGAGTATTGACAGTTGAACTGGGTTCTCTGGAGTGACAGAGCTCTAATCAGTACATTTGGGTGAAGCTGGAGTGTTGTTTGTGATCCAGAACTAATCATCCAACATTAGTATCAGCCCTCACTAATGTTCTAATGGCCAAATGTACTCATATCTCTGCAGCAGTGCTTCAGTATCCACTGTGAGAGCCAGGGGATAAACTCCTGATTAGTAAACCTTTAGGAATCTTGGCTGAGCATTTGTCTACTTTTGGTAATTGATATTGTTTTCTACAAAAAATAAAAATAAAAACAACAACTTCCAAACTGACTGCTACTATAAGTGAGTTGTGATTAAAATAAACACTTCACTCCATGAAAATAAAATCTGAGGTGATCAACAGTACTCTCCCAATGTGGCAGATGGAGATTAGGTTAAAAACTGTAAAGTATCACTCAGGTAAGTTCAATCTCAGGTAAACCAGGAGTCAGTAAAACCCAGAAGCAGAGGAATCAGCAGCTCTCAGAGAACAAAAAAGTATTTCTATAACCACTAGAGTTCAAATTCACTGTCACTGGAGATGATGGAGACAGTGGAGGATGCCTCAGAGGGTTTGTTGGATGTTTCCAGGCTTGAAGAAACACTCTGAGCATTTACAGGTTCTTCAGCGTCCACCAAAAGGGATTGCACAGAGCCACCGGATAAAACATGCTGCTGTATCCTGCAGGAGAGAGAAATGGGACATCAACATCAGAGGTGCGCTGTAAATGGATACACTCATGTATCTCAGTGACGTATGACTGCAGTGTTTTTAAACTCACTAAGATGTAATAAGATGTAAAAGTATATCATAATAATGTACAGTTTTAAAATCTCTTTACAATCTGTACAGTCACCACTTAATAACAAAACTTTAATCTCTTTGTGTACATCTCAGTCTTGTAATCAGTCATCTATACACTTCTAGTGGCTGATGGACCTGTGATGTCACCAATAAGTTTATTATATCAATAGTGTCACAGTCACACAGCTCCAGGGACCTGGAGGTTGTGGGTTCAAGTCCCTCTCCGGGTGACTGTCTGTGAGGAGTTTGGTGTGTTCTCCCTGTGTCCACATGGGTTTCTTCCAGTGCTCCGGTCTCTTCCCACAGTCCCAATACACATATTGGTAAGTGGTGGCGACTCAAAAGTGTCAGTTGGTGTGAGTGTGTGTGTTTTGCCCTGTGAAGGACTGGCGCCCCCTCCAGGGTGTATTCCCGCCTTGCGCCCAATGATTCCGGGTAGGCTCTGGACCCACCACGACCCTGAACTGGATAAGCGCTTACAGATAATAACCAAATTAATTAATTATATCAAAGTTATAAACGGTATAAAAGCGATTAAACCCACACTGACAGTTGGCCCAACAGGCCCCTCCTGCTAAAACAGGATAATCTGATACATCAGGGATTAGGATTAATACTGTATTAATACCGTGGGCCACAAATAGAAACTTCTGTCACCATTTGATCGTCGCACCTCCAGAACAGAGAGTGGTTGGAGACATAAACGTTTTTGATTTTCTCACAGAAAATAAGTGAAAACATTTGCTACAGGAAACCCTTACATATGAGATGTTTCAGTGTTTTTATTTTACGTTGAATGTGTGTGATCGTAATCTAGGCTCATTAACATTAACATTAACACAGGCACGTTTTTATTTTATACACAAGTTTCAAGTAGCTGTGTCAACATGAGTTCAATTAACAGCGAGGGAAGTATTAAAATGTATTAAAATAAAGATTGAAATATTACCCTGGTAAAATTATGAGGACATTTGATATGAGCACAGGGTCAGAAATAGAAACACAATTATTAAAATAATTATAGAATTGAATGTGATTTCTCTCGTTATGAAGACAAAACATGTTTATTTATTCATTCTTGAATTATTTTTAGTCAGGAGGGAAACACTAACCTCAACACAAATATATGCACAGTAGTTAATGGAATATTATATATATATATCATTTTTATAATTAATCTATAAATATAAAAAAATTATATTTTAATTAATCATAATTTATATAAAAAATATTGTACATTTTCGACCAAATAACAGAAAAATCCTTTTACTATAGATCAGTGTCACCCTATAGCTTGAGCAAACACATAAAGTTCCATATCTGCAGGTCATGGAATACCATAGCGACTGAATAAAACCCATAAGAAGTAGCTACAGTGATTACATTAGCAACTTCAGATCAACAGAGTAACCAGTAACCATCTAAAAAGCAGCAAGGCACTAATAAAAAATGACCAGTTTACCTTTAAATTACTCTGAGTAAAAAATACAGATCTGCTCTAACATTTAATGAATCAATATCAACTGATTTATCAATAATATATATCATTTTATTTGTTTCTTATGATTATTAATTTATTTGTATTGTTTATTATTAAGATATTAATTATAATTATTACCTGTTAGTTGCTGTTCTCTGTGTTCTGTTCATATACTAGAATTATCCTTGTTTGATTATTATTATTTAATATACTGATCTTATTTTTACCTATATTTTTGCTTATTGTTTTCTGACACCCATTCTTTTTTATATAATAATTATTATTCCTCTTGTTTTCCAAATAGCTGCTCCTCTGTGTGTTTTATCATAATTCTTTATTAGCATGACTGTTGTTCTTCTCCTTCTCCTCCTTCTTTTTGTTGTTTACCTGTTTCTGTCTCTCTGTCTCCTGTTCTTGAACCAGTTTCCCACCTGGGCGTCCGTGAGTCCTGTGGCGCGCGCAAGCTCGCTCTTGGCACGAGCGTCTGGGTAGGGCTCGCGCAGGTAACTGTGTCGCAGCATGAGCCGTGCGCGTTCCCGGAAGCAGTGCACGCGCCGCTCCTCTCCGCCACAAATGGTGCGTGGCGGCGGGAACCTCCTGCGCACGCGATAGCGCTCCACGGCGCTGAGCGGGCGTCCACGCGCGCGCTCGGCCTCACGGTAACGCGCCTCGAGCCACAGCCGATGTATTGCAGCGCGTGTCCCCAAGCTCGAGAAACTGCGGCTCTGCGCGAGTCGGTAAAACTCGTCGTACTCTCCAGCATGGAAAGCCACCACTGCGCGTGCGCGCACCACCGCCTCGGGCTCGGCCTCGCGGGCCAGCGATGCCTCCTCGGGTTCTCGCAGCGCCCACAAGAAGCGGGCGAGCCGCGCCATGTGTCCGCTCTCCTCCAGAGTCTCGCACACGCGGGCGACTTGCTGCGGGCTGAAGAACGGGAGCGCGGGCACACGAAGCATCGCAGCGCACGTGAGAGAGGAAGAAAAGATTGTGTGACTGCGCGAGATATATCAGCCCTCCGCCTGGCACGAGCGCTTGGTTTAATGACACCCTGAACCGTTAATCACCCTCTAGGGGCAGAGAGAGAGAGAGAGAGAGAGAGAGAGAGAGAGAGAGAGAGAGAGAGAGAGAAATGGGGAGGACTGAAAGACAGAGACAAAGTAAATTGACAAAGTAAATTTTATGTGATGTTGGTTCCGTGAATTGTGTTTGTTCTGGAAGCAGTGGAAGTCTGTGTTTTCAGTGGAGAACTGCAGGTTTAACACCAGTGTGGATGCACTGTGTGCCACAACAGCAGTTAACCATTTAAAAACATGTGCTTGAGGGCAGGGGTTCCTTAACATTAATGTCTTTCACTGTGGTTACAACGCTCCGGCAGATGGTGGGAAAGAGAGGGAGAGAGAGAGAGAGAGAGAGAGAGAGAGAATTGAGATTGTAAAACGATTACAGTGACACTCTAATCCATTTCATTAAAGTTTATGATGGCAGAGGAACAGTAAATGGGGATTTTCAGAAGCCTTGAAATGCAATGTTCACGGTTCTTTTTTTTACCATCATTGGAAAAGACCAGTCACTGTTGACGCTGAATCAAAATTCCACAACGTTTTTAAAATACTTAAACAAAAATGTAAGTCAGAAAACAGAGGGCATGCTTAGTTCACATCTAAACTTTAGATTTTGATCCAAAGACATTTTCCCTGTGAATGCTGCTATGTAAAGCTTCTTTGTGACAACGTCAGTTGTAAAGGGCACTATATAAATGAATTTTGGTTGATTGATTGATTGATGCTGCTAGCAACCACCAGGGATACCAATCCCTTATGAAAACCCCTAACAACCATTTGGAATACCATTGTAAACACCCAACAAAACCCATAGCAACCACATGAAGTAAAATAGCAAACAAATATCACAAGTCCCTAGCAACCATATGGAATACAATAGCAATAATTTAGCAAAGCATTATAGCAACCGTCTGGTACACCATGATAGCACTAAGCAAAACATATACAACCATTTCTTAGCAACAACTTACCACTAGCAATTGCTAACGTTAACGTGCTAATTTATGTCTGAAACATTCAAGCAACAAAGCAAAACTTAGCAAACACTTAGCATATCATAGCATTAGCCGTATGGGCCTAATGGTGCTGTTTTATGATGAACTGAAAATGAAATCAGAATTAATTATATAATAACAAGAGGCATTATACAGGTACAGGTCGCAGTCACACAGCTCCAGGGGCCTGGAGGTTGTGGGTTTGATTCCCGCTCCGGGTGACTGTCTGTGAGGAGTTGGTGTGTTCTCCCCGTGTCCGCGTGGGTTTCCTCCGGGTGCTCTGGTTTCCTCCCAAAGTCCAAAAACACACGTTGCAGGTGGATTGGCGACTCAAAAGTGTGTGTGTGTGTGTGTGTGTGTGTTGCCCTGTGAAGGACTGGCGCCCCCTCCAGGGTGTATTCCTGCCTTGCGCCCAATGATTCCAGGTAGGCTCTGGACCCACTGCGACCCTGAATTGGATAAGCGGTTACAGATAATGAATGAATTATACAGGTTATAATTTTGTAATTCATTCATTCATTGTCTGTAACTGCTTTTCCAGTTCAGGGTCACGGTATAATTTTGTACTTCCAGATTGTACTGGATCTAATGATTATTTACATTGTTGGTGTTTAATTTGCGTTACACAAACATCCAGAGTTCTATGTTTAATGTCTAATCGTCCACATCCGCATGTCCTGATCTGACCGCTGTGTGAACCTGCAGGACAGTGTTTACTTTGAATCTTCAGAGGATTAACTTTCTAATAAAGATATTATGTCTGTGAGCAGAAGAGTGCACTATAATGCTGACCTGGCCCACATTAAACATGGAAATGCTCGAACACTCCTACAACACACAATAACACTCGCTTCAGTTCAGCACTGTTCAGTTCAGGGATGGAGAGATAAAAGCTGTTTATTGTGATGGACCTGATTGTTTTGATACATTTTCAGGAAACAAGGCCCTGCTTTGGCCACAATTAAATAAATTCAATAACAATAAACAAACAAAACTAGCCTAAAAGGCAACAATAAATAAACAATAAACAAACAAACATGCCAAATGATCATACATTTTTAAACTTAATGAAATATTAGTACGTATTACCTTAGTTAATTATTATTAGGTCTATTTGCATAGAATATATCATACTTTTATTACATTATTAGTAATAGACTATATAAATTATTCTGTATAATTTAGAAATAAATTAATCCTTATAATAAATATATTTTTTATATAATAAGTCTTATATACCCATGTATGTTAAATAACATATGTAACATATGTGACCCTGTGTCCTGACACACAAAAAAAAACCCAAATGTTTCTCATCCAGTTGCAGTGTTGTGGTATGTGTGTGTAATCTGGGATTTGCCGTAATGGAGAAGAAAGCTTATCCATTTGACCTTATGGCCTCTCTATTTCCCTCTCTCTCTATCTCTCTCTCTGTCTCTCTTTCAGTAACCATTGAGTTGCACCTCTATTGTATCTCCCACAGTCCTTTTAGAAGCAACAAACAGTATCATTGCACAAATGACTGCTGTTTCCAATGATTAGAGATTCACTACAGGCTCATATACACTTTCCAAAAGTATCTGGACAGTCCTGTTCCATATACTGCACTATATTTTTTGGAACCTGTCCTAATCACTGAGTAGCAGAATTTTACTTTAGGGCACACTTAGGGTGTTTCTTTCCCAAACGTATACCTTACTCATTATATAGTACACTTCTTATACACTGTCTGTACAACTAACATTCTATTGATCTTTTTATTTATATTATCTATGTGTATCCCATCAACCAGTAAGTACAAAAATGTGTGAACTCGTGAGATTTGGGCTGGAGTTCTGGGTGGCTTGGAAACGTAAGTGTAATGTGGTACCGCTACTATTTTTATTTCTTTATAGTACCATGTTATTATAACATTCTAAATTCTATTCTAAAGCAGAACTGGAGGCACAAAGCTAAATCTGAAGAATACGAAACATCAGTCCACTGTAACAGTGTCAAATCTGTTTGTAAGACAGGTGTCTGAAATATATGGAAGGCTTTTCCAACCGTTGGTCACCTAGCAACAGACACACCCTCAACCAATAAGTTGGTTTCGACTTTACAAATATTTGCAATGTAAATTTAAACAAATGTATTTATTTTCACATAAAATGATTATATATCTATGAAAACCAAACACATGTATTTATGAATGTAACTGTATTTGTATAAACTGCAGACTGAGACACAGATTGGGATGTGTTCATTTGTGAACAGTGAAACATATTTTTGTGATTTGTGTTTTATCTGTGGATTAACATTTAAACATTTGTAAAGTATTTTGAGACTAATCTCTCTCCATATAAAAACACTTCACCACTGAGTCATATCTGCTCTTTGTTGGTCCTGTGGGAGTATGTAAGTATTTATATGTGAAAATAAAATTATGTAAACTGGTCAGTGACTGAAAAATGTTTATTTTTTTCCAGTAAAAAGAGTATGATATTATACACATATATAATAAAATATAAATATAGCAGTCAGTCAATAGATCATTTGCTGTAACAATTTAATAAAGGATTGTGAAGATAAGATTAAATGATAAAAATAAATACTGGACTTTCTCTGGGAGTAAATACATAAACTGCAGATTTTAAGAATAAAAGTCTTACAGCTCACCATTGTATTTCACTGAGTGTTTTACTTTTAAGAATACGCTCTGCCCTGCCTTTCATTAATCATGCCTAATACAGCCTATTTTATATTATTATTATTTCTGCTCATTTTTAACTTTATATTCATCTTTATACCGTCCAAACTGTTAATATTTGTACTGATTTATAGAAGCCTACAAAACAGCCTTAGGGCTCAGTTAGTATATTCATCAATAAAACATTCTCAAGAAAAAACATACAATAAATAGAGTAAAATAATAATTAATTAAAGAAAATATCCAGAGATAACTGCTAATAAAATTAATTAACTCTTTCATTGGCTGTAATTGTTATCCAGTTCAGGGTCGCGGTTAATATAATATTGTAATATTCATTCATTATCTGTAACCCTTATCCAGTTCAGGGTCGCGGTGGGTCCAGAGCCTACCTGGAATCATTGGGCGAAAGGTGGGAATACACCCTGGAGGGGGCGCCAGTCCTTCACAGGGCAACACACACACACACATTCTCTCACACACACCTACTGACACTTTTGAGTGACCAATCCACCAACCAATGTGTGTTTTTGGACTGTGGGAGGAAACCGGAGCACCCGGAGGAATCCCGCGCGGACACGGGGAGAACACACCACACTCCTCACAGACAGTCACCCGGAGGAAACCCACGCAGACACAGGGAGAACACACCACACTCCTCACAGACAGTCACCCAGAGCGGGAATCGAACCCACAACCTCCAGGTCCCTGGAGCTGTGTGACTGCGACACTACCTGCTGCATATTGTAATATATATTAATATATTCAGAGTCCATTTTCATTGAAGAAAAACAATTAGTCTAAATAGAAGAACATGCTCATTATTTGTGGATGTAGACTTTTAAATTATTGTGTTATAGGGAGATTATATTGGTCCTCATAGGAAAGACAAATCCCCACAATGAGAGTGTACAAACAGATCTTGGTCCATTATGTGGTGTATATCTGGACCCCAGCCCCACCTCACTCTCACACACATGCCTGGGAAGTCAATCACAGCTCCTGGAATGGCAGTTAAGGGTTTGGTCCCTGATTCGATGGTCCCTTTGAAGTTGTGGGAGCAGAAACTGTTTTTCTTTTCCCTCCCTTTGCCCTGACTCTTTGGTCCCAAACCCATTTCCTTCAACTTTTGACCATGGCTGTTCAATATTAATTTAGCTCAGGTTTTCCACTATTTTATCATTATACAAAGCTCTGATGTAGATCATTGGAGAGTGTGAAGATGTAATAGAATATTTTACATATTTGGGACCACGTAGACGTCTGACTCCTGTAACCACCACTGTAAAGAAATATGAATTTCTACAAGCAGCCATTTTACACCAAACTTCAGCCATTGTATTATAGGTAATTAAACACGATCCATGGATCCATCCCCTTTATGAGGTTCTCTTAAAGGCGCTGAGGAAACATGTTTTAAAACAGAAAATCATTAAACCCAACTTTGTAAAAATTCTCAAAACCCTTTCTTTGCTGTATTCATCAGAGGAGAGAGAGAGAGAGAGAGAGAGAGAGAGAATATTGGACTCAGTAGTGTACTTGGCTTGGTGAAATAAAGTGACCTGGATTCTGATAAAATGTCAATTACATACATAAAATAGCTATGTATTTTTAATGTAATATTTTATTTATCGCACACCAGTACAAACTCCTTGTATTAATAACATGCTAAAATAAACAGATTTGGATTCAATTACATGGATTAAACATGGACAATGACTGCAAAAAAACACAGAGCTTCACTGTTACAAAAGTGCATACTGTCCCAGTAAATTGGAAAGGAACCAGTGAAGATTCATTGTTTGTTTACTGGTTTATTTACCAGAGCACCTTCACAACTGATTCAAATCTAAAAAGGATGTTCCTGTTCACATAAGCACCACAGCTGGCCAGTTGGAACAGCTTTAAGAGTTTGTTCTCTATCATGGGCCTTTGTTTTGGCCCAATCTTCTTGGTCTTACCACATATTTAATTGTCAAATATTTGTGGACACCTACTCACTCATCCAATATCATCAGGTGTTTGTTCCCATTTTGCTGCAGTAACAGCTTCTATGCCACTGTGAATAGGATTTAAAATAAATGCTGGAACATTGCTGTGAGGATTTGATGGCATTCAGGCGAGCTTTATTAAGTTCTGGATGATGAGATCTGGACTACCACTAATTTCTAAATTAATTGGACAGTGGTCGAGAGAACATTTCCACTGCTGCACAGCTCAAGGGAGGGCATTATTCCCTTCAAGAAGACCCTTGGCATTAGGTATGTCTCATTTGCAATGTTTGTTTGAGGAGATTATTCAACAAGGGTGTACACAACGACTGCGAGCCCATGCTGGGTGTTATTAGTGGTTGTTGTTACTTATACACCCGATACTAATATAAACCCCTGAATTAAATACTACTGCACTGAAAACTGTATGAAATAATTCACAATAAATCTAACAAAAGCTGCTGATGCTGCTCAGAGCATCAGTGTGTTATGGGAATATTTGGATCTTAAAGAGCAGTAATTATATAAAAGCAAGTTCTATAACTAAACACATGGGCATGGGGCTGGAGATTTCTTTGAAAAGATGAAAACGATATGTTTGTATTGGTACATCAAAGAAAACTGAAAATGTGCTCTCCAGATTATTACTGACAGAAATCTAAGTGCATTTTATACGTGCATTTACCAGACAGCTGACATTATTATGTTTCAACATCATGATCTGGCGTCTTTAACTTTTAAATGATACCCCCCTCCCCCTAAAAGTGGTCCGCTTTACCCCCAAATTATGGCACTGTGGGAAATTTGGGAAATACACACATGGAGTAAGGGTCAAAAATAACACGGACAAAACATTATTCAAAGAAACAGCACAAACATATCATGAAATATGAATAAAGGCAAACACACATCTCATTCCTGGGTCAATAACCACCATTCAGAAAACTGCAGACAAACTGCATATCACATGAAACAACCGTACAGTAAATGCTCCTCTTCGTTCATACAGTGACTGAAGAGACGGGGCTTTGTTCTTCAGCTGAAACCACGAAAGAAAAGGATATCTGGGTCCTAGAGAAAGGGTGAAAGAGAAACAGGAGAAGGAGAGAGAGAAAATGGAATGTGGATAAAGAGAGATGACAGAGAAAAAGGTGTTGAGAGAGATGTAATCAGACGTAGAGAGAGAGAGAGAGAGAGAGAAGTGCATCTCACTGGATAAAAGGAGAAATGGGACGAACAAACTCCAAATGCAAAACCACATGCCACAGGCAAAAAGCAAAACACAAACACACACATGCCGAACAATACCTTACAGTCTAAGCATCATACTGTTAGCTGCATGAAAGACAAACGCCCCCTAGCGTTGAACAGTGACAACATTCGTAAGCTGTTCAATCGCACATTGCGAACAACAAAAGGTAAGTTTGGATGATTAAGACCCAAACAATTGTGTTGAATTATGACAAATAAACCAACAGAGTCTTGCTCATAGTAAAAACAGCCATGCCTTCTGCAGCGCCACATGAGGACCACCATGCTTAATGTCAAGTGTCAGCTAGAGAGGTATTCAAAACAGAACCAGCCATCCATCATCAATACCCGACCTCACTAATGCTCTTATGGACAAAAACCATCCAGTCCCACTCAATACAGACAAAAGGTGAAAGACAGATACACGGCCTGATTGTGTTGTGCCTTGCAATGGTTGGTTGCACAGTCCAGGGTGTGTTCCTGCCCTGTGCTCAGGGACTCCAGGTAGGGTCTGCACCCATCACATCCCTCATCATGATGAAGCTGCTACAGATAATGAATGAAAATATACTTTGCCCAAGGTGTCAATACAACATAAACACAGTAAGAAAAGTGACAGAGCGAAGACAGAACTGCAATCTTTGGCAAGAACCACAGCATACTTACGTTCAGTGCAGTTAAAATGTTTGACTGTTAAACAACCAGTGGAACCGTATTCTCTAGAGGGATAGAGCTCCATGCGTCCATCCAGTTCCTATGGGTTGAGTTGGAGTGTTTGTGATGCAGAACAAATCATCCAACGTCACTACCTGATATCAAATATGGCTGAATGCCTTTAAAGTTCACACAGTAATATTCAAACATCTAATCTAATATCCTTCCCTGAAGAGGCAGCTACTGCAGCAAAACGCGTTTAAAGTTATGACTAATGGATTTCACAAGGAACTATGGATTAGCAGATATTCACAAACTTTTAGCCATATTGTGTACGTTAAAAAGATAAAGGGGACCTATTACATCAGAGACATTTGGTGCCTGGGGTGCTTTACACCAAGGCTAAGCATTTTCATTGTGAAACTGATGAACAGAGATTAGTTATTTAGAGGTTTAATCAATGACTGAAGAGGGACTTAAAAAAAACAAAAACAAAAAACGGTGCATTAAAAATGAAACAGAAAGAAGTAAAAGACCCACTTTGAGCGAAAACAGACGGCACATCATGATCGTCGCAAAAAGAACAAGCATGACACACATTTCAAATAAAATAGGTTTTATTTCCAGTCTGAAAAGATTAAAATTACAACAGAAAAAAACAACAACAAACAGTCAGACAGTTTAAAAAAAAAAAAAAAACAGAAAAGAAAGAAAGAAAAAAAACATGCCTGTGTTATTGGTGTTGGTGAGGAAGAGAGGTCACAAAGTGTTAGGAAAGGAAGTGAGGTTCCTCCATTACTAATTTAATTCAGTGTACATATTTATAAATGAATACAAATATACATATTAATTGTTTAATAAAAAATTGTTTAGCTTAAGAGGGCAACTGTGGGCTAAAATCAATTGATGTGCAGAAAAGTAAAGGAAAAAGGTTCAGGGACTTGTAGTAGTGTGTGTGAGAGAGAAACAGATGAAGAATGAGTGGACACACTACTTAACTTTGCTGTGGAATTGTAATTGCCCTTTACACAAAAGAAAACAAGGTTCAGCACTGGGAGCTCACTTACACTAAAGTTGTCCATCTACACATTCTTATTTATAGAGTTTGGCTAAAAATCAAAATGTAAACAGTTTTTATCCTTTTATCCCAAACGCAGGTCATTTTGACATGTGTTTGAAATTAGCTTCTTGAAATTTAGCACTGGAGCTACAACACAAACATGTAAGATGTAGCATTGTTTCTTTTTTTTTATTTCAACCATAAGCCTTGAGTCATAACGTAAGCTAAAGATACATATCGTCGCTGTTAAATTAAAAACATGTACCTCCATTTTTATTGTTTTTTTTATTTTACTACATCATTTAACCACAGCAGCTGTTCTTCACATTTTGTGAAAAGTTTATAACGAATAGACCAATAGAAATGCTCCAATTACTTGGAATAAAATATTTTTACATTCAGGTATTTAATTGGACAGCGACGATATATACAGTATACACAATAATTAAATCAGCCTTTACACACACATAGATACAATATATTACATATACACATTTATTTAATTATTTTAAATTAATACTCTTACCAGAGCAACATTATCATGACAACTTCTCTTTTAATGGCACACAAAAAGTGATTTGTGAATGTGCTCTAAGAGAACTATTAATTAGGAATATTTCAAAAAACAATGATGACCTCATAATCAATTATTCTTCCCATACGCATTTCGTGCAGCTCCAGTGCTAAGACAAAGAATCAGAAATGCCAAACAAGCCTAGGTTCACTGCATTTCAGGTTAAAGATAAAATTGAGTGCATTTGTTTTCTATGCACGAAACTCTGGTTTTAACAGGGATTAAAGATTGGAACAGGAAATTGGAGGGATTAAGGCTAAAGTTAACTGCATGGTATTTACATGAAAAGGCCAATGTCCATTTTATAATGAGCATAGATATCACCAGCACTTTTTTTTTTTTTACCTATAAGATCCAACACTGAAACATTCAGGTTGTGATACCGTTACCTACACACTGAGAGCAGCACTATCGGCTGCAGATGAACCCTAACCAATATATAAATAGGATTTTCAGCATAATATTCATGACAAAAAAGTCCATGGGTGAAGTTTACACACCACAAAAAATATATTTATTTTGGTTGCCTTAAAACTGAGTTCACAGAACTTCAAAAAATAAGTTAAAATAAAACAGCTAAACGAATACGTTTTTGAAATTTAAAAAAAGCTAAAAATAAGCAACCAAGTTAAAGCATCTAACTCATTTTGCAAAGTGTGGACATAAACTCTTATAAGGACTTTTATCTGGGATGTGACAGCATGTGTACGTATGTAAAACCGCTGTGTTGAGACAACCCTAATCCCAACAAATTCACACAGTAGTTTGCAAAAGCCTTTTTAAGCAAACAATTTATACTTATGGAATTTTATCAATTTGAGAGCACAAGTTTAACATATTGGGGTAATAAACCTAAAATAAATTAAAAAAAATCTGTATATTTACAGTAATTATCGATCAAAGTGTGCAGGGTGAACAAACTTTTGCACAAAACTGTATGTTGACCATCATGAAGTGTTGAACCTGGTTTATGTCTGTTACGAAATTCTCATGTTGTGCCTCTTAAAGTGTTGAGCCATGTGGTTCAAAGCATTAATAACACATTTGTAAGTGCTAAAATTAGCCTGTATATGAAAAGACAGGAGCATTTTATTTATTTTAGACAATACAGTCATCTTATGAAGCAATTTTTTTTTGAAAGAGCCTCATTTTTGGTTCCAAATTTCAGTCCTGAGACATACAGGACAATCAAGTCAATCATCAAAGTAGTGTTTTTAATAACATCACTGGTAGGTGCAGTGTTATAAATGCTTTATTCAGACATTATCAGCATTAACATTTTTCTCAGAGTCATCTTTTGACAGGTCCACACACACAGAAGCAGATCTTACAGTATAGGTGTGTATTAAATTGTTGTCCAATAATTTTGTCCAACTTCTAAACCCCTGAAGTCATGTCATATTATAGTAAATGTCTTGCCAAGATTAAGAATTCAATTCTGAGCATAAGCTGGATTTCACTTGGAGAAAAGGAGGAGGAGGGGATATATAAAAAAATAATAATAATAAAAAAAAAATCACACAGTGGTAAACAAAATATTTCCAGATACATTTTGCAGTAAAGATTTTTTTTCCTCAGAATGCCACTTGATACTTTGAATTTTGAGGTCTCTATAACATCTCTTGGATCTTGAAATAAGCATTTATGCTACATGCACTGAACTGATAAGTTCATCTGAGTTTATAATAGTGTTAAAGCTTTATACTTTCTTGCAACATCATTTCAGCGCATCTTTTTGGGTGTTTGCTCCTAGCATGGCTGTAGCATTATTCATTTTGCCACTCCTTAACCACCGTATAAACTGGAGAATCCAGTGACATTTGGTGAAAAAATGCACAGGATAAAACATGTCTGGTCTGGAACTGTTTTGTTTACAACAGAATAAGATAGCAGCAATATTCCTAAAATGGGCACCAAACTGACTACAGAATTATGCTCGACTTCAGCGGTATATTGGTCATTTTAGAAGATCTTTTGTATTATAGCCTTTAAAAAGGGCCTTCGCACTGTTTGGACACTGTTAGTTAAACATGGAAACACCATGGAAGTACCATCACAGGTCTAAAGTCTAAACTTCAGGGCAAAAGAGGGGCACTTCGTGTTAAGATTAACGATACATTGTTAGATTGTCATTTTTTTTAAATTTGAATTTAAATAAATTACCCTGTGAAGTCCAAGACAGACTCAAGGCTTTAAGATTTTGAAAAAACCTATTAAACTGTTCCTATGTAAGTATTCAAATACACTGGGCTGGGTTACTATGTTCGAAACAAACATTATTTTAAAATTACCAAAAATAATAATTATAAAATAATAATAATAACAACAATTTAAAAAAAGTCCAGACTGAAATATATTCCTAGCAATGTTATATCTGGGATGGACACACACACATCTGTAAGTTACACAATTTAGCCACATCAAACTTCAGGCAAATATGGGAAGAAGAAAAAAAAAATCTATACAAGTACAGTCTCTGTCTTGCTTTCTATCTGCAGAAAAGAATGTTATTTTCAAATCTACAGGGGTCTTACAGCATTATACAATGGTTCTGTCTGTGCTCCACCTACAGGTACATTCTTCTGTAGTAGCTGTAGCGAGGCTGAAGAAGCTTTAGAGCTGTTGTGTTATGTTGAAGCTACACTATCAGGCTGAATTGTGTTGTTGAATATAGACCAATTAGATAGAACAATTCCACAATCATATTGTCGCTGTCAGAAAGAAACAAGGTTCTTAAGTCAATGGTAGATACTGACTCATGAATTTATCTTCACATCATTCTGGATCATTTCTATTGGTCATATCATAATGAAATTTATTTCATTTGGACTAATTATGGGCCTTAGCCAAACAAATAAATAAATAAAACCCAGTTTAACAAATTGATGTTGTAACAGTTTTAAAAGTTATTTATATCTGTTTTTATTATTAATCAAATTTAAGGGGTGTTATGGTCTATCACAATTGTTTAAATGAGGTTTATTTTTAAATCTAATCAATCAGACAGCGTACTCTATTGCTACAGAAAGAACACATTAATGGGTGGAGCCAAGACAGGATAACTGGGAAGGAAGGGATCAAATAAGGATATCAACTGTCTAATCAATCACCCAATAACTCAAACAATCAGTCCATTACTCAATCATACACTCTAGCAGCAAACAGTGTTCTGATGTGTTCCCCAATTAGTAAGAGACACAAACTTCCCAGAGCCAAAAAACAAGACACACACTTCGAAAACCAGACAAGCTCTCCGCATCACACTGCATTTGTTCTTTATCAAAAAGTCAGAGTAAAACTATAAAAATAATTCCTAATTAAAAAGAAAAAAAAGAAAAATACACCACACACTGTAAAACTGTCGTGAGAAAAAGGTTGTAAGCTGGTAGCCATAGCCGAGGGTCCGTCTATTTGCTAATTAGCACAACATTCAAGATTTGCACATTTGAATCAACTAAAATGGAAGAACATTTCACTCATGTCTGTCACTAGGCAAAAATAAAATCCTTTACTAAACCACAATGAAGTGAGAACAATCAGCCACACAAAGCCAAATATGAATAGCACCCCTCACCCACCCTCAAAATAGATACATTTACACCAAAATGGGACTTGTTGGGCAATGCAACATCTCAGCCAAATAAATAATTGTTTATTTAGAAAAAAAAACCCTAATGCTTGCATCGGTTAGTCAAAATAAAAGTTGTGTCAGTAAAATCTAATGCTTTAAACAATCACTGAAAACAAACAACAACCAAAACTAGCATGAGGCAATCCATTGAAACTAATATCTTCCATCAGTTGTTATAAAGTTAACCTTGAAACAAAACAATGCTATTTGATAGCTACTAGCTTTCATTAGCATGTTTGGTCAAACTATTTTTCTTAAGGAAAAGACACTCCCAAAGACTGTTTCATGAGGGGTGAGAGAGGGAAGAAGAAAAAAAAAGTGCTGAGACGAACTCCAATATCATCATCATGCTGCATCAACATGAAGGAACGGGGCATAAAGCAAGATTCATTAGCACATTATCATAAAGCTCTAGTCTAGATTAGGTCCACAAAACGGGAAAATTCTGCATAAAATAGTCAGGATGAAGGAAAATCAGGAAGTGAGGAAAAAAAAAAAAAAGCGTAATTCTCATGCTAATTACACAGAGTTCACTTTCTCTCTCTCTCTCATGCATGCACAACAAACACACAGTGTATACACACACATACATCAACATAGGCATGTTTGAGCTTAGCTTAGTTTTTAGTAAAAGTTAAAATGTTTTTACCTAAAAAAAAAAACAAAAAAAAAACAAAGCACGACAGTAGCGAATAAGACAGGACAGTGGCACTCCCACACCATCGCTGCTGCATCCTATGTGCCGATAAACACAAATCCCAAAAGATAAACAAAGAAGAAAATCTCTGCAAATTAAAAAAGAGAAAACAAAAAAAAAAACCTTTTCGGCATTGTGTGCCCACATATTTGTTTACCCGTTTTATTTAATGAGCGCAAAAAAAGCATCTGTTCTTGTTTCGCCATTTTCCTGTTAATGAAACTCAAATGTTAAAAGTGGAAATAAAAATGGGATTTTCAACAGAGAGAGGAAGTTTACAAAGAACTTTAAGTTTCAGGGATATCTCAAGGAACAGAAAGGCAGATAGTGCATAAACGTTTGCTCTTTCCTGTCTTTTTTTTTCTTCTTTTTCATATTTTGTCATTTTTAATTATAATTTTTTGTTATTTAATGTCAAGCTGCATTTGATACAGGCTTTTTTTTAATCTTTGTACAAGACAATTGCACTTCACAAAAAAAAAAAAAAAAAAAATTTTATAAAAACAGAAATATACAAACACACAAGGAAATGTGAATCAAAAATAATTACAGCCCAAAAAAATTCTGAGAACAGTTAAAAACTAACAATAACAATAATAATAAAAAGAGAAACAAAACTGTGACTCTATAGCTGCGGGTTTTGGAGGGTGATGTCGAGGGTCAAGGGTTTATAACGAGAGAGAGAGAGAGAGAGAGAGAGAGAGAGAGAGAGAGAGAGAGAGAGAAAGAGAAAGAGAGAAAATATTGACATGGATCCACTTTCTGTAGAGGTGTTGGTGTGAGCTGAATAAGTGAAAGTGAAAGGTTCTCCTCCCCTACTGCCTCCCTCCGAGCAGTGGTCCGGTGGTCCTACCGAAGCTGTAGTGGGTCTGCTGCAGGTTACTGGAGGGTTGTAAACTGTGTCCGGGTTTAAAAGATCAACGCTACCACATATCATCTGTGGACGCAGAATCCTTGAGTGGAGAAAGGAGGGACAGCAGCTTATGAGACGCTACCCAATTCCAACTCAGATACAAAGCTTCTGCTTTAGCCAATCAAAGGACATGTTCAAACACAGAAGCTAATGTAGCTATAAACAGAACTATGAACCTATGAAGTTGTGTCACTCTGTAGTTCGTGTCATGCCCAAATTGCACAGAAAAAAAGCTAGTACATTTTTGTGAGACCCCCCTTTAAAATACATATTTTGCACGTAGAACAAATGCTTTTAATATTTACTTATGTATTGTAATAATACTGTCTACAACTGTATATGCAAATGCATCTTGCACAACAGTTCTTATTGTTATGCACTGTAAATTAGAGATAGGCAGTATACAAATTTTTCACTTTCAAAATATTAACCGCGAGGAGGGGGGGGGGGGGGGGCACACTGATGCGTGAACCTCATACATGAATGTGGGTCAGGTGAAGGATTTTTGGTACTTGGCAGTTCAGCTCAGCACAGCCCACCAGTGCACACCAACACGTGCTGAATATAAAAACCCGTTTCTGAGAGAGCAATTTCAACGACTTTTCAATGACCAAAAAGTTAATAAGACAGACATTGCTCTGTTCAGAAGCATAGCGGGCCAACTAATGCCAGGATCAGACTACATGAATTTAGCTCGATTTTGGCATGATTTTGTCGTATAGTGTGACATAATCAGCAGGACAGACAGTCCATCCTCTCCTCCTCGAAACACACAGGAATGGGTCCACAATTATGTTTTCATTTGGACCACAAAACCGCCAGCAGCACACAGTGCCAGCACTGTAGCCATGATTGGCAGTTTCTTGACCCACCTCCTGGAGAAACTCTGAACTCACACGATGACATGAACGAACAATGGCCCGTGTCAAACGTGTAGTGTTGCCAGTCTCCCGACCAAGACACAGCACAAATTTATAGTGCTAATCTGACATAGTTAACGTCTTGAAAGATTAAAAATATTGTGTAGTCTGATCCAGGCTTAACAGGCAGTTGTGGTTTAGCACACCACAGCAGATGGTTTTTCCAGCAAACCCCTGTTCAAAACACATGTTTACAAGATAAAGCCTTATACCTGTGAGCAGTCAAGTGAGTCAAGTGAGCTTTCTTCTGAATATTTTGCCTGTTTTCAGCATTATTCTCACTTTTAACTCAAACTCACAACTGCGGTGGGCTACTGGGCCTGAGTTTTCCCTGAAATTTCAATCTACTTGAGGCAGGTAATCCATTTAAAAACAATAAATGGAAGAATGGTTCTGAATTTAATTACAGACAAAAAAAGCTTCAAACTTCTTAGATTTTTTTTGGGAAAAGCATGTAGCTAAAGTCACACTGCCAGTGCCATTTCTAACATGGGCAAGACCTGAACTACAGAATGACAAATAATTTCAGAAGTCTATAAATGAAATTGAACTGCCACTAATTCGTATGACAACATCACAGTAATTGGCAGCTACTACCTTCCATTGTTTTTAAGCCAAATAACACAATGTTTGTTCAAGCTATTCTTTTTTAAGATGTATATGTGGGCAGCTTATTGGACACCACCAAATTCTACAAAAGCCCTAACATGCCATTACTTCACAATGTTTATTTACTCCATATGTCGCAACGAATGAGTTTAACGCCAAATAATTGTCATTATCTTCAGAAATCACAGGAAAAAGGCATAAAACGAATAAAAATGTGCCTTAAAAAAAGAACCATCCAGTTCTAAGTGATATATCCTTAAATAAAAGTGAGTAGCTCATGAGATTTTAAGATGGTTAAAAAAAGAGGGACAATAATCATGAGAAAGAATGAATGATGAGGTTTCTCAAAGTAAAAATAACCAAAAAGATAAGTGTGGAATGGAAAGTGTCCAAACTGTTGAGCAGCAGAAAATTAACACAAGTGTCCGTGTGGAACCATTTCACTGATTCTAACAGGAAAAATAATAGAGTTAAAATATAACTCCCAAAAACACTGTAAAGGTTTGATACCAGCTTAAAAGCACGACATCCCAATCCCAGTAACACAGAAAACAACGCAACAAAAGTAAACAGAACCCAACTCTGGCACCATCTGTACACTAAATACATGTTTTTAATCACCAAAATATCTCAGTATTTCAACAACAAAATTCAATAACATCCCAAATAAATGTTAAAAATAACTAGTTTTCCAATCCCCCTTATTATGCAGAATTTACAGTCGGGTGCCAAGTCATATAAACTTGGAATTCAAACAGGTTAGAGTACTGGAGCAACTATCTCTTGAAATACACATAAAACATTAAAATAACGGCTTCCGCATTAAGATAGACAGTAAATGCTATAAAATGAAAGTAATTAGAAAAAGGTTGAGAGAATTCAAATGGCTTTTGAATTTTAAAAAATTGCAGGCTGTCAAGTTTCTGCAAATACTTGAACACCTTGACCTGGCCAAAAGTGAATTAGAACATTCTCTCGCTCAAATAAAGCTGAGTAAACATACAATGACAGATGCTGTCTCGTGGACCAGATGTTTCTAAATATATACACAGACCGATCAACCATAACATTACAACTCCCACATTGTTTCACCAGAATCTACACATCAGAGATTAATAAAAAAGTTCAAAAATCAACAAAATGTGACAACAGAACCCTTCCCAGAGATGAAAAATAATAAGATGAAGACTAGAGGAAGAAAACAAATAAAATGGCAAAACCCAAATTAAGCACCATAGTGTTTACACTTTCTCTGATTACATACATAAAAACATCATGGGAGCAAAAAAGTCAAAAGTTTAGAAAACCCAACCCATCCCCAAAATAAGCTTCACAAAGCAGGTACTTTCTGACAAAACCAATGCCTGCACCCTTGTGCAGCTGCTGTTTGGATGACCTACGCTGCTACTGCACCCTATTGTGCTTGTTTCAGACTCTAGCAGCTCCCTGTTTCACCTGTCTGGAGGTATATATGGAAGAGTAAAAATAAGCCTACATATAATTTCAAAGCAATTATCTAAAATGTAGAGATGCATGTAGGAACTAAACCAACTTCCCTTTGAATCTATTTGCTGCTGCAGGATATAGCAGAATAAGAGGTAATTGACAAACAGTTTCAAAAATGATTAAAATATTGCCACAGAAAAAATAAAATGCCACTTTGATTGTCTTTACCATATACCACCCCCAACCCCTTAAAACACCTCCAGAAATCTACATAAATGGCCCATTTTAAATTAAAAATAGCAAAACATTTTCAAATATGTAATTGAATTAGGTTAAAACTCACTTAATGTTTTGTTTCACTGCCAATGAAATCTAGTAGTCCTTAATAAAAATGCATACATGTATCTGCATTCCTCCATTTGTTTTACATTATTAAAAGAAGCAATTACTAACATATTGAATGGTATTCTATGAATATGGTGTTTTGTGTATAAGGTGAATATTTTATTGACATGCAGGCACCAAGCAAACAAGCAAACACACAAAGACACACAGCACAAAGCTGGAATACTCACTGTGTCCTCACTCCTGTATGGGTTAAGTTTGTTATATACTGCTTCAATCACGCTTCGCCTACAAATGGGGGGGGGGGGGGACGACAAACAAACAAACAAACAAAAAAAAACATAAGCCCCTTCCACACATTAATCAGTAATCCAGAATTCTCTACCCAAACTAAAAACAGACTCACTTGCTGGCCAGCTCTCCTCCAGGCGGTAAGTTTGGGATGCTCTCAGATGCCAACATTCGCATCACATGCACAAGATCAGGCACTCCCTCATCACCGTGCTTCTTCAGAATCTCTAAGAGTCAGGGTGTGTGAGAAAGCATGAGAGAAAGTGAGAGCAAAAGAGACAGGAAGGCAAGAAAGAGAAAGATTTTTTTAGGATTTAATAAAGGAATTGCACTGTGGTTGCAATTTTCTGTATAAATGAGTCAGATGTTTAAAAGATATTCAACTGGTTGGATGTGAAATGCTCCACTCCAGAGAAAGATTTCTGATTTGTTCACAGTGAAGGTGATCAAAACAAAAAGCTATCCCTGGTGCCCAGTTGTGGGATAGGGGTCTTGCTCAAGGGCACCTCGGTTATAGCGTGAGCAATTTTCTTGCAGCCTTCCAGTCCCAAGCCTGCTTCTTTAACCATTAGGCCATGGCTGCTTAGTACAAACCTAGAGCTTAGTACATGTTAGTACCTTGAATCTAATCATTCATAATTCAGAAAAAAAAATTGTATTGATTTAAAAATCAATAAATCATGTGTCAAAGTAATGTAACAGACCACAAAACTTGAGGTTTGGATCAGATCATGGGTTTTGAGTCACAGATTGGATCGTGTTTCAGCTCAGCAAAAATGAAAAAAATGGAGGGAAATGTAAAATTGTAATTATAGTAAGCAGTGAATGTCAGGAAGAGGTCAAAATGGGGGACTTCACTTACCCACACACACGCGCTTTGTTAAGCTATGTTCACTCATATTCCCAATGTTAGAGTGAACATGCAACTAAACACCCCATTAACTAATTCTAACAGCGAAAGAGGTGGAGCAATACAAATATAGCGATCCAAGTCTCAATTCGACCCCAAGTCCTCAAAAAAAACAATGGCAGAGGTTACAGTATTTTATGTCACTGCTTCGTTTGTATCAGTGGCTTAATTTTGATGCGGTCCATTTCTGAGGTAGCGGTTGAGTGGAAAGATTGTTCTGTAGCAATCTTTCGTTACGTTACACATAAAAATTGGCTCTGAGGGTGATTTACTGAAGATTTTTCCTTTTTACACTCAGTCCTTGTGCACATGAGATTCCTTCTCTTTACACAATCTGCTCTCCACTGACATCCCAAAAATTCTAGACTATATAAGAGTGATAACGGTTACCTTGACCAATCACAAGGCTACCATAACCACGTCTCCTCCCTGAGCCAAAGAGCCTGGTGAGCTAAAGCTTAAGAGCTATTAGTAAATGAGCTAGCTATCCAGCTATTCATCAAGCTATGAGGAGGGAGAGAAAGACATGAAGAGAGCAAACATGAATGGATTATGCCCGAGTACAGCAGCAATAGCAGCAACACTCGGTCGGCATGTTTCATGGCATATCAGTGGAGATAGCAGATGCACGCAGAGCAGAGTAGCACACGGGAAAAGCAGACTCTCTCGGTCGACAGTAGAGTGGAGATAGTGGCCAGATCTGGCAGTACAGCAGAGTAGTAGCGGGGTAAAGCACCAATTTGGAGAAACTCCAGAAGGTATCCAGTTTGTATAATTATGTTACCATATATATTATAATATAAATAATCACACAAAACCACACCACACACACAAAGGAAAAAAGACATCCACAGGTTCATACATGAACGGCTGCATAATGTCTATTCTACCTGCCTGTGCCATTTTATTGTGTATCTTGTGTAAAATCACAACTGGCTGCTCTGTCTCGAGGCTCTGTGTTGCCATGATAAGTGATGGAGTGCTGTCAGTCACACACTGTCCTTAGTGTATTGGACCATGCCCATATCATTCTCAGAGAGCTCTGAGGATCGTATTTTGGTCATTTTTGAGGAGAGATGTATCATACATCTGTTTTTATTTAAACTTTGCTGAATGATTCACATAACACATATTTACAATTATACAAAAATCTTCACAAAATGGGTTTCCAGTGGCTTTAGAGATTCACACCCCCATGTTAAACATAATTACGGATGGGGGATAATGTGAGGCAGAATTGTCTCTATTTAAAACCTCATTGTTTTGTAGACATGGTGTACCTGGTTTCCTCGAATGTAAAGAAATCGGACTCAGCAAGCTCCTGCACAATCACTACAATGTTATTACACGCTAAAACGCTCTCAACAGTTCTGTTTACATCTCAACTATTGTATCAATTCCAAACTGTCCAATAAAGATGTTTCATAGCTATACTACGATACTGCAAATGCAAGTGTGCAAATGTGCTGGACAGGTTTTGCACACTGGTAAAAACCCTGTACAACTGTACAAAATAAAACTTGCATGGAATATTAGATTTGCTACCCAACATTTTCAAAAACGCTGGGCTACCAGGCTGACAGTAATTTCATAAAGCAGCCTTTTTTTAAACCAGATAAATTGAGGTGTGTCCAGCAGGAATGTCACATGCATCAAACTGTGAAATCCTGCTTTGTGAAACACCTTGGACTATGTACTTGTATCTAATCAAAACAACCAATTTACTTGATAAGACTACACAAACGAACTAATCTTGTATTGTGAACTTTGAAATGTATATAAAATTAATATAAACCACTGAATTGGACATTATGAATTAAATAAATGAAATATAAGCCTTTTCTAAATAAAGACTTTTCTTGTGATTTTATTTTTGCTTGGTTAGTTCTACGTTGCAAAATATAAATTCCATGATTTGAGGGTGATCATTTGAGCATCATTTCACTGTTTCCTACCTTCTACACGGCCCTCCAGGAATTTGTCCAGTTCTGCCTCCCTCTTCACAGCATCTGGTGAAACCTTGGGTGCGCCGCTAAAACACACCAACACAACGCTCATGTTGTCCCTGCTTCCCTATAGCATTTACAAGAGAAGAAAAAATATATTAGCATTACACTCCATTTAAAGATTGTCATCAGTATGCACAGAATTACCCACACATTCCTGAACCAAGAACACACCAGAAATATATTTGCGTTGTTCCAAAGTCTAATTTTATTTCATCATGTGTTCCCAAAGCATTATATACACATATGGGTTCAATGGGAAGGTTACCTGAGTATTGTTAGTGGGGGCATGTCTTATATTGCTGATCTGTATGGTTCTGCAAGTTAAGGTTGGTGGTGTAACAAGATCACAAAATTCACTGTTTGCATCAAATTATGAAAATGTTGAATTAAGAAAAGTGACAAATGTAAAACAGCAATTACATTTTTTTCAATTGAAAATACTGTAGGAAGCATCAAAGAAGTGATCAAAATGGGCATAATCCCACACTAAGAACTGGGGGAACTGACTGGCTGAGCTAACAAGGTGCTTTCTTAATCTGCGTGCACTCATATTCCACAACATTACAGTGAATCTGCACCTAAACAACCAATAAACACTCCCAAACAAACCTAAACAGTGAAAGGGGCAGAATCATGAAATTACAGTTGCTTCCCAGAGTCCCAATTGGCCCTTAGGACCCCCATAGTCCATGACTAATGCTACAGTATTTTACTCCTCGTTGGAGTAAACTGACTTTTATTTTGACACTCTATTTGTGAAGTAGACGGAGAGCCTGGTTCATTCAGTGTGTTAAACCTCATGCTGCATTCAAGTGATGTTGGTTTCCCACCACAAGGCACCATTGTGAACACCCCCTGAAGTTGGAAGCTGAAGTCAGATACATAAATTTTCAATGCAGCACAAACTGGAGTTGTGACGTAACCACTATTTTCAACATGGTGGAACAGTCAATCATCAGTAAGATTCCAATAGTAATGCAGTGTTTAAACATCTACAATGGAAATGGTTGTTTGCAATATTTGTGTGTAAAAACACCCGCACGACACGCCTTGAAAATCCTGACAGCATTGGTGCCCCCCCAGACACACAAACTACATGAGGTCAAATTGTGGGAAAGATTGGACCTCTAATGTCTCTTTCACACATGAAATCCAGAGAATTTCTAGAGAAACTCTGCAGTATTGGGCCCAGAGATGTTCCAGAGTGGTCTTTTCTACACGCAGCGCACAGCGGGAGATTTTCTGCGTCAGGCACATGCTTGCAGTGGGAAATGAAACACGTGCTTTAGGAGAGACACAGCACACATGCAGTGCGTGCAGGAGAAACTCCAGAACATTTCCCATGCGCTGACTACAATTTCACTCTGAATTTTTACTAGGGCACTACCAGAATAAAGTTCTGGTAATGTGCGCTATGAATATTGCAGGTGGTCCTGTTCATACATACAGCTCCTCTGGGTAAACTCCAGAACATTTCTGGATTACTGTGCATATATGAAAGTGGTATAAGAAAACTACCACCCGACCTGCACTTGAAAGCAGCATCACGGTCAGGATTCTGCTAGTTCCATTTTGGTTGGCCATCTGTACACCCATACAATCGCTGCGTATTTTTTGGTACTGCCTCTAGTACTATTCTGACATGACTCTTCCTTCTACACGTCACGCCAAAATAGTAGAATGAGTGAGCAAAAAGAGGTTTGTTTGGAAATTACATCCCTATCTTCACTTTGATGGCATTGTTTTTTCCCCATTTTATTTTTTTTTTCCCAATTTCTTTTTTGATCAATACTTTGAGCAAGCATATATTTTCATAATGCACAAGAAAATAATCAACCACCTTGTCTGTGAAGAGGTAAAAATGCATTGAAGTGTTTATTTTGTGTGTTATTTGAGCACAAGTGTGCAGTATATTTTAGCTTTTACCAATGATTTTAAATATGAATTTTAAACAACTGTTCAGCTACCAGTTCGAGAATAAAAAAAAAAAAAAAAAAAAAAAACATCTCCACACTAACATATAGGCGCCTGTTCTTGTATGTAATATTGCCTGGAGGCGTGGCAAAGAAAGCCACAGAATTAACAGAATGTAAGAACTTCGACTGTACCAAGCAAGTGAGAGTCTGACTTGAGATTTGCTTTCTGTTGCCTTTTAAAAGAACTTATCTGGTAATCTGATGCCCTCATCACTTTCAAAACACAGCTAATGTTTGCATGGTAAATATAGGTTGTAGAAATGGTTTAGTAATGTATATTCCAACTCATACAGTTACTCTGCTCTTGCCTATTTTAAAGAGAATTTCTTATCCAAGGTATATTGTCAAATTTTACTTTGCTGTAGCTTTTGAGGCACTGTTTGGTTTCCGTAGCTACAGTGTAACCACGGTAGCCAGGGCACAAAACTGTAAATAGATTATAATACAGTGTCTGTATTACATAGACCTAAAATCCCCTTACCTTATACAGGCAGGTATCCACAATCTCATTGCAGACCCTTTCTAGGTCATCTGTCACCTCAAGTCGTGAGCGCACAAAATCGCAAAGCTCTTCATTGGCCATCACATCCCAGATGCCGTCACAGGCCAGCACAATGAACTCATCCTCTGTCTCAGAGCGCTCAATAGCATACACTTCTGGCTCAGGGGACACCAGCTGCTCCGTAGGTCCTTTACCATGGACGCATTTGTAGTCAAAGTCCCCAAGGGCCCGGGAGACAGCAAGGGATCCATTCACCCGCTGGATCATGACAGAACCCCCAGCGTTCTGGATGCGCTCCTTCTCCAGTGGGTTGCTGGGCTTGTGGTCCTGCGTGAAGAAGTGGACGGTGCCGCCCCGGCTCAGCAAGCCTCGTGAATCGCCGCAATTGATAAAGTAGATGTGGCGCTGAGAGATCATAGCACCGACTGCTGTGGAGCCACTGCGGTCTGCCCCACCATGCTTTTTCTCAGAGATCTGCCGCATGTGGTCGTCGATCTGAAGGAAGCCAGTGCGGATCCCCGACTTGACACTCTCCACGCTCGGCTCCTCGTCTGTACCCCCACCGCCACCACCTCTGAAGTCTGGGTTGCTGGTGATGTGCTCTAGCAGATGTTCGCAGCAGTAACGGGCTACCTGCGAGCCCGCATGCCCATCGTAAACAGCAAAAAATGACCACAGCTCAAGGCCATTCGGGAGGCCAATTACGGCTGTATGAGCATCCTCCATCTCCACCCTCCAGCCCTGCATGCTGCTGAGGCCAAAACGAAGTCCGTTACCTTCACCATTAGCATTGTGCTTCTCCATCTTTGGCTTGTCCAGGAACGCACCCATCTTGGCAAATTAAGAGTCTGGAACAGAGGACAAAATAACAATTTGTGATTTTGTGATCAAGCTCAGGACTCACTGATAACTACAGTAATAAGAAAAAACACATTTTATCAACAGGTGTGTGAATGTTTTACATTTACTTATATTACATCTGACCTTAAAATGTTTTGTTTTAAAATTCTGGTCCAGACTTACGGGTGTAATAAAATACATCACCATTTTCATAGTTTGAGCTTAACACATATTCTGGATTCTACATAGCTCTACCTTTGTTCTACACAGAATTTACAGGATTTAAAATAATAAAATAAACGTACATGAACTAAAGACAAAAATGATAAAGTGAACTAAAAATAAGTAATAATAAAACATGAATAAAAATTATTTTTAAGGCTGTATATATGATGTACTAATACCACAATTTAAGATTTAGTTATTACCCTTATAACAAATTCTTAGGGTCAGATTAAATTTAAAACCATTCTGAAACAAAAGGCACTATGAAACAGAATGCTCAGTAGGTCAACAGTAAATATAATTTCAGTACTGTCTCAAACTGAATAAACTGAATATATTTTTCGGAACACCGAAAAATATATATTCATTTTGAAATTTAATATTGTGAATCCAATACCATGTCAAAGGACAAGCATATTATCAGCACAAACCTTGTATGTCGGAAAAGCCAACTCAATACAGAAAGAGGATGTTAAAACTTTGAATGCAATGGGAAGGTTATTTTTCAAATTGTTCTGCGGTACCATTCATACTGTAATATTTATACAACAGAGTAAATGGGGTTTGAAATAATAGAAAAGAAACAGAAAAAATTGTTTTATTCCCAATCCACTGCATTGGCAAGATACAGGAGAAGGAAAAACATACATTAGCATATGTTACTGTAACATGATGTTATCCCAAGTAATTCTGGATCATTTTCTATTGATCCTTACTTACCAGGAAATTTTCAAAAATTATAAAGGGCAACAGGTGTTTTCAAATCATATAAAAAAAATAATGCGCAAGGTTTTGTTCCAGTCCTATTTTGATATATTTGGGCTTGGAATAAACAACCTTCAAGGCACCATAAGCACAAATCATGGAGCTTTTAATAACCATGGAGCAGAGAGGCATGCAAATGTAAAACTCAAAGGAATCATAAATATCCTCACAAAATGCTGAAACGCAGAAGGCCTAACCACACAAGAAAATTAAATAACCAGTTATGTAAGCAACCATTTGATAGAAATACCCCCTCTCAAAGGGAGACAGCTGGTTTGCCATCCTTGTATGGCAGTAAGATTATCTCTGCAACACACTGCTTACACTCCTCCGCACTAAAAATAGGCAAGGATGCCTATAACTACATACAAAACCTGTCCACAAGCATAACAAACCAAATACACTACCTGTACAAACTGCTATCTAAACATCGATGTCTCTGCAATGCTTTCCAGGAGCTTTTGCACTGAAGTGATTATGCAAATATTAAGTATCTATAGATGAACGGCAGGGAAGTGTAGTTTCTGACGTTTATGAAAAACAATAGCAGTTGTATATAAATACATCACTAAGTGACACCACACGAGAAAAGCGATAAACGTTCATTAAACCACACTGTTGTCAGTTTTTTTCTCCAACTGAAATAAAAGGGCATTACGTAATGCTGCAAAGCTAGCAATGCTTATAGTTATTTGGTATTTTTCTCAAAATTGCATGACAGAATTAGCTGTAAACTAGCCCCAGAAAATAATTATGAGCAACAACGTTCAGGCTTTACCAGAAAATAACGTTAAAAAAAAACAAAGTCCGCAGTAGCTTAGCATTAGCTTCTCGTTGTTTGCAGCGCTATGTCGGAGCTCGGGCCAACAGATTAAGCGGGAAAAACAGAACTATACACAAACATTGTTACCAATAAGCAAAGACAGTGCAGAGAAAAATCACGAAATTAACATCTGAATTAACCAAAATAATGTTACGTGCGAGAGGCGTCTGACTCAGGCCTCCAGCCTTGACTTCTTATTCGAATATTTCCGTTCCACCTTAAATGGTGGAGCGTGTAACAGCACCGTTTAAGGTGGTTCGGAAGATTCGAATAAGAAGCACACGGCAACCTCGCATCATTGAGCCAATCATAGCTAAATTAAGAGTGAAGTGTGTAATATATTGTATATGCTGATAATTCGATGTATATTTCTTCACAGTTTGTCATAGAATTCTAATCGTTATACCTTTTTTTATATTACGTCGCCGTATGTGCTGCTACCGTGGAGTTAGCTACTTAAGGCCATTTCATTGCCAACATAACTACATTTCACTCTTCCAGTCTAATTCGCTATTTCTCAATGGAACTTCTCGTTCCACCTTAAATGGTACTGCAGTTCCATTTTGGCGCCCCAGGCTCCTTCAGCATTTAAGGTGGAACCGAAAATTCCAATAAGAAGCTGGCGAATCAGAAGCTAACTTCAGTCTCATTGCGTGAGTCATTAACACTGACCCACTGAAAGGTCTCTTGGTTAAACATGGGTGAAAGAAACTTACCTAAAATCCCCACAGAGAGAGAAAGAGTGAGACAGAGGAAAAGAGCGGAGAGATGACGTTCAATTAGAGAAACGAGGGGAGCTTGTTTGTTTGTGGAGGGGAGAAACTGAACTGTTTTGTTCAGTGTTCAGTGTGTCAAACAGCGGACACCCCCGCTTTTAAACCAGGGATGCATCCTGCAGTTTTATTAGGCGACCTATACTTGTGTAAAAAGAAAAAATGTGTAAGAAATAAATCCCCCGTTTCTGATTCTGCCCCCAGCAAATCAAACCAAACAACCCCGACAACCAGCACAGCGCAGCAGCGCCAAGACCCGGATGTACATTCGGCGATGACGTCACTCCCCTCCCCCAACCACCAGCGCTATTACGGCGTTGCCTTTGGCTCTGGCGCTATGACGTCAGTGCAGTGCTGCTGCGCACCATGACGTCATCCCTGTGACAGTGCGCTATTATGATATGCCACTGGGGCAGACAGCATTTTTTTCTTCTTGAGCCAGATTTGTATAGATTAAATAAATATATGTTAAATAAGCACGTGTTGACATGTATTTATGCAACATGTCCACAAGGCAAAAAAATGTAAATGTTGAAAAAGACCATGTTAAATAGCTATTATTTGTGATGAGTTAAAAAAATTTTGATTTAGAACCAATCACCCAACATTTAACTTCTACTTAACATTCAACAGTTAACTTCTCTAATTCAATCAGATTCACAAAGCAACAATTCAACATCAGTACCTGACTTAATGAATAAGACACAGAAGAAAAGTCAGAGGACAAAACGTGTAGAGAAAATGAAAGAGAAAAAGGCAAGAAAAAATAAGAATAGAAAAAATAGAGCGAAAGAGTTTGTTACCCAGAACTTAACATCCAATATAATACCTTATCTCACTAATGTTTATGTGAGTTTTGTATGGGTTTATGTGCACCATCAAATCTTCACAGCAATGTTGTTACATGTATTATAGAGTTTTCTCAGAAGATCTGCAACTATTTGTTTTAAACATGCAGCAGAAGTCGGATTTCAGATGTATCCACTGACAAATTGTATTGCATTTTGTAAATATATACAAATGTTGCCTGCAACATACTCCAAAAAATTTGGCACAGGGGCAGAGCCAACCTTTTACCATTTGAATAATCCCACTATGAGCAGATGAATATACAAGGTATAAAATGAGCATCCAACAAAGGCTCAGTCTTTGCAAACAATAAGGGTTTTGTCTCATGACTTCATACCAAACTTTGTTAAACTGTTGAAAAAGAATATTCCTCAATGAAAAACATTTAAAAAGTATGTTGAATATGTAATAGAATATATAATATTGTGAAAAGATTCAGGAATTCTGGAGAGGCCTCCAGGGTAAGTCCAAACACTATTGTTGACTATGTGTGACCTTTAAGCCCTCACATGTCATTGCATAAGAAACCATCCGTATTGTGATAAGTCTAGCTACATGAGCTTGGGAGTACTTCAGACAACTATTGTTCCTTAATGGCATTCACCACAGCATCGAAAAGTGTAAAGGCTTGTCCGTGGAAATGTGTGCTGTTAACATTTCAGTAAGTGTAGCATTAGTGATCATTTAAATAATGCACAAATATATTGTCTGTATTTGAAAAGACTGAGGGACAATGACTTCCTACCCATTCCATTCAGGCATATACACAATGACATATGCTTTCATCACAGAACTATACACAATATTACATTATATCCATTCAGCACTGCACTATATCCCATTTTGTGTCACAGTCTGCAGGAAAGTTAAGGTTTTCTGTGGTACCTAGGATCAGAGATAAATATAGCAGAAAAATCAATTTACAGTATGTGTTTTAGAGTAAAGATATGAGTTTATAAGAGTAAATATTTTACTGTAATTTATATGAGTTTAAGGATTTTATGATTAAAAGGTTCTTATTATATATATTAATTGTGTAAACATTGGTTCTTCTATGTAACATTGTGTCTTCTGTTTAGACTACTTCTAAAACTGTTTACTGAATTAAAAATATTCTTGCAAGCATCCTGTATTGTTGTACTAAAACTTTAATTAGATAATCTTTATAATTTGTGTGTGCATTTCTTATGTTCTCATTAGCAATACAAATTATGGTGATGATATTATTATTACTTTATACCATTATCAGCTACAATAAAACATTTGAATTAAATCATCTTATAATAATACATTAATTAACATAACTTCATATAAATGATAAATGGTAAATCCCTAAAATAATTTTAGAAAAAATATATTTGACAACTGTATTCATCTTGATTACTATAAGGTCATCCATAGATTTTTTAAAGATTAATACCACACAATAAAAACTAAAAATAAAATAAAAACAATAAAAAAATATAATATATATATATATATATATATATGTCGACTATAAAAGTGCTATTCGTTTTAGGGATTTACCATTTATCATTTATATGAAGTTATGTTAATTAATGTATTATTATAAGATGATTTATATATATATATATATATATATATATATATATATCTCATTAGAACGACTTTTATTTTGTCAGGCGGTGTCTTTGCGGATCACGTGATAAGATGGTCAGGTTTAACGTGCTGGTTTTAAAGAGACAGTGTAAGGCAGAAAGCCTTTGACTTTAAAGAAATTTGCCGAGTCTCTGAGCGTATGGCAGATATTTAGTGTGTGTCTTTGTGTGTAGAAGCTGATGGATGTGAGTGTGTGTTGTGTGCTATGGTGGGTTGCTGCAGTGTGTATATTGGGGCTGTTGGGGGTCTTTATTCTGGCAGACGCTGATTTCACTCTTCTATGCGCGAACACTTTTGGCACTAAACCAGGTAAATAAAATTCAGTCTCGTTTATAATAAACTACAAAGCCACAAAGCTGTTGACATATGCGCATCCAAGGGTTTTCATTTCTGAAGTGGTATATTTGTAGCTTCTTTTGTTCTGGAAATATTTTACACTGGATCATGGAACATTTCTGTGAGGATTGGATAGGATTCAGAATTCAAAGCACCAGTTAGGTCAGGCACGCGTGTTGGATGACAACACCACTTCTACTCATCCCTAAGTATTGAATGGAACTACAGTCCCCTCCAGTATTAGATAAGGTTATACACAGAGCATTCCTGTTCATTTTATTGCGACAGATGTGTCCACATTGGGTACGGGTTATGGGTTCAATTCCTGGCTCAAACCACTGACTGAGGGGTTGTGTGTGTTCTCCCTCTGTGTGTGTGTGTGTGTTCTCCCTCTGTGTGTGTATGTGTGTATGTGGGTTTCCTTCAGGTGTTCTGGTCTCCTCCCACAGTCCAATGATACCTGTTATGTTGATTGGCTATTCAAAATGTGCATAAGTGTGAATGTGTGAATGAATGTGTGAAGGTTTTTAGCCCTTTGATGTGCAGTCTCTCTATCCAGACTGTGTTCCTGCCTTGCACCCAATGATACTTGGCTCTGGAGCCATCACAACCAGGTGCATTTCATACGTTTCAGGTGCATGGTGAACTGTTTTTCAGTTGAGTAGCATGTCAGATTTGTAAAGTTATGCAATGTCTTGCAACAGCAGCCATTTTTTCACCCTCAAAGTACACTTTGTTCTCTTGAGTAAAGAATGGCTAAGTCTTGCTCACTATTGGTGGATGTGTCAGGGAAATTGTGTAACACCTGTTAACGTGTTCCAGCTTGTAAGCTTTCTATTACAGAAATAATTATTTTCTTAAAAATACGATTTTAAAGACTAAACTGAAAACTCCAGCTGCCTTTAGTACTGTTTGATAATTTTGTGGCAAAGACCAAAGAAACTTTCATTAAAATTTTATTTCCTTCTGCTGTAAATTTCCTAAATTGGAGATACAAGGTTCTGACAGTGACTGGAACCTACCTGTTCACTGAAATAGTCATCAATAGTTGATAGAATTGTATTTGAAAATGTTTAACCTGGGGCCATATTATTGACATGTACTAACTTGTTTTGAGCTGTGCACTGTTCATATTTGGAGATGTGGTTGTGCTTCAATTGTTGAAACAGACTGGTGGGATTAACTTTTAACACGGAAACAGCTTTTTTTTTCTTTCTTTTCAGTCAGTGTTTACATTTGACTTCTTCACTAAAGTCAAAACGTCCGAACGACAGACACTGCATTTTTCTTGCTACAAGCTGCTCGAGTTTAGATTGTCCTCCATGTTGGTTCCATGTGACAGACTTGGTGGGGCAGAATTACATGACTACAACCAACAACAATAACATAACAACCAAAAAAAAAACCATTTAATTATTTACCCAGCTCTAGCAGTTACCCATGGCATGTTCACATAGGCCCGAATGTACGACCTATCCTAAATTTTAGAACCAAACAAAGTTAGACAAAATATCCCAGATATTGTCATGAGGGAAGGTTACAGCTCAGTTGTGTCCTGACTGCTTTTTCAATTAAAGATAACATTGAGTGATATTATTATTGTTTTTATTATATATTCACTTAGAAAATAAAAAAACAAGACACGTTTCCAGCGGAGACCAACTGATTTCATATGAACATCATCATCATCTTTTCCGCTTATCCATTTCAGGGTCATGGTGCCATATGAACATGTGCTGTGTGTGTTTGCTGTGTTTGGTAACAGTTTGTTAAATGCTCTGTATATGGTAGCTATGTGCATGTATGTATGGGGGAGATAACTGCACTGTTTTTTCTGTTGTGTTTGGTAGGTGTGGCTCTACGAGGGAAGGTGGTGTGGATCACCGGTGCATCCAGTGGAATTGGAGAAGAGCTAGCGTATCAACTCGCTGCAGTTGGAGCTCGACTAGTTTTGTCTGCTCGCAGAGAGGCTGAGCTTGAGAGGGTCAAACAAAACTGTTTAGGTAAACACTGTAATACAGAATGTTTCAAGTTAGCCTGAACAGCCACAACATTAAAATCACTGACAGGTGAAGTGAATAACTGCAATAATTACAATCCAAGCCAAAACACCAATGTGGGTCTCAAATGAGCAGCCCACTAGCAGGTTTTTTCCAAGGGTTAAATGTCGGCTTCACTTATAGGTGTTCTCCAGGATCAGTGATGAGACAAAGATGGGTTAAACTTTTAACCGGTATGGGTAGCTCACCTGAAAGGCTGGGCCAACTATATTGGGCCCACAGATAGATAGATAGTTATATAACTATCTATCTATCTAACCTTATCTGCCATATGGCAGCCCACATTTATCACATATAGACAACCTACCTGGCTTCTACTAAATAGCTCATGTCCCAAACCAGCCAGAGCCCATGTCCATACTGAACCTAGCTAGGATTGGTTAAGCCCATGTGGGCCTACTAAGCTGGGCTGACTTTACAATGGCACCTGTCAATGTGTGGGGAATTAGACTTCAAACAGTCAGTTCTCGAAGCTGACATCAGAAGCAGGAAAAATGGTCAAGTGTAGCAATCTAAACAACTTTATAAAGGGCTGGATTGTGATGGTCATAATTTTGTCAGTATATCTAAAACACAAGGTCTTGTTGGGATACAATGGTTAGCACCTATTAAAAGTTTTGCACATCAATGAGCCTCACTGGTTATCCTTATTTGGGCCACTTTTGGTTACCAACTACTGCAAAGATGGATCTGCTGTTATAGAATTTCTCTGACCGTATCTTTATGGCCATCAGGCCCATGTCAGAATCACTGAGATCCTCACAATTAATCATTTTTCCTGCTTCCAAGATCAATTCCAAGAACTGAATGTTCACTGCTACGTAATATATCTTACAAATGACAGGTGCTGTTGTAAAGAGATAATCAGTGCTATTAAATTCTCCTGTTAGTGGTTTATAAGTATTGGGGCTGATCAGTGTTAGCCCTAATAATTGTGGTCATTATAATGCATTTTATAAAGTCATTTTTTTAAATATCCATAGAAAACTTGAAACGAAATGCTCTGGAGCAGCTGCACATGAGAATAATCTCAGCATGCCAGTATTGGGGTGTAGAGCTGTTAAATTGTGGTGTCTAGAGTGAGGGAGCACCACTCAATATCATGGGATGACTAGGATCATTTCAATCTGTTCTATCTGTAGTGAAACGTGCAGCCAGTTAAAGTCCAGGCCATATCCACTAATGTGGTGTAATATGACAAATCAATATGATCATATTCCCCATCTTTATAAGTTCACGTTTCTGTTTTCTCTTCCCTTAGAGCGCTCCACTCTAGAAGAAAAGGATGTTCTTGTCATTACTCTCGATCTTCTGGACCGGGAATCACACCTTGAGAAAACAAACAATGTTCTCCGCCACTTTGGAAAAGTATGTTTCTCTTCAATTATAATAAAACATACATACTCATAGGTTTGCCTCCAAACATGTAGAGCTGTTGTGAGAATATTAGCAGTTAATCTTCTCATTTAAGCACATTGAGCGGATGTAACTGATTTAACCGTTATAGTTCTCCTCTACTTTTAAGTACCACTTTCATTTCTGAGACATAACACATTCCTCGTGTATTTCAGTATCTGCCGTTTCTCTCCAGATAGATGTGTTGGTTAATAATGGTGGCCGAAGTCAGCGCTCTCTTTTCGTGGACACAGATGTGGAGGTGTATCAGGGCTTGATGGATCTCAACTACCTGGGCACTCTGTCCATTACTAAACAGGTGCTCCCTCACATGATCCGCCAAGGCAGTGGCACTATAGCAACTGTCAGCAGCATCGCCGGACTGGTTGGAGCTCCACTTTCCACTGGATATTCGGCTAGCAAACATGCGCTACAGGTTAGTCCTCTCTAATACACTCACTGAACACTACATATTAATAACACTACCTCCCCCATGTTTCACAGTTGGCCCTATTCATTTACTATGGTATCCTTCATCAGGTCCATATTCACACTGCAGAATCCCCTCTGATCCAAATCTGACCAGAGACAATGTTGACAGTATTAACCAAGATTCTTGTCATGTCCTTTTGCAAGTAGTAGTCTAAGTTTTGTGTTAATTTATTAGGGGTAGTGTTCTTGATATATCTGTCTCCAGCCGTTGACTGATGTGTCCTCTGTCTTTAAGGGATTCTTTAATTCTCTGCGGACTGAGTTGACAGATGTTCCTGAAATCACCATCAGTATGATCTGTCCCGGACCCGTCATCTCCAGAATTGTAGAGAATGCCTTCACAGAACAAGCAGACAAGGTACTTTCTTTTTATTTATCCTAGTTGCTCAGTGCAAGCAATAGTAGCATTGTATCAAAACAATGCAGAAATTGCACAGTAAATATGACAAGGAAGAAGTGCACAAGTATTTATTTAAGTTGAATACTGAAATGTCCCATTTAATGTAATGTTTTTCTTGGGAGTTGTTGCAAAAGGTGCATATACAGTACAGTGCCTGAGTCCACGAGTTTCGATTTGCAAATTTAAATTGCTGAATTCATGATTCTACAATAGCATGTTTATTTTTATTTTTTTAAATATTAATCTTAAGATGGGCTCTGAAACTGAGCTGAAGATATAAACGCAAGACATCAAACACCAAACATTTTTGCTGATTAAATAAATTAAAGGTGAAAAGGAGGGAAATTTTACAAGTGATTTTCTTTTTTTTTTCTTCTTTATTTCTCCATAAAGCCAGTGTCCAGTGCTGGTGACCAGACACACAAGATGTCAACCGAGCGCTGTGTCCAGCTCATGTTGGCCGGACTGACCAACAGAGTGAAAGAGATGTGGATTGGACAGCAGCCCTTTCTGCTCTTTTTCTACATTTGGCAGTACACTCCGACCTTCGCCTGGTTCATCACCAATAAGTTAGGCCAGAAACGAGTGCAGAACTTCAAAGCTGGATTGGTCAGAACCCACAATACTTTTCTATACACATTAAAATGATATAATTAGAACAGCCTATAATATCTCAATATAATTACAGGGGAAATGTGTGTGTGTGTGTGTTTAAAATAATTGAAATATGATTGGTGGAGATTTTGCTCTGGTAAGATGCATGTCAGTACTGTGTGAGGTTTACAGTAATCTCTAATAAACTTAACTGTATAGTTTCTTACACTGTTAGCTTCAAGATGGTTGCCATTACTCTGTTTAGTTATGTAGTTTATTTATTTTTGTCCTTTTCCACAATCACTTAGCATGATGCTGGCCAATATGGGCATCTTTTAGCTAACATAGCAGAACTGGGCATTTGGTGTTCTTGTCCAGTGATGTTGTGCTAGCAGTTGATGTTCCATTTCATTGCTTTTTTGCTTTGATGAATAAGCTTTTATTCTGATAAATTTACTTTTCCCAAGCAGTACTTTTAGTTAAAACATTCAATTAGCTCTCATCAGACTTTTTAAAATGTGTCTTGTTTTTCTCTTTACAGGATGCAGACTCTGCATATTTCACCAAAGCGAAGGACAAAACCACCTGAGAAACCTCACTGTTTAAACAAATGCTTGTTTGGTTTATATATATTCTACAGCTCCTTGAAGGTACTAGGGCCCGTAGTAAATAATTTACTGTATTTTAATTCAGCTAAATTCTGCATCTTTTAATGTGGAAAAAATGACAGTTGTTGGTACGTCTTTTTATTCACTGATTGAATAACTACAGAAACTCATGTTTTGTTTTGTAGCACTTTCATTAATGTAGTTGTGTCTCCTGAATTTGGAGACATTTCCACATTTAAGTGCTTTAACAGCAGAAATAAATAAATATTACCCACCTGTGGATCAGTTATGAGCCATATCCACATTTCGGTTTGTGCTTTTCAAAGTTTGGAGTTCTTTTTGTTGTCTAAAATAACTCAAGATGACTGCCATGGACACACACACACAGAGACAGAGACAGAGAGTTAAAAAGTTATAGTATACCTAGTATACCAGGCTGAGACCTTTTTTTTAACCCATTTACAGACACTGGGTCTTTGTAAACACATTAGACTGGTTTTGTAAACTTTGCCTTCACACAAATTTCACAACTAATAAACCAGATGTATGGAGGCTGTATCAAATAAAACCAAAACAAAAAGGTAAACCCTATATTATATTGAAAAACAATACAAAGACACTATTTTAAATGTTGAAAGACATATATTGTGAAATTGTCTTTTGGAAAATATTTGACTATTTTGAATTTTATGCTTGAAGGACTGGCGCCCCCTCCAGGGTGTGTTCCTGCCTTGCACCTAATGATTCAGAATTGGCTCCGGACCCACCACGACCCTGAACTTGATAAGCAGTTACAGATAATGAATGAATGAATGAATTGTATGCTAGCAACACCTTCCAAAAAATGGGATGAGGAAAAAAAGACTGGTAAAGTACTTTTTAATTGGCAAGAAGTTACTGACATGATTGGGTTTAAAAATAGCATGCTTAAGACAACAAACCGTTAAGACATAAGATTGGGGTGTGTTTCACTGCGAGTGCAAATATTGCAGCAATCCAAGAATAAAGATTTTCAACTTAAAATAGTAAAGAACTAGGGGGTTTCATTATGTACAGAACATACCACTGAAGAATTCAGAGAATCAAGAGAAATTTCTGTATGCATGGGAGAAGGCTCAAAACCACTATTAGCTGGCTGTGATCATCAGGGTCTCAGGTGGCACTCAATTAAAAATGTGTTTCTGTAGTGAAAATCATTGCATGGGCTCAGAAACTCTTCATGAACCATTGTCTCTGAACATTGTTCATCACTGCATCCACAGATGCAAGTTAAAATACACAACGAACTACATATAAACAGGATCCAGAAATAGTGCCTTTTTCCTTGGGCTCATTGAAGATTCAGCAATGAGACAAATTGGAAAAGTATCATGGTCCAACAAATAAAAATTTAAATGTATTTTTGGAAATGGATGCCACATCCTCCGGGCTGAAGAAGAGAGGGGCCCTCTGACTGGTTATATGTTCACAGTTCAGAAGCCAGCATTAGGAATGGGAGGAGGGGCCATTAGTGCACATGACAAAGATAACTTGCACATCTGTGAAGGCACCGTTAATGCTGAATGATACTTATAGACTTTAGACTAAGATGCTGTCATTCAGACATCTTTTTCTGGGAAGGCCTTGTTTATTTAAGTGAGTCAAGGCTAATCCACATTCTACATGCATTACAATAGCAAAAGAGTTCTGTGGGGTATTCCACAAATGAGGATTTCTGAGTTATTAAACAAACAACAGACTGTACAAAAAAATTGTCATTATTGCATTGCCATAATTCAATAATCCATAAATTTCAAATGACCACCATATAAGGAAGCATTTGGACTAAGATATCGCAGCAAAAAACTAAAATATTTCTTTACAGAAAAGCAACAGCTTTTGAGAGGAAATAGATATTTTATTGAAGTGCATGCAAATCGGCACTTTATTTTTTCATTGTCTTTATCTTTGTTGCTCATTTACGGAAACTTTGATTAAGATTTAAGTTACAGAGCACAGCGCAAAAGTTTTGGGCACCTGGGAAAATGACATTTAAAAAGCTGTTTATCTGAGCAGTAAGTTTATTTGCCCAGAAACTGATTTTAGAATGAAAACAAAGCATTCCAGTAAATTGTGATATTCTGTTTGTGAATGTGATGGTTTAACACTTTCCACATCTTTCCTTATGACAGTGCAGTATTCTCAGGTTATCACCCATTCCTGAAATTTACCAGTTACTAAATACTTCATTATGTTAAATCAAGACTCACTCAAACATCTACCACTTACAAAAATACTATATATAAATATTCATAAAAGCACTTTACTGCAGTTTGTCCTTCATGATTCTGCAAAAGGCAAGGGAACCTGTATGGAAAATAAAGGTGTTTATTATTGACACAACCTCCTGAGTACTGGATCATTTGACTATCTCTGCAGTCTTTCTTAGAGTGATAAATGCCTGTGGATTTGCCCTGCTTTGCAAGAGCTCCTTCAAATTTGTTAGTTTTGAAGCATGTTATAAAACATCAGAGGTGCACGACCGCATACAGTGACAGGGTGCAGAGCTAATGCATGAGACTCAGGCGTGATTGAGGGCTTAAACATTCCTGTCATAAACACTGCTGTGTCCAAGGGGCCAAGCACAGACAGAACCTGTACAGCAGCAGCACAACATCAGCCATTTACATTGGTGGGTATTACAGACCCTAAACTTTACAGGGAGAGAGACTGTTCCATGTGATGCTCCCTCTACTCTTCTTTATTCTAAGACGCTTTTGGGAAACCCATCCCAGAGTGACACAAGCACACAAACTGTCTAGATCTGGAATCGGATAACGAAAGACCATTTCCTGATGATTGGGTCAAATTAAATCACTTTGACAATCTTGAAAAATCGCTGATAAAAATCCCATTTGCTCTAATGTGATTTGGTATATCAGTTATTTATATTTAAAATATGAATTTAGTGTCAGGGCAGTCACACAGCTCCAGGATCATGGAGTTGTGAGTTCCCATCCCGCTCCGGGTGACTGACTGTGAGGAGTGTGGTGTGTTCTCCCTGTGTCTGCGTGGGTTTCCTCCGGGTGCTCCAGTTTCCCCACACAGTCCAGAAACACACGTTGGTAGGTGGATTGGCGACTCAAAAGTGTCCATAGGTGTGAGTGTGGCGCCCCCTCCAGGGTGAGTTCCTGCCTTGCGACTAGTGATTCCAGGTAGGCTCTGGACCCACTGCGACCCTTAACTGGACAAGCTGTTACAGATAATTAATGAATGAATGAATTAATTTAATGTCTCAGGTATAAGCCTTAAAGTTTTTTGGTATAATATTAAATTTCATTTTTTTAGTGCTGTTAGATTGCAACGTTAAATTATGTAACCTACACCACTGGTTACTGTACATTCTAAGAAAAAAAAGGTATGGTACAGGTACATTGTCACTAAAGGTGTAAATGTGTTTTGAAACATTATTTTGGCAAAATATAGTCAAAACAATTGTCTCATTATGTTCAATGGGATTTTAAGCAGCATAGCAACAGTAGCTATAATTGAACATTTTTTTATGAGTGGAGATTGGTGGAGCTTGAGGGTGTACTCACACTAAGCAAAATTTAACATTCCCCGCCTGACCTAAACCCTATAGAGTGCCACGGGCTGGTCACCTCCACCCCACGCCGCAAAATTTACTCACACTATGTGATTTTTACGTTTGATCCCCAAGTCCAATTAATTTCACTAGTGCGGTCGCTCTTAACCATGCCCAAGCCCACTTGGGTCTGGTTCAATTGGACTTGAGCTTTGTATGTGTTAGTGTGATGACTGAGTGTGTTAGTGTGATGAGTGTGTGTCCAAGTGTGTCACCTGATTGTTATGTCTGTAGGTGCAGTACGATTAAAGGAATATCTCATTGCTGCATGATCAATACACTTTAAAGCATGTTAGAGTGCTGAGAATGTAGTCTTGCATTCTAGGGAGAGTCTGGTACCCTTTTCCACGTAAAGGCAACTTTCAACTGTAATCAAGAACTTTTTGTAAAGTACAGAAGATGTTTCCTCACCATTTTCTTGCTCTCCAGTCTGTTTGCACATTGAAAACTGGTCTAATGTGTTTACAAAGTCCCAGTGTCGGTAAACGATTACAAAAAAAAGTGGCTCAGAATGTTAGGCTTTCTCTCTCTCTGCTCATGAAATGACATGTAACCCTCCAATCATGAAAATCATGAAAAGAGATAAGGATATTGCTTTATTCCTGCTCCATATGTGGGTAATACTGATTTATTTTTGCCGTTTCAGATTATTTACATAGGAACCTACTCTAAATTTGGGAGACTTCATTAATTTAATTCAACTTCAGCCACAGACAACAGTCCTTTTCTCCTCAAACATACAGGTGCATCTCAATAAATAAGAATATAATCAAAAAGTTAATTTATTTCAGTAATTCAATTAAAAAATGGAACTCATATAGATTCGTTACAAACAGAGTGATCTACTTCAAGCGTTTATTTCTTTTAATGTTGATGATTATGGCTTACAGCCAATGAAAAGTCATTATCTCAGAAAATTAGATGAATCAACACAACACCTGCAATGGTTTCCTAAGCCTTTAAAACGTTCCCTAAGTCTGGTTCAGTACGCTACACAATCATGGGGAAGACTGCTGACTTGACAGAAGTCGTTGACACCCTTTATCCAAGCATATTAATGGAAAGTTGATTGGAAGGAAAACGTTTGGTAGAAAAGGGTGCACAAACAACATGGATAACTGCAGGTTTGAAAGGATTGTCAAGAAAAGGCCATTCAGAAATTTGGGGGAGATTCACAAGGAGTGGAGAGCTGCTGCAGTCAGTGCTTCAAGAGTCACCACACACAGATGTATCCAGGACATGGGCCACAGCTGTCGCATTCCTTGTGTCAAGCCACTCATGACCCAGAGACAACACCAGAAGCGTCTTACCTGGGCCAAGGAGAAAAAGGACTGGACTGGTGCTCAGTGGTCCAGAGTTTAGTTTCAGATGAAAGTAAATTTTGCATTTCATTTGGAAATCAAGGTCCCAGAGTCTGCAGGAAGAGTGGAGAGGCACACAGTCCAGGCTGCTTGAGTCTAGTGTGAAGTTTCCACAATGAGTGATGAGGATGAGGTTTGGGGAGCCATGTCATCTGTTGGTGTTGGTGCACTGTGTTATATCAAGTCCAAAGTCAGCACAGCCGTCGACCAGGAAACTTTAGAGCACTTCATGCTTCCATCTGCTGACAAGCTTTATTGAGATGTGGATTTCCTTTTCCAGCAGGACTTGGCACCTATCCACACTGCGAAAAGTATCAATACCTGGTTTAATAACGACAGTATCACTGTGCTTGATTGGCCAGCACACCCGCCTGACCTAAACCCCATAGAGGACCCAACAGTGCAGACGAGCTGAAGGCTGCTATCAAAGCAAAATGGGCTTCCATAACACCTCAGAAGGGCCACGGGCTGATTACCTCCACCCCACGCCGCATTGATGCAGTGATTCATACAAAAGGAGCCATGACCAAGTATTGAGTGCTTATACTGTACATACCTTTTAGTACATTTCTGTATTAAAAATATATTTTTTAAATTGGTCTTATATAATATTCTACTTTTCTGAGTTAATGACTTTTGGGTTTTCGTTGGCTGTAAGCCATAATCAACATTAAAAGAACACTCTGTTTGTAATGAATCTATATATCAGTTTCACTTCTTTGAACTGAATTATTGAAATGACTTTTTGATGATATTATAATTTATTGAGATGCACCTGTATCATACATCCATCCATTATCTATAACCGCTTATCCAATTCAGGGTCATGGTGGGTCCAGAGCCTACCTGGAATCATTGAACACAAGGCGGGAACACACCCTGGAGGGGGCGCCAGTCCTTCACAGGATAACACACACTCACACATTCACTCACACCTACGGTCACTTTTTGAGCCACCAATCAACCTACCAACGTGTGTTTTTGGACTGTGGGAGGAAACCGGAGCACCCAGAGGAAACCCACACAGACACGGGGAGAACACACCAACTCCTCACAGACAGTCACCCGGAGCGGGAATATCCACTTGTGGCCTGTGGCTGAGACTACTGCTGACCAAAAGACTCTAAATAAGCCACAAAGTACAACTCGTGAACTCTACGGCACTGTGCAAATACACCTTTATTCAAAATAAAAAGCCACAACCCGATGACATAAGCATGCTTGGGTCTTGAACATTAAACCCAGTATGCAGTAAACCCAACACAGGCTGGTGGGGAAGTAGGGAGAGGGGACAAACAATACTCCGGCACGGTATGAGGCAACCAGGCCTAGTGTGAGTACACCCTAAGAATCTTGCGCTGCAGAAGAAAACATGATACATAATACCATGAGTTCAAAATAGTCCAACATTTCATTTTGTACGCTTTTTTACATTTGCACGTTTCATAAAAGGAATATGTATAAATAACTTAAAGGGGCACCAACTCCCATTCCCAATTACTCTTTTTCATGTTATGGAATAGCTAACACAATCACACCAAGTGGCCTGGACGTATCAGATTCTGAACTAAACCCATTTTAAACATTGGGAACCCTCTCTTTGTAAGGACTACAAAACAGTATGTTTCTTCAACTATTGTGAGTTGAACTTTATAGTCAAAAAAGTAAAAATAACTATTTATTACATAAATATTGTTGGCCATCTTATGATGGTTATGATAAACCAAAGTCAAGCCTGTTAAATAGGAAAAGAGCTGTGGGATATAACCATTGAATAATCCTCACCTTTGGTCTTTAGTTTCAGAATATCTCCACTGTTTTGTAAAATACCCCACTGTAAAATATGTCGACCACAAAAATATTTTGGTAAAATAATAGATTCCAGTTTGCAACAACTGATTACATTCATTACGTGGTGCTACAGCACAAGTAATTAGGGTCATTGCATTATCCATGTTTTATCAAAAGGTCTTTTTAAAGCAGAAGGGGATATTTTAAAAACCTAAATTGTACAAGTATTTGCTGGTGATGTTTTACAGATTGATTGTACCCCCCCACACCCCACATAATGATCAGAGGCCCAATCTGTAGTAGGTGTCACAGCTGTGTTAGGAATTCTAAAGACAGAAATGAATAGGATTTTTAAAATTGACAGCTATCACGCCAAGTAAACAAAACTGTAAAAATACTAATGTTCCTCAAACCAACACGATAAACCTGCTATAAACTGCACTGGCGTCAAAAGAATGGAAACGTCTCCAGAATTTAAATGGTGGTTATGAGGCTCTCGCAGGCTCTCACTTCTTTACTGTATGTAGTATTACTTATCTTTACAATCCTTAATAACCTTTAATTCAGAGCAATGCAATAATGTACAAGAGACAAAATATCTGGTTATAAAACATTATGTTTACCACAGTGTACAATTGGCACTGGTTTTCAAAAATCCCATTCATTTTTATCATACAAAAATCCAGCTTAGAAAAAAAAACTCCTAACATTGGACTGATGCCTACTGCAAACACACAATATCGGTGCTCTGTTGTTACAAGTACAGCGATGTGGGTGGGGCTTCATGGAGGTTTTACCTTTAATATCAGAAAACCTCAGAGAAAATGAAAATTCCATCTTCATAAGAAAAGTTTTGTTAAACGCTTCCAATTGATTGAGGATTTTTTTTATCTTCAACTTTGCTTTAAATTATGAGCATTTTAAATATTATTTGCATAATTCAGTAACAACATATCAGCACATTTTTGTAAAAGGAAGTTTGTTAAAAACTATCAATGATACAGACTGAGCAGGGAGACAAAATAAAGCTATCATTTCCTCTGAGGTTTTAGGACCTGTCCCCTGGCACAGACATAGTTTAATGCAGATTCCCAGGGCTTTGAAAAACTGAAACAAAAGTGGTATAAAATGTAAAAATAAAATAAATAAATATTCTCAAGCATTTAGTGTTTCACTGTGACGCACCAGTTTTTCCAGGAGGATGCTCCACAAAAGTATGTCATTTAGATTTATTTTGTACTCTCATTAAAAAAAAAAAAAAGTTGAGTCCTCAATCAAGTTGAGTAATTCAAACCAGTCAAAGCAATCCTTTAGTTTTTTTGTAACCACAATTCATACAGTGCGTGTGTGATCTGAAGAACTGGTCGACTGTAAATTAACGTTAAGCTTGTGGTGTGCATTAATGTCCTGTTTGATATCTCTTCTGTGTACATATCCGCATGTATAAATATTCACATTCTTCCTTCAGAGGAAAAGCTCACATCAGCGAATGATTCTGATGCTGCTGGACTGTAATTTATCCAGTTTTTCTGCCTGGAATTGAATGAAATATAAAAGGACGCAGCAAGGGACCACCTGCCTTAACTTGATAAAACTTTGGTGATATCTAGTTTCTTTTGTTGTTGTTGTTTATTTTTATTTATTTATTTTTTTAGAAACACATGCTTTCTTTTTCAGTTTGCAATAACCTTTTATAGTCAGTCAGTAAATGAAAAATATTTAATGTTATTAAATATTAAAGCTGCTATTAATACAAAGATAAAATGGGCTCTCCAACGTTTTACATAATTAAATGAGTCAAATGTAGATACGTTTTTGGGAGTGTTTTGAGCAAAACAATACAGCTGTCAATATCACAATTCACAAAAAATAAAAATAAAAATACTACCCTAAAATTGGTAAACTTAATTGCTATTGATAAATATGCTTGAAAAAAAACTACTTTTGTATGTGTGTAGAAAATGTGCAGATCTTGCTACTAAGAGACTGATTTTAGTTTATGTTACGTAATTGCAAACTGATGAAAAAAACATGTTATTTAGGATTAAAAACAATGTAAAAACTAGGTATCACAAAGGTTTTGACAACTGTGAAAACTGTATAGGAAGGCTTTTGGGCACTGTAGACAAAAGGAGGGGCAGGTGTGTGGTTTAATCATAAGCAGGTGAGGTGTGTGGGCGTGGAAGAGTAGATGGGGTACCCCAGCGGGGGGTCTGCTGCCTGTACAGTGAGGTTCCTCAGCATTACAGGATGAGCCTGGATACTGTAGCGCTCCTCGTCATCATTTGTGGCGTAGAGAAGCTCCCAGGACAAATTTGCCCATTGGCCACGGACACACTCCTCATTCAGAACTCCAAACTGAACCAAATTCTCCTGTAGGGACAGGACTCTGCCCGTATATGTACCCTACACACAGACAGACAGAAAATAAGGTTCTTTTCACAGAGCATGTAAATGTGGCTCAAATTCAACCTTTTATTTCCATATGTGACCCCACCGTGTATTGTTTTCCTGTTCTGATAGGGGCCACTTTCTAATGTGGTACTGAGCTTGAAAGCGTTTATTACATGCTGCAATGTATCTCATTCTGAATAGCTAGATTGGAAGTCATCCAATTTCAGCATTTATCCAACATGGCATTTCTCATCATGTTGACAAAAAGGAAAGATGGATGACAACAGTGTGTCGGGGTCCTTTATTGCTTATTATTTTGAAATTCGTGTTTAATTTCTCAAATTGAAAAGCAGAAAAAATTAAATAAATATGTAGTTTGTAAAATGTTTCCTTGCCCTATAAAAACTGAAAAACAGGAAAACTACATTTTGGTATTAATTCTCATGATTTCTCGCAGTTTCCAAAATGGCTCCTTATTCACTGTTCCCTATATTATTCACTATATTGGTTTCTTATATCGGGAAGTGAATTCAGGAGGATAGTGTACGATTTTGGGCACTAACTCATGTGGGGTTTTTTTTTTTACAAAAGCACAGTGGATTATGGGTAATCTGCTGTCTGCTAGTGTATATCTGTTGCACACTACTTTGTACAGCAGTGCACTTTGGGATTGTTTGAGTGCAATGAAATATGGCAGAATCCTAAAATTGTGCACTATATATATATATATATATATATATATATATATATATATAAGCTCAGCAACCCGGGCTCTAATAACACCTGAGCAGTGCCACAGACTGATCTACTCCATGCCACTCCACATTACTGCAGTAATTCAGGCAAAAGGAGCCCCAACTATGTAGTGAGTGCTGTACATGTTCATACTTTTCAGTTGGCCAGCGTTTCTAAAAAATAATTTTTTTGTATTGGTCTTAAGTAATATTCTAATTTTCTGAGATACTGAATTTGGGGTTTTCATTAGTTGTCATTTATAATTATTAAATTTAAAGAAATAAACACTTGAATTCTCAGTCTGTGTGTAATGAATGAGTATAATATACAAGTTTCACTTAAACTTGTAAAAATTAAATGGAATTACTGAAATAAATAAACTTTTTTCATGATATTCTACTTTTATGACCAGCACCTGTATATACTCTAGTCTAGTAAGTTTATAGCTTACAGTGTGCAATAGATATATTGTCAGAAACCACATATTCAAGTCTGTTAAGAGATTTCTGAACCACCCCACACATTTACCATGGTGAGGTCCTGTCCTAGAGAGAAGAGGAAGGGTTTCTCCTGAAGTACACCTTCGTGCCAGCCACGTTCCGTGGTCAGACCAATGAACCAGTTATTGTGATAATCCTGTAGTGTCGTGTAGAGTTCCTCCAGACTCTCCATGGGACCCAGAGATGCCTGGTCTATCAGCAACTTTACACTGTACCTACACAAACACACACAAAGGATCAGTAATACTTAGGCAGGTGAAACAGTATTTTTACTTTAATTCTAGACCTGTATGTTCTTCACTGCAAGTCACGTATTTGGAAACAAAAACTTCTCATTGTTATTTTGATTAATTCTGTGGCAGTACTTTACATGAAATATGAATAGTCTACACCCATGGTATAAAAAAAGCCACCAAACGGATGTAAAAAAAAAAAAAAAGATTAATAACATTATATTTACCTAAAGGCCCTGAGGGTGAGCTGATGCAGTTCTTTATTGGCTTTAAGCCAGTCGAGTCCGTCCGGCCATGGGGCGTCACCACAGTAAATTCTGAACAGCATGCTGGGACTTGGCACTGCCGCATCTGCACCCAGCGCCACCAAACATGACAGCGCAACCTGGCTATAGAGTTCTCGCAAAACAAGGTCCTCCTGCAGAGCCCTGCATACCTGCAGTTAAAAGCAGAGAGAATGGCATAACAGATAAACAGCACATCCATAATTATCTAATCAGGAACTACTTAGGTGGGAATATATGCTATCATTTAAAAGCACGTATACCCCCTCCATGCTGACGTTAATAGAAATATTCTGAGAAGTCTATTTATTTTAATGTCAAGCACTAGTACACAAGTTAGTTTTGGCAGACTGAAATAAAATGAGTTATTTGATAACAGCTGTATATCGAAAGAGTCAATTTCAAAATTTAAATGTCAAATTTCTCAACATTTCCAAAGTAATCTAAAAAAACCTGCATACAAAGTGTACTTATTAAATGGCTTTTTATAAATTTTCACCAAGTTTCACACGCACACACACTCTAGTGCACTAAGGGCTGTAAACACACACCCAGTTGTGGGTTCGGTGCCTTGCTCATCGTGGATTAAGAGAGGAGGTTTAGTTCCTTCATTCCCTCCGTCCCCAGTTTACCTGTCGGTTGTGGGGATCGAACCAACAACCTTTCAGTCCTAAGCCCTCTTCTCTAGCCATTAATTGCTGTACTGTCTTCTGCTGTAAGTTGAAGATAAAAGAATGTGCCTCGTTGGTGGAACAGCCGATGCCATCTATTGACACAGCATCAAACCCGACTGCATCAGCTGTTTCACCAATGAGGCACATTCTTTTATGTCCAACCTACAGCGGATAACAGAGGCACAACTACAAGCTGACAAATATCCTTCTGAGTGGTGCAAAAGGTCCGGCTTTTTGCATCCACATATCACACAGGTGGTAAAGAAATACCTTTTATTCATTCATTCATTGTCTGTAAGGGCTTATCCAATTCATGGTCGCAGTGGGTCAGGAGCCTACCCAGAATCACTAGGCGCAAGGCAGGAACGCACCCTGGAAGGGGTGCCAGACCTTCGTAGGGTGACACAAACACACATTCTGTCACGCACTCGCACCTATTGACACTTCTGAGTAGGCAATCCACCTACCAAACTGTGTCTTTTGACTTGATATTGACTTGATATTACTTAAAAACTGTAGGCCTCCAAATTACTGTTTGGGCCTACACAGCAATAATTTTCTAGGTTATGTTTTACACACGATATGTATTTTATATGCACACCTAATATATTTTCACCGCTAATTTAAAATGTAATTCTTCTCTTCCTTGTTCTCACCTGTTCAGGTTCACCTTCCCAGAAGCCCTCCATGACCAGTCGAGAGAGGCAGAAGTGGAACCAATCCTCAGGGAAGCAGGGTCGAAGGGCTTGAAGCCTGGAAGGGGGCAGGGGGGCATTCCTCCAGGCTGTGGCTAGGGAGAGGCTCTCTGAATATGGGCAATAGAAGTTTAGAGGTTGGGTGGGGTCTATGGAGGGTGTGGTAGTTTTAGTAGAGGTCACTGTTGGGATTTCTTTGCCTTTGTCTTGTGCTGGAAAGCCGAGTCCCATTCCAAGACCCAATCCCAGCGGCCTTAGTGTCGGTAAAGAAGCTAGTGCCATGTTTTCATACAGACTGTGCATTTCTGCAGAACCGGGCAGAGAAATGCCAGACTCTAGGCCAGTGTGACCTTCCTCTGTCCTTATCATCTTTACTGGTTTTCTTGCAGGAACAGGCCCAAAAAGATCGTCCTCATCCGACCAATCTGCGAATGAGGACAAACTAGAGCTGTCCCGCCCCCTCAGGTTAGGAGAAGAGGAGGATTCAGCATGCCCCTGAGAGGCCATGCCAATTTTTACTTCCACTGGACCAGGCTCAGGATGCTGGGAGCTCTGTGACTTTCGTCCTGAAACCTGCAAGTGACCCTTGACCCTGCGACTGCCCAAGTTCCGCTCCTGCACGCATTGGCACAACAGCATCCATAGCAGAGTTTTCACGAAGTCTCCACGGAGCTGACGCAAGTGCTCAGGAGAGTCAACAATGCCTGTGAGGACATTCCGTGCATCAGAGTAGACGCGGACTGGCAGTGCAGAGCTCGGAGTGAGGGAATTCTCCCAGTGTGGATTCAGGAAGCGCATGAAACGGCCAGCACGCTCCATGCGGTCGAATGCACCCTCAAACACCTCGTCCACTCGCCGAGCTTCTACTGTGTGGCAGGACGTCTCCTGTAGCTCCAATCCCTGAGTACAAATAAAAGCACACTTTAGCATTATAATTTTTTTTTTTTTAAAACCCGGTTTACACTTTATTTTCAGTTGCACCTGTAACTACGTCTTCCTCAAATACACGACAATATATTGGGAGGGTGAAGGCAGCACACATTTCCTTAGTGACAGAACAACTACTGCATCTTTAACTTTAATAACACAAAGTCATTGAAGCTAAAGACTTGGAGGAAAATAACTGTTCTCCAAACATAAAGTAGTTAATGTGCCATAACCTTTGGGCCACATTTCTTCTCATTATTAGGTTAAATTGAGTAAATAAACATTAACCAGACATTTAAAATGTGCAGAGGTTTGTTCCCTATGGAGGAGGTGTTAACTTATTTTACACTTAGAAAATCATCCCATCCCTCTGAGCTACAGTACCTTAATGTTGACCGTGCAATAGCCATAGCCTTTCTCGAGGACAGTTATCCAGGTGACACGGTCTTGGAATCGTCCCAGAAAATGAGACCCAGGAGAACAAGAACCTGGGGAACACACATATCTGCATTTTTACAGTGTCTGCAACAGCCCCAGTAAATTTCTTTTTAAACTTCACAAATTTACTGCTTGCTTTCATGCTGTTGATGTGGGGCTAAATTCAACAGGCTATACAATTATTTTAAGCTTGAAATCACAATTTCACTTTCAAATAGCACAAGCAGCACTTGTGATTACAACCTAAAAAGTGTAGTAAACTAAGAAAACAAATACAGTTTAAACTGCAATTGCAGTACTGGTCCAAAAAAAGAAAAAAAAAACAATTGATTTTGCTAAAATCATTCGGTCCTATTTACAAAACTGAAGAGAAAGATATGTCACCTAAATTATTCAGACACTTGTGTGTGTATAGGTGAATATGTCTCTCACCCAGTACTCCGTTAGCGAGTGCATGTCTAATGGCTGATGCTAGCCTGGCACTGAGCTGCTGGTAGTAAACAGTATCAGGGCAGGGACAGGAAGTGCCAGGGGTTTCAGGCCATGATCTCAATGGCCGCGGGAAACCCACCAAAAACACGGGCAGCGTAAAGAGTGGCAATAGAGGGGCAGACAGCAGAGCAGATAACAGCACCACAGCCAGCAGTAGTGGGCACAGGGCACCGTTCAACACCAAAAGGGCACCAGCAGACTGGCGTCGCTGCTTTGTCTCCGTCCATGACGTGATCAGCACCGTCAAAGCAAACTTTAACTTTGCCAAAAACTGAGAGAAACGATCAGAAACTAGAGAAACCTGAGAGTGGGAGAGTGAGGTTGAGACAGAGAGAGAGACAGAAAGAAAGATATCACATGTTTTGCATTACAAAATTTATTTTATTGTTTTACAGATTTGTACACATTTAGATGAAAAACACCCTCTGGGAACATAAACTCACTCATCACAGGTGAGTCAAAAGTCACAGAAGACCATTTTATTTTTTTGATATGATATATGATCACCTTCCCATTGGAAAAAAACTTGCCCTTGAGCCAATATGGCCGTTTTCAAGATGGCAGCCATATTCTGGACCTACCCTAAAAGATAGACCCCCCTCACCCATTATATGCTGGGGCATTCTGATAAAAGGGTGTCCTGCGACATTATACTCTACCCTGTATACTCCCTCTTTCAGGAATAGAAACGGCACCAAAAAGTGTGCCATTTCTTACATACACACATTTCAAGGCTGCTCCACACGAGGACACAACTGTGCTTTGTACTGTGTCTTTATTTATTGCTCAATGTATAAAGTAATCGTGTGGCACATTTTAAGTTTTTATTTTAATGCCTACAGATGGCACAAAGAACAAAAGGTCGGCCATAACTTTAAAAGCACTGCCATTTATTTTATAAATCCCTCTTGTGAACAGAATATTGCCCAGTGCTGATTTAATTTCTTTCAATTGTTCATCCTTGTGCCATATCCTCCCCAGATAAACAACACACATATCTGGCTATCCCAATGATGTAAAAGAAAACTGTATTCATCAAATCAGCCCACCTTCTTCCTTAGCTCCATGGTCCAGTTCTGACTCTTAAATGCCTAATATAGGTGCTTTTGGCTATATACAGGCTCAGCCCATGATCCTGCTGCTGGTTATCTGTTGTCCTAACTTGGACTACTTTTAATAGAAACTACCACTTCACAAAATGGAAACTATACAAGACCAGTCAATTTGGAGAGGTTCTGATCCAACATCTAAACATCTGTCTAAACATCACAATTTGTTTAATAATAAGTGTAAGTCATTCTGATCCTTACACTTGCCCATAGTTTCCTGCTTCCAAATCAACTTCAAGAACTGACTGTTTACTTGCTACCTAATATATCCCATCCCATGACAGGCGCAATTAAACCAAGTCAATCTAATGTTATTAACTTCATTGGTCTGTAGTTTTAATCTTGTTGCCGATAAATGCATTTGTCCTTGCAGAATATTATGACGTAACTGCATTAACTGTATTTGAATAACGCTTTAGCAACACTAAATTGCCTTTAGGTTGCTAAAGGCAATAAACATTAATCACTTATATTGATACAGGGGAATATTTAGTGTTGCTACAGACCTACAGATGGACTCTTACATTACACTCTTGTCTGTACTTTCCCATGTGAGTTGTGTATATAGTTAATATTTTAAAGAATAATATTAATGTATAATTGTTGCACACAAGAATTTGTAAAATAATTTTACAGTCTACTTTCTGTATTGTATTTGCTGACTATTGCACTGCTGTTTACACAATTTAAAAAAGAAATTATTCATTTATTTATTATTAATTCTTTTAATACATGTGAAATGGAACAACAATAAAGTTGTCTTTGATTATGCACTGTGATCTTTAGAACGGTGCTACTCACCAATATAAGCTGTACTCCGATGCCAAGTTGGTGCCAGTGATAAGCGGTGCCCTCTCCATCTGCTAACCTCACAAACACAACCACCACCATTTGTAGGAGGGCATCCTCACTGCTCTGCCACACCTAAAATACACATGCATATCCAAAATGAAGAGGTCACAATACAGGGACATATATTGTATATGAACCGTGTGTATATTCTTGTCTGACATAGTTTAAAAGTCAAAAGAATTAACAAAGTTCAGTTATCTCAGTATCATTTTGAAAGGAAAGCACACTACTGAAAAAAAACCCACAAACATAAAAATACAATACATAAAAAAATTGTTTTGTTCCTTGGTTCAAACACTGCTCAGTGCTAAATCTGATTAACAGTAATTATTTTTCTTTAACATATTTTTGTTTCTTTTGTTTGCTTGGTTAGTTTTTTGCTTTTGCATTAAGTAGTACATTTCCATAGCTTATTTTTAGGATAGGTTTACTGATCCCTTTTTGTGCTTTTATGGCCATTATTCACAACATCCACACCATGGAATAGTTTATCAAGATAAATCATTGCCCTGTTTATAGCATTTCATCTATAACGTACCACTCTGAAAGCTCGTGTGAAGCCAATTGCCAATGAGGCGGTGTGCAGCTTCTGTAAGGAGACATCCATGGCCAGAAATGCAATCATGGCTAATGGAGAGACTGAAAGAAATAAGGAGAACAACAAATGATCTTAATGTGTTCACACTGATGTGATTTGCACTAAACTAAAGGTCCCAAATCCTGGACCTGGAGTGCCCCTGTGCTGTTGTTTTCCATACTTTGACCCTACACTACCAACAGCTAACAAAGTGCATAAATACTGAAAGTTTTTTTTAAATAAGCCAATATTATGTTTACTTAAAAACTAAAGCGAACCATAATGCTCATATGACCTACAGAGTTATTCTGACCAGCTGTAATACATTATATACACACACGTGCACATTTACACATACATACACATTTACCCAGGAACTGAAGGGGAATTCAATTCAACTGCAACACACTGAGCGTGAAGGGATATGCAACTTCTCGAATCTGATACATTTGTGATATGCAGACGAATCAGAATTTGTGGGATTTAAATTTCAATCTAACAAACATTTCATTTCACTCTATTCATAAAATTAGATTAAAATTAGATTGGCTCCCGTTTTGGAAGATGCATGAGAATGTAAACAAGTAAATATGCTGTGTACAAACGAGAGAACTCAAACAGTGAAACATCTGCAAAATCATTAAAAGAAAGTCAAACAGGTGTTCTTGAGCGAAGTAAGTATGTTTTTCACAGAATTTGTATAGCGTATAACAGTATTCAATGCAGTAAACAAAATGTAGCATTTCTCTATTTTAATTATAAAACAAAAAGAAATTTACACCATATTTGTTTTTTATACTTTTCTGTAAATTCTATTTATCATTGTCATTTTACTGTTTACTGTTTATTTTGTTTAAAGGAACAGCTGAGTTTCTAAATATTCAACACACATTATAATAATCTCCTCACCCAGGTTGAGCAGCACTCTTCGGGCAATTCCAGCAAAACGAAGGCCTCTGGTCTGTCTCCTGAAGACCTGAACACTGCTGACCTGTCGGGGGTAAAGCGGGTTCAGGAATAGCCCTCCAAACAGACAAGCCCCCTGGATCTCTCTCAGGAATCGAGTGACTAACAGCAGAGCGATGAGGAGCCATCCCACCACTGCCTGAGGGACAAGAGCTACACCTGGAGACCCCCATATTTCCACCAAACTAGGGACAAGACTCACATTACCTGAAAGAAAATTAAACACACAAAAACTACAGAAATTAATAATGGTGCAGGCTAAAATAAGAACAAAATATGCACCTGTTCTGACATGAAAGATTTATATTAAACAGGTCAAAATGTACTAGCTAACTACAATCTTTCAAGATGATTATAAAAGTCGGGGCTTCTATAACAAAAAGGTACAAAAAACATCATTTTACATATAACTGAAAACATAAACAGAATTACCTTTAAAATAAGTGACAACATTATATCAAATATTTTTCAATTTACATTGAATTTCTCCATTGTTCTGTGACATACAAATATTTAACATATAATCCTATTATTTTTTCACAACACAATTCCAGATTTTTGTCTGCTGCATCAAATTTAAATTAATTATCTTTATATTTTATTTATAAGGATTATGATTTGAACATGCTTTAAACTGCAGTCAGTTTTGACCAAAATATCAACTGATTTGCTGATTTTTTTATTGCTTTCCTAGTGCTGTATTAATCCCACTGAATCCTACTGTTATTGAATATGTAAATGAGTATTATTGAACGCTCTTTTATATTGTTCTAAGCAGTTATATGCTGAAGTGAGCACAGAGAATATTAAAGCCAGACAAAAACACAGAAACACCATTTTCTATCAAACAAATAATACAAAAAATGTTTTCAACCCTTGATTACCTGGAATGGGTGAGAGCTGATGAAGAAAAGCAGCCTCAGTGAGGGCTCCAGCGAGGAGGAAAATGGAGAGAGGAAGGCCAAACCAGCCAAGACCAATGGATAGAGAATCACGGCTTCTGCTTTTAAACAGTTCAGCAATCTGGGTGAGGTCCTGACTGAGGAGGTACCCCATGGTAACGGTGAAGAGGACCACTCCAAGAGATGAGGGTATGAAGAATGTAGAGACGGCAACACACACAGATAACAGGAACATCACCACTAGCCTTAAAGATAAGAAATATAGAAACACATTTATGTTTTTAAACAGTGGCAACAGTGTAAATTCTCTGCTCTATTGGGCAGATTTTGCATTTGACATGAAATTGGAAATTGTGCTTTAATGTCACTGCACCACAGTATAACAAAATGTAACCTCTGCATTTAACCCACATACACACACAGCTCACATAACTGGGCATAGTGGCTAGATAAATGTGCCGCTGCTCCAGAGCATGCCATTTCATTTCAAAGTTTTCAGTGGAGATTAGAAAAACTGCAAGTGCACAACTGAATGTCTAAATTCAAATTGCAATTCTAAATTGCAAAAATATGAAATTATTCCAGGACTCATAGCTTTAATATTTTATCATTTTACTCCACAAAACAGTGCATATATTTTATAAAACGTGGTTTAGACCAAAATCTTTTTAAAACTATTGTAAAATAGGCAGTGTATCTCTAAATCTTGTAACTCTAAATCACTCTGGAATGAGGTATTTCACACTGGAACACTTTCAAATTTGTAACTCTCTTACATCTTGAAAAAGTTTAAATTTTCTCTTTTAACCACATGCAATCAGCTACTGTTTTAAATGTGTATTATTGAAATTAGTGTTGGTCAGTATAACAGTAATACCATATACCATGGTATTTAAAATTGTGGACTGTATCTCAAAATGAGGGCGGTATTTATGATGTGTGTGGTGTGTCAAATTTCTGTTCCGTACTTCAGTACAAGGCCAGAGTTCATTCATGTGTAGTCAAGGGAGCCACAGAGAGGGGGCGCTGTGGGAACTCACTAACTGGTGAGGCCAGTCTGAAGATTAGTGGGGAAAAAGACACAAGCCTCTTCATCTCTCTCTTTCTCTCTCCATGAGGGTCTCACACACACAGCGCAAACACTCCAAAAATCTATCACCTTTTTGTGCTAACAGATACGAGGTTCAGTGCAGCCCGACCCACCGGTAATACTGTATGCCTTGTTACATATAATGTTTTGAAACAGTATGACAGTATTAAGAATCTAGATACCGCCCATCTCTAATTTCAATTATATTTTAATGTGTGTTGGCAAGGCAGACAGTTGACAGACCACTATGTGTTTACCTGCAGTTGGTGGCCATGGCCGAACCCCCGAGTCCATGAACCAGACTTTGTTCCATGGCCCACAGCAGAAGAGCATCCAGAGGAGAGAGAGTCCCCAGGGCCCAGAGCACTGGCAGAGCTAGGAACAGCACATGCAGCACCTGACTGGCCACCTGCAGCTCGATCCCTCCAACACATCTGCCCCGCACACAGGACAAAGAGAATGAGGGAGGAACAGGACACATAAACAGACCACTTTCAAACCTGAGAATCTTTCCCTCAGGACTCTGAGGAATTCATATAGTAAGAGAAATACCTTCAATCTCTAAAATGTTAATTTTATAGGAGATTGAAAAACCTATAACAAGTTGGTTTATAAATACATCATATTCCATGCATGATATGCTAAGTCTTGCTGAGTGTAGCTTCTTCTACAGAAAACACAGCTTTAGTTTATTTCACCATATTATTTTTCTAAAACTTATTGGATATAGGTGGTGTGCTTTCAAAAAAAGCAATATTATTATTTTCCATGTATATGATTTATTAATTTTATAATAATTTGACAACATCAGACAATACTGTTTAATTAATAATGACACATTTGGGAAAGTACACAGATTATTGAAAAACAATAAATTAATTTAACACTGATGAGCCTTAAAATAAAATAATTTTTACACAAAATATTCTGTTGTAAATATATGAAGCATATGCAAATATGACAGCTTTCCACTAAGCTATTTATTCTAAATGTCTGTTCCACCTTAAAAATGATGTTGTGTTTTGTGACCTTATGATGCAGAGGTAAAATTTTATTCGTTGCTTTAGTAAATGTATTTAATGTATTTTAGATTTTGAGCAAAATGTGTCCTGAATTTGATTTCAGTTTTAGCCAAGATTTTTAATTATGCTGCATCACATTTTCTCCTTCATGATAGGATCAGTAGTGCAGTGTTTGTACCTGAGCGCAAGATCCACAGCGAAGAAAACGAGGATGTAGAGTGGTCTGATGAGTGGGGTGATTTCATAGGTGTCTTGAGGCTGAAAAGTAGCCGTCTCTGTCGCCGTGTTGACGATTAGAGAGTATTCCCCAATGCATAGAGTCACCCAGCTGAGAACAAACACTGGCACCACAGCTCCCATTCCAGCTCCTGAGTCTCCAAACACTGCACTCAGCCTTTACACACAGGCATTTCAGTCAGATCCAACATTATCCTTAAGTGCATTAGTGAGGAAATTTATACTCATTTTATTCAGGTCCAGTTTTTCTTCATGCATATTTAATTTTCAAATTCATTCTTGTTTAATTTTAATCTGTTTTAAAATTTTGTTGCAGTGCTGCTTCATAATATTTCACACCACTAATTTCTGAGATTTAGAATTTCATTCTAGACCAAAATGCAGATAGATGCTAGAGACCGTAGGACATTTTTCAGCACTTCTACAACTTAATGCATTTAATTTCTTTCATCATTCAAGATTCCCTTTAATTTGTTTGAATATTTGAAACCCTCCTCACCTGTCAGGCAACAGGTACCATGTTCCCAATCCACAGAGAACCCCAGCTAGCACCGTGTGCAGTACCCCATTCACCATAAACCTCTTCCCCGGCACCACAAAGTGCACTGTCTCTGGAGCCACGCAGTGTGTGAACTCCACCTCCTCCTCATCTGCCAGTATGTTGTTGTTTGCAACCGGAAGTCTTTGAATGGTTCCAGTTCTCCGTGCCGCACATTGTGCAAGGGTTTGGAGCGTAGCTCCGGCTCCGAGCATCAGAGCCCCGGCGACAATTCCGGCATTAGTGTCGTTCAGGATCCGGAGCTGATAGAGCAGCGTCCCTACACCTCCCAGGAGCCACGGAGTTAAAAACAGCACCAGTTGATGGACATAGATGTATGGGGGGGCACAGTAGCCCAGCTTCAGCCTTGGCCCCCCCAGCACAGTCTGATGGAAGCGCTTCCAAAAGAACTCTTGCTTGTAATCATTGAGCAGTGGGACGTCAGGGCCCATGATGCTTTCGCAGAACATCAGTCATCTCCTCAAACCTCCTATAACATCCAGTGCCACCTTCAGCATTGCCTTGCTCTTCTCACAAATCAGGTGAGTAATTTGCTAAAGAAAAAGAACCAGAAAAGGTCACTGACAAAACTTCTGACAAGAGACAAGCAATATGAAAGTAATTAATTGCAAATTTCCTGCAAATGTATATAGTTAAGATTTAAACTAGGTCAATCAGTATGATTTGGAGTGAAATGCTCCATTCTGGAGGAATCTATTTCCTGGAATACCTGCAGGAATCTTCCCTATTACAATTATTTTAACAGAGTACAGTCATTCACTGAAGGAGAAAAAGAAAAAAAACCTAAAGCCCTGAAAATAATCAAATCCAATAAAATAAAAACAATTAACATAAAAAACAAAACGTATTAAAATTCCCACCTGCATCCACAGCACATAAGATATTAGCTTCAGTTTGATAAACACAAATTAAATGAGTAAGAACAATGATCAATTATTTCAGCTGATGTTGCCCAGCTAATCTGTTTTACAGTGTGTTTACAGTGAAACATAAGCTGTTAGGCCAGCTATGACCATAGAAACAGACAACAGCCCCAAGGCAGCAACAAAACAGGCACTGAGTTGCTGGTTAATTTATATTTCTTTCTATATTTATTACCTCCATCGAACTTCAAAAATAACACAATGAAATGTACAATGCCTCAAATTCCTAGACTTGAGATCAAGGCAACAAAGGGGGAACACTGTATTTAGGACACATTAGTCAGAATACACGGAAACCACAAAGTAGAAATGACCATTTACGGTTTAGTAAAAGCACAGCGTCTTTAATGATGTACATTCCCAGCAGAAAAGGCACAAGTTAGCTTCTACTTCATCACCTTGTTTAATTTTCCGTTACACATCAAATGGTAACTTACATTTAATGTTTACAGTTATCCAACAGTTATCTAGTACACAAATAAATTTTATTTCTCACTCCTTTCTTAAAAATACGAACCTGCTTTTATAATAAACAGCATTCCTAATTTTACGGTCCACCTTAAATGGTGCAGTACTTACCGATACAACCGCTACACTATTTAAGGTGGAACACAAAATTCGAAAAAGAAGCTGGCGAATATGAAGCTAACTTCAGCCTCCTGACTAAGCCTTCGGCACACACTATTAATGGGTTAATGTATTTCATATTCACCCGTTGAGTCCTCTGTTAATATAACGTTTAAATCGTGACTAACCTCTGTGTATGAAGAGTGTTTTTACAATAATATCTTTGCATGTTTATCTTCGACTTGGATGAAGCGCTCTTTGCCGCTGTTTCCATGGAGCTCATTAGAAGAGCGCCACCTGCGGCGAAAAGTGCACATTGCAGCACTGTTTCACATATCTACACTCTGAATGCTTGCTATATGAAGGGGAAATAATTCTAAAGATTTTTGAAGCGAAGCAGCTCATGGCAAATACTCATTCACATACATACTCACTCACAAACATGTATTCATCAACATATACGTCCTTACTCACATACGTCCTCACACACATACATACATTCACTTACTGACATACATACTTATTCATTCCCACACTCACTTAAATCACTTTAATAGAACAAAAGGTGTTCTATTGGCCTGAGGTCCAGACTCTGTGCAGGCCAGTCAAGTTCTTCCGCACCAAACTTTCTCATTCATGTCTTTATGGACCTTGCTTTGTGCGCTGGTGTGCGGTCATGTTGGAACAGGAAGGGGCCATCCCCAAAACATTTCCACAAAGTCAGGAGCATGAAATTGTTAGAAATCTCTTAGTATGTTGAAGCATTGCGTTCATTTCACTTGTCATTCCCGAGATCAGATCTCCACTGCTCTAGAGTCCAGTGCTTTGCATTGTGCTTGATAATGTAAAGCTTGGATACAGCTGCTCTAACATGGAAACCATTCCATGAAGCTTTCTACGCACTAATCTGAAGGTCACATGAAATTTGGAGGTCTGTAGCGACTGACTCTGCAGAGAGTTGGCGACATGCACCTCAGTCATTTCATGTGACCTGCCTCTTTGTGGCTGAGTTGCTGTTGCTCTCAACTGCTTGCACTTGATTATAATACTACTGATAGTTGACGGCGGAATATTTAGTAACGATGAAATTTCACTGAGCTCCTGAGAGCAAATGTTTGTAGAAGCAATCTGCATGCCTAGGTGCTTGAATGTGTACACCTGTGGCCATGGAAGTGAGTGGAATACCTAAATTCAATGATTTGGATGGGTGAGAGAATACTCTTGGCAATATAGTACATTTAGAAAAAGCAACATTTTTGTTGTTACCCACCCAAATAATCTAAATGCCCTTCAAAAATTGACATCCTAGTGACTCACTTACTCAACTACCCAATTTAGGGCACTATTTTGCTCTAATGTGGTTTGCCATTATTTATCTAAAACTAGCAAGGCCTTCCCTGAAACAGACATTATCTGAATGGCAGCAATATTGCTCCCAATCTGTGCACAAAATTATTGCTGAATTAGGAACACCTACTATGTATCTACATTCATTTTCAATTTTAACAACTCCTCTGAACATTCAGGGGCACTTAGAAATTCTATAATTACAGATTGTCGTCCACCTGTTTTTCTGCATAGTTTCTTACCCCAGGTTCACCCTGCTCTTCCACGGTCAAGACCCCTACAGGACCACCACAGAACATGTATGATTTGGGGGCAAATCATTCTCAGCACTGCAGTGACACTGACATGGCAGTGTTGGGTTAGTGTGTGTTGTCCTGATACAAGTGGATCAGACGCAGCAGTGCTGCTGTAGCCACTCACTGCCCACTCTATTAGACACACCTACCACATAGATATAAAGTCAGAGACAGTAGCTCTGATCTGTTGCTGCACAGTTTGTGTCGGTCGTTCCTCCAGTCCTTCATCAGTGGACGCAAGACCCTGTAGGCTGAATATTTTTGGTTGCTGGACTATTCTCAATTCATTTTGCTGTGCATTTGGGCCTTATATAATGAACTATAGAGAATTTGAACAATCTTAAATTTGGCATACACATGTCAAAGTACACATTTCCTATAATAGGGACTGATTCTCAATGCAGCTTATGTCATTGGGAATTTGGGTGTGGCTACACAATCAGATTCCTGGTGTTTTCAGGGTCTTGCAAAAAACAAGGTCATGACAACGACAAAGAATTTATTAAAGTTGTGCAATAATACAGGAAAATGTGTATTTAATGTACAGGGGTTGGACAATGAAACTGAAACACCTGGTGTTAGACCACAATAATTTATTAGTATGGTGTAGGGCCTCCTTTTGCGGTCAATACAGCGTCAATTCGTCTTGGGAATGACATATATAAGTCCTGCACAGTGGTCAGAGGGATTTGAAGCCATTCTTCTTGCAGGATAGTGGCCAGGTCACTACGTGATGCTGGTGGAGGAAAACGTTTCCTGACTCGCTCCTCCAAAACACCCCAAAGTGGCTCAATAATATTTAGATCTGGTGACTGTGCAGGCCATGGGAGATGTTCAACTTCACTTTCATGTTCATCAAACCAATATTTCACCAGTCTTGCTGTGTGTATTGGTGCATTGTCGTCCTGATACACGGCCCCGCCTTCAGGATACAATGTTTGAACCATTGGATGCACATGGTCTTACTGGTGCAATGTGTCACTAATGAAGATTGGCCACCAGGCTGCTCCAGTTTAGCCATGAAACCTCCCACACTAGGGCGGCACGGTGGTGCAGCAGGTAGTGTCGCCGTCACACAGCTACAGGGACCTGGAGGTTGTGGGTTTGATTCCCGCTCCGGGTGACTGTCTGTGAGGAGTGTGGTGTGTTCTCCCCGTGTCCGCGTGCGTTTCCTCCGGGTACTCCGGTTTCCTCCCACAGTCCAAAAACACACGTTGGTAGGTGGATTGGTGACTCAAAAGTGTCCGTAGGTGTGAATGTGTGTGTGTGTCTGTGTTGCCCTGTGAAGGACTGGCGCCACCTCCAGGGTGTGTTCCCGCCTTGCGCCCAATGATTCCAGGTAGGCTCTGGACCCACCGCGACCCTGAACTGGATAAGCGGTTACAGATAATGTATGAATGAATTAATGAACCTCCCACACTAAAATGACAGGTGTTTCAGTTTCATTGTCCAACCCCTGTAGATTATGTGAGTGCTTTGTAGGCTAGATTGACCTCATGGAGCAGAATATGCTAAAGAAAAAAAACTTGCCCAAGGGAAGTGTGTGTTTGGGTGTGTGAGATTGAGTGAATTAGTGAGAAACAGAGAAATAGATTATTTGCATCTTTGGATGCATATGGATTACAGACTGTTAGAAATGGTATTCTCCAAAAGTTTAATACAAAGGTCACATTACCCAGAAATTCACAGCCATTAAACAACACAAACAAATACACATTTAGTTCATGGTTTAATAAATCTCATATTTACACAGATTCCACTGTCACAGTGGACACAGGTCTCGTCCGTTCTAATATAATCACAAAAATGGAGCAGTGATCTTCATTGTTTTCAGTCTTAATTTGGTGCATTTCTAGAAAAAAAATGTATTAAGGTTACATATATATATTTGTTTTGTTACTACATGAAACATTCATATATATTCCTCAATTGGATTTTACTTTAAGCTGAATCCATCAATTACATTTTATTTATACAGTCACAATGAAATAGTGAATCAGTTTTGAATGATGAAAATGTTTTCTGAGGAGTAAGGCGCTAACAATTTGCGTGCTATGCCAGCTTTGACCACAAGGGGCAGTCCAACTCTATAGCCCACTTCTCTAACCATTAAGCCAAGGCTGCCATCACTCTTGCTCCTTCAAGCTCTTACCTGTTCTCAGGGTCCGTATTATGGTAGGTGACATAGACTCTGTGTCCACTGAGTGCCCATCTGTGTCGGCCGTCACTCTGAGCGCCCCTGGAGGGTGTGCCTTGAGCTCTCATCATCCTATCTAAAGCAGGACACATTAAAGCAACAAAAAAACATCACATTAAACTAGTGACCTCTCAGTCATGCTGAATTTGCTCGGAAACTTGCAATGTGCATCCAGCTATAAATGCAGCAGTCTATAATATATCATAAACAAATGATGTTTCTTCATAATTTACTGTCACAAACATAAACATGCATTCACCAAATCACTCTGGAGCATATTCCGATCAGTTAAAGAAAAGAAAAGACTCTACGACATTCTCTTCCAACAACGTTAGTAAAGGAATTGTGTGTGTGTGTGTGTGTGTGTGTGTGTAAATATACATTTACTGTTGTGATGTGTGTCCTCCAGATTAGCAGTAATGAGGATTTCGTGCTGAAGACCACTGGTCCCTCGAGGAGGAGCACGAATCAGTGGAGACAAACCAGGAAACAGAACTTCAACACCTATTGCAGGAGTAACAGTGCACTACATATGGAACGCGCGCACACACACACACACACACGTACACACACACACGCACACACACACACACATGCACTATTTTGATGAATATTTTACTTCTTAGATTACAAATACAAATGCCTTTTCCACTGCATAATCTACAGTATATTTTAGCATCAAAAGCTGTGCACGGAATTAAAATAATTCCCCAAACTCTTAACTGCGAATGCATTTTGTCACTGCTTCCAAAAACGCAAGTTAACACTCACAAATGAAAAAGAAACCATATGTCAAAAAAACTGCCCAAACTGCTCAAGCTCATTTAGGAGGGACTTAGGGGAAGTGTACAAGTGTCTTGTGGCCTGACAAAGCAAAATGTGAGATATTTTTTATTTTATTTTTTTTGGAAAACATGTGTGCTAAAAAGTAGAGGGACCATCTGGCTTGTTATTAAAGCACAGTTCAAAAACCAGTGTCTGGGATGGTATGGGGTGCATTAGTGCACATGGCATTGGTGAGTTGCACACCTGTAACAGGGCCATTAAGGTTGTATGATAAACATATATACAGGTAAAACATGCTTAGGGTGACCAGATGTCCTCTTTTACCCGGACATGTCCTCTTTTTTAGACTGAAAAAATGTCAGTGCAGAATTTCACAAACTTCCGGGATTTTGTTTTTCTAGAGCTTACATAGAATTTCGAGAAGCGTTTCGTTCACAAACTAGTCCCGCCCTCCCCTACTCTGATTGGTTCGCTTCAGTGAGAAGGGGGCGTGGTGAAGTAGCCTAAAATCTTCTGATTGGACGGTCTGACTGTAGAGCTACGGTTATCGGTTGATAACCTTCTCTGTAAAAACATTTAATTGGTCAGTCTGCACGTCAGTAGTCCTTGTTTACGTCAGGCAAAGCTCAGGTACCTACCCTCATCTCGAGCAGCTATGCCAAAAACGTAAATGTAAGTTCTCGGATGAATTAAAAAAGAAATTCCCGTGTTTTGTGTAGCAAATAAAGGTGTCCCCCTTCTCACTCAAGCACACCAAATGGAGTAGGGGAGGGCGGGACTAGTTTGTGAACGAAACACTTCTCGAAATTCTATGTAAGCTCTAGAAAAACAAAATCCTGGATGTTTGTGAAATTTTCCCCGGGCATTTTTTTTAAGTCTAAAAAAGAGGACATGTCCGGGTAAAAGAGGACATGTCCGGGTAAAAGAGGATGTTTGGTCACCCTAGTTCAGCTAAGCATATAACAGCAGCGAGGGGCGTGTCCTCTTTTTCACCATCTGAGATCTGGTCACCCTAAACATGCTACTAGCTAGACTTTGTCTTCTTCAGGATAAGCCTTCCTGTAAAACATTCATTACAACAGCATGGCTCCTTAGTAAAAGAGTCCATGCACTAAAGTCAACCAGACCTGTCACCCATTTAAAATATTTGGTGCATTATGAAAACTATAACAAAAAATTATAGCAGAGACCCAGAGCTGTTGAGCAGTTGAAATCCTACAACATGCAAAACTGAAAAAACAGTTCACTTTCAAAACTACAACAATTGCTCTCCTCAGTTCCCAAATGTTTACAGAATGTGGTTTAAAGAGGTGATGTACAGTGATAAACATGCTCCCATCCCAGCTTATTTGTAAGGTGTTGCTGAGATCAAATAAAAAAAAATACATTTCAAAGTAAAATAAAAAGTTTCAACATTTAAAACATTTTCTTTGTATTAATTTAAATTAAATATATAAATTTATACATTGGTGTTTTTAAATGTGATTATTGTATATTGCTACTACTCTGCATTTTCCCAGATTTAGAATGAATACTACAATAGATTATAAATGACTGAGAAAACTGTAGAATAACAAGTCAGTCTTTCAGTAAACTGTTTTCTGTATACATGGTTGCACTGTACAGCAGTTTGCAGCAGTGCACAGTACTTTAATTGCATTTGCTCTATTGATAGTGAAGGTATAGCCCAAGCCACAACTGACCCCAGTGATATTCTAAAAACATTTGCATCCAAAATCCCTCATATTTAAAAAATGCTAAACATATCTACATTAGAGTATGTTGTGAAGTTATTATTATATAATAAGCATATAATGTGTATAAATGCACCTGTCCTTCTGAGAACATGATCTCTGCTCTGGTTCGTTCCTCCAGCGTGACAGTGGTGCCGTCTAGAACCTGCAGACCAGGGAGACGCAGTACCATCACTGATCTGTGAAGGCTACGCCGAGCCACCTGAGACACACACACACACACACACACACACACACACACACAGACAGAGACAAAGAGAGAGCTGTGAGAATTTGATTGCATTCAGCCACAAGAGCATTAGTGAGGTTAATTACTGAGAATTCAGTATATTGCAGTGCAGTTGGTAGTGAGTGTGGTAAAGTTAGAACTTAAACATCTGTGTCCACAATGGGTATGCTTTAAAGTAGATTAATTTTCAAAAAAAATTAGGGGTCTGCTAATATTTGCAGACAATATGTAAACATACCGTACATATAGGTACACTGTGTGTGTGTGTGTGTGTGTGTGTAGGTCTCACCGGGTTACCAACTACAGACAGCTCTAACAGTGTTGGAAGAACCTCCAGTTTCTCCAACTCTGCAATGTCCTTCAGAAAAACACAAAATCATGAATCACAGACACTAGGAAATTTCTTTTACTTCATACTGTAGAAGCTATGTTCACTGACAATCAAACAAAGAAAAAAAATCAAACAATATACAAAACTTAATTCTCTGAAAAGCTGGAATGCAGGGCAAAATGTAAATAATAACATATTGCAATGAAGGGCAAATCAGTAAAACCCTGTATTTAATTTAAGGTGGTATTAAAAACAATATTTTAAATATTGAATCTGAGAAATCGACATTTATCTTGAAAAAAAAAATAGTGCATTTGTAATTTGATGCGAGCAACACCTTGCAAAAAGTGTAGAATTGGGAAACAAAAGACTGGTACAATTTTGTGATGCTACAAAAAAAAGGTTAATTGGCACCAGGTCAGTGACATGATTAGGTCTGAAAGAGCATCTGAGTCTTTAAATTAAATTACATTTGAATTTAAGCCTTTAAAAGGGGAATTTCATGCATTCACTGTGAAGACAAAGAAAATTAACCTTGTTCCGATTTCCTACAGTTTTCTCACCATTTCATATTCTGACTTTAGAAAACATGAAATATGTGAGTGTGTGTTGTGTACCTGTAGTTTATTGTTGTCAAGGTAGAGTGTGCGGAGCTGGCATAGTGTGTGCAGATTGTTGAGTTCTCTGAGACGGTTTTCTGAGAGACGCAGCTCCAGTAGTGAGCTTTGAGAGCTGAAAGAACTCACATTCACACATCGCACACGGTTCCTGTCCAAAACCAGCTCCCTCAAGCACCGCAGACCCTCCAAACCCTCCACCTGAGCTATATCATTACCTAACAGATGCACACACACACACACACACAAACACATAAGATACAGACAGACTGTAGGAGAAGGTAATAGAAGAGGAAGACTTTATTGACAAAAATTAACCAAAGTTCATACACAAGTTGTTTTAATTGCTGCAAATAAAGCAGTGTGAATCTGATCAGAATCTGAGGTAACAAGGTGAAAGTGGTAAATAAAATTTTTACAGAAACATTGCTAGCACTGCCCCGGGTGACTGTCTATGAGGAGTGTGGTGTGTTCTCCTTTTGTCGGTTTCCACCTACAGTGCAAAAACACATGTATGTAGGTGGATTGGATACTCAAAAATGTCCAAAGGTGTGCAAGTCTGAGTGAGTGGTGTCCCACAGTGGACTGGCAACCCGTCGAGGGTGTGTTCCCGCCTTGCACCCAGTTATTTGGACACACTGCGACCCTGAACTGTATAAATGGTTACAGAAAATGAATGAATATGCTGTGAAACTATAATTTCAGTTTTTCTATAAACTGAAAAAATATGGAGTGACACAGTGGAACAGCAGATAGTAATCTCTGAAAGGAGATTGTTGTGTTCTCCCCGTGTCTGCCTGTGTTGCCTCCGGGTGCTCCGGTTTCCTCCCACGATCCAAAAGTAACGCCAAAGTGTCTGTAAGAGTGAATGTGTGTGTGTGTGTGTCACCCTGTGAAGGACTGGTGCCCCCTCCATGGTGTGTTTCTGCCTTGCAGACCTTGAACTGGACAAGCGGTTAAAGACAATGAATGAATGAATGAAAAACTATGAATGTGATTCTTCATTTATTCATACATTATCTGTAACCCTTATCCAGTTCAGGGTCACGGTGGGTCCAGAGCCTACCTGGAATCATTGGGTGCAAATCGGGAATACACCCTGGAGGGGGCGCAGAGGGCAACACTCACACTCACACCTAGACACATTTGAGTCGCCAATCCACCTACCAATGTCTGTTTTTGGACTGTGGGAGGAAACAGGAGCACCCAGAGGAAACCCACGCGGACACAGGGAGAACACACCAACTCCTCACAGACAGTCACCTGGAGGAAACCCATGCAGACACAGGGAGAACACACCACACTTCTCCCAGACTGTCACCTGGAGCAGGAATCGAACCCACAACCTCCAGGTCCCTGGAGCTGTGTGACAACGACACTACCTGCTGCACCATCGTGCCGCCCTGAATGTGATTCTTAATCAACAGATTTTCTAACACTGTCCACCTCATATAAACTGATGTTACACAGTTTATCGAGGCATTTCTGGACCACCGCATTGTCTGGTAAAACTGCTTTAATTATTTAATTTAATGGAACTAAATAAAATATTTAGAACATTTGTCTTGTGTATGTGTTTTACCTTGCAAGAACAGAGCTTTGAGATTGGTAAGTCGACTGATTTGAAGCTCACTGATGTTTGAAATGCCATTAAAGGCTAAATGCAGAACCTCTAGACTAGACATCAGTGGCTCCAGATTGTCTCCACATTGAGATTCTCTAAAGGGGCGCAAGAGAAAGGGAGTGGAATTCAAGAGATGAAAAACACAGGTTAAGTGTGTGTGTGTGTGTGTGAGTGTGTGTGAGCATACCTGCTGGTTTTACTGTTGTGTTGTCCATATCCACTGGAGTGTATTTTGTTGTAAAGCATCTGTCTACTGCTGAGCTGAGTTTGTGTTTTCTGACGCGGGAGAATCGATTCAATGTGGTTGTAGTTTAGACACAAAGCCTTCATTAATCACACACACACATACACACACACAAAAGAGATCCAGTCACAACATAATACAAACATCATTCATTTTTAACCAGATATATCCAACTATATCAAGTAATAATGTAATTTTATCTAAATGATTTCCATCTCCCACTAATATAAAAGGGGAATTTGTGTAGAAAGTGCAAATTCTAATTTCGTCCCAGAACTGTGTTTCTCAATAGAGGAGGAGGTGTTCTTTTATGATAGCGAATAGTAAATAGCAATAATAAATAGTAATAGTGTCTTATATTTTGACTATTTTTGTAAAAAAGTCTTTAGAAACACTGTGAAACAAAGACCTTAATGTTGGGCAGGTAAATGAGGCCACTAAAGGAGGTGAGATTGTTTCGTTCCAAATTAACAGAATGCAGATTCACAAACAAATCAACAGGAACAAGATCCACCATCCTGGATGAGAGAGAGAGAGAGAGAGAGAGAGAGAGAGAGAGAGAGAGAGAGACAGAGAGAGACAGAGAGAGACACAAAGAGAGAGTGAGAGAGAGAGACAGAGAGAGACACACACACACACACACACACAGAGAGTTAGAGAGAAAGATTAAAATTCTCTGTGTTTATGTACTGTATATAATGTTACACTTTTACACTTACCCTCAGTGCATTTCTCAGAGATCATTACATGTGCATATATTGAGTCTAAATCTATAGTGTGTCTATAGGGAAGCATTTACTATTATTGTATTCTTTTTTAATTTACTGATGTTGCAACATTAATACACTATATTCATGACAGTATACAAATCTGAATTAAGACAGGGAGAGTAGATTGACAGAAAAAAGAAAGTTGTGTGTGTGTGTGTGTGTGAGAGAGAGAGAGAGAGAGAGGGGTAAGAAGTCGATCAAACAGATATTTATCAGCATCTACTTTAACACACAGTGAACAAAACATGGGAAAAAACGTCTTCTGATGTACTGGAAAATGTGCCTGTGTGTTTGTGTGTGAGAGTGTCTGTACCTAATAGAGCAGGCAGTCAGCTCAAGCTCTGTAATTGCTCTGTAGTTTGAATGACCCAGTTTCTCTGAGACCATGTCTGCCGTAAGTCTGCCTCCAAACACTTCTTTAGCATTCTCACAATCAGACATCTCCTACAAACACACACATTCAGTAACGTGCAGAAGTCTTAGAAATTATATAATTGGGCAGTATGTCAAAGTTAATAATAGCCCCGAAGTTAGTACAGTACAGTACAGTAATGTTATAAATACCATGTTAATCAATCATGCTACAGTATAATGTCCAATGTGGCTGTAATATGTTATTAGTATTTTAAAAGGCTGTTTCATATAAATTATTTGTAATAATTTATTACATTTCTTAATTTAGACATACATAGCGCCCCTTGTTTAGGATTTTGTGAAATGTGTGGGGGTGAGTGAGTCAGATAGTTTCAATAAGTACTAGTGTTAGCTGTATTAATAAGGGAATGTAGACTATTAAATTATTTTTAATAATATTTCAAAAACTTACATCAATCACTTTAGATAAAATTTTCAACAGGCCAGAGATGCACAATTGACTTTTTTGTTATTGTTCCTCCAAACACAGATCTGGCATCACATGCTACGTTAGACATGAAATGGATCACCCACAATGTGTACTTTGCTGTGATGTTCTGGCAAATGAGATGTAAAAGCCAGAGTCAAAATCTTGAAACTCATGATCAAGTGGTTTGTGGGTGCGCCACTCCTGCCTCTTTCACTTTAAAACATATTGGCTTTAAAAGACGTGCCTGTGGCGCATGTAAGATCTAAACGTCTGACACATGCATAGATCACATTTATAATTTGTTTATTTTGCGTTGCACTTCTTAAAGAGGAAGCTTTACAATTGCTGCTTAGCATCTGCTTTCTGTTCTATGGCTTGGTTAAAGCTTGAGGAAGATTAACCATGACAGTATGGTGTCAAAACAGTGTGTTGTGAAAGAGGGGGGTTTGCTAGACTTGACCAGTTTTTTGTGGGGTTTGCAAGATAAGAAGTTTAAGAACCACTGCATTAATAGAGTGTACATCAGGAAATTATAGCGATATTTAATATGACTAAAGCCACTGATGTGTAACTTGATGATATATAGCTGTCATGGTTTTTCCTGTTGACTTTGATGATTGAAGGTTTGGACGTGTTTTCTCACCACAGCAATGCCGTCCAGTGCTTTGAGTGAAGGCAGATGAAACACCACATACATACGATAATTCTCCAACTTCTCCACTAAAGGATTTCCATACAAATCCAAAATAATAAGGCTGGTCTGCACCTACCAGAGAAGAATTCAAAAATATAACATCTCACCGCATAATCCTAACATTTCAAAAATTCAGCCTATGAATTCTACCAAATTCACCAACTTCTAGGTGCACCCCTTGTTGACGGTTTACATGCTCTACATATCTACAAGACTCCATTAACTTATTTTTCTTCACATTATGAAACAGACCTAAAATGGGAAGCTAGTGGCCTGGATGTATGAGACATTCTGTACTAAATTATTTTAAACATAGCCACCTCTTGTGGGGGGCCTGCTCTAAGGAATATAAAATGGTTTATTTCTGAAGTCATTTGTTTCTTTATCTTGTGTAAGTTGCATGTGAAAAAATATTGCTTGACACGGTTTGGTGTTAAAAATTGCTCATTGTTAGTGATATATAATTAAATGAAACGATAAATATGCTTAATATAACCTTGAGATGATAGATGTCCCTTGACATGCTGATGTTGTTGTTTCCAACATAAAGTTCAAACAGCGAGCGTGACCTCTGTACTCCAAGCAGAGAGGAGATCCAGTTCCTCTCAGCAGACAGGAAGTGAAGGTTAGGCAGGTGCTCCAGTACTGAGCCATCCAGACACTGCAGCTGATTACTGTTAATACTTAACCGAGTCAAACGCTGCAATTTATGCAAACCTGCAGCACACATGCACACTGAGATAAGAAGGCATCTCCTGCACAGAGCCATACAATTACATACAAATCCATACACCATGTGGCATAAAGTATGCAGATACCCCTACTAAAAATAAGGAGTTAAAATATATAAAATCACTTGCTATGCAATCTCCACAGAAAAACTCACATTGCTACAAGTGAATTCATGAAATGTATTCTCAGCTAGATCTGCCCCAGTCCACCATAATGCATTGCTAAGTGTTGACTGGAGTGGTCTAAGCCACCACTTGACCCTGAAGCAGTGGAAACATGTTCGATTTATGAATCATCCTTCATTATCGGATTGCCTGATAGAAAAATCTGGGTTCAGTGGATGCCAGGAGGATGCTGTATACTGAAATGTAAAGTGCCAAAGGTATTGTTTTTTTACAGAATGTTTTTTTCAGGGTATGGGCTAGTGCCCTTCTTGTGAAGAGTAATATTAATGCTTCAACATAAAAAGACAGTTAACGCACCTCCAGCTCCCAATCCCGGAGTTCACAAAGTGAGGTTCATAAAGACATAGTTCATGAGTTTAGTGTTGCAGGAAATGAAAGAGTTCCAGTGTCTTGAAGAGAACCCTGAAATCTACAGCTGCATTTTTGTAAGTGGAGGCTGTAATATGGGCTACCTCCATATATGAATGCCCTTGGTCTTGGTATAGGATGTTCAACTAGCTCATAATGAAGTGATTGTCAGGTGTTCATATACTTTTAGTCACAGAGTTTTCAAGCCACTTAAAAATTCACAAACTAAGAAGAGAGCAAGAAAGAATACCATCCAGGCTTCTGATGTTGTTGTTGTTGAGTGACAGCTCCTCCAGCAGAGTGCAGTGTTCCAGACCCTCTATGCGACTCAGCTCATTGTTATCAAATGAAGCCCAGCGAAGATTCACTACTTTGCCCAGATTAGAGATACACGTCAAACGCTGACTGTCCAGATTCAGTGCGGTGATCTGAACACAAAATAAAAAAAAAAACAGCTTTACTTCCGAAGTGGAAACAATAATACAATACTGTCTCAGTGTGTGAGAATATAAACTGCTTAAATGAGACCTTTAAAAATACTGGTGTTATTTGATTCACGGGTATGTGTGTGTATGTTTACTTTAGTGGTCCACTCAAGCTCTGGTTCTGAGATGTGTGCCCATGGTGAAGGCTGGAGTTGTGTCAGGAGCTGAGCTGTAGTGAGTAGACTCAAACACCGTGGACGATCACAATCTATACGAGAGTTACGCAGGAGACACTCCTACAAACACACACATACAATTATTATTATTGTTAGTAATTTACAGAGTAACAGTTAAGAGTAAATACAAAAAATGTTGGATTACTGATATACTGTCAGTAATCCAAAACATATGCTGACCCAAAACTGAAACACTGAATATTGCCCGTTCTGATATTATCTCAGTATTTATGTTTTCAGGTATCAGCTTGTACCAACCCAAAATTTAAAATCATAAGGCTCATACGATATCATTCCAATATTGAAGCTCCAAATACTGGCCGATACAGATAAAAGTCTGACATCAAAACCTTAAAAATATACAACATGCACACACACAGACCTGGCTTATTTTGGAGGCAGTGCTTCTTTGAGCAGCAGCAGTGGCCTCCTCCTCTGTAACTAACACACCGTTGAAGTGTGTGAGAGTTTTCAGCTGTCCTAACACCACCTTCTGCACACAATCAACCTAAAACACAAACCGAATATATTGGGGTTAAAATGACACATACATGCTAAATGGACTGATCCACAAATTAAATTAATGCACTTTTGCACAGTGGTCTACCCAAAAAAATCTATCACCTGGTTTTAAGGAGCTGTTAATATGAATAGTTGTGACTTTGCTGACTAACACTTGAAGGACGAAGGAGACTTGGAAAGCGACATGAAACACTTCACAACGGCAAACATCATTGAACAGCAAAAGCTAAGGACACCGAAAGATCTTAAGAAAATGTACAACAACTGTAAGTGCTGTTACATGGGAAACAGGACTGGGAAAACACACATATGGTAGGCCAAACTTACAGGAAATATGACACTGATCTCCTAAAAATTGTACTATGGATGCAATTTAAATTAAATATTTTATTCACTGAATACAATTAAAATAAAATAAGTTGCAGTAAATTATAACATGCACAGACTGGTATAGAATCCTCACCCGTGTCAACCAGGGGTTATGCCGTATGTCCAGGCATAGCAGAGACGGAGTGTGTTTATGGAGTACAGCTGTAATGTCCTTAGCACTGGTAAGCTGATTCCAGCTCAGGTCCAAATGTGTGAGACGACCAAGACCCCGAAGACCCTCCAGAGACACAATCTGGTTAAAACTAGCATCCAGCCTCTCCAGATTGGGCTGAGGAACACAGTGAGGATTCATTTTGATTGCTGCAACCATTTTTTAAACTTATGTTTGAGTTAAAAACATTATATTTTAATGCAAATGTAATTATCATTCAGCATTTGAAAACTGAAATTGGTCACATATTTATTATTTTATTTTTTATATTCTATATGCATTTCTATTTATAGGGGTCAGTGATTAGTGGTGCAAAAGAGTACAGTGTTTTATATATTGACATATACTGTGACAGAGTTTCTATATCTGTTTATTTTTAAAGCTTAATCTCTCACTCCTATCTGATATGACTTTCTTCAAATGTTGAATGCCCTGCTATAATACAAACTACTATTAAAAAAGCAGGTGTGATCAGTGGTTCTTTCGCACCAGGTGAGAGATGTCATCCAGATGAGTGAACTTATTAAAGCTTATGGTTAGATGTCGTAGCATTGTCAGACGGGAAATCTCTTTCAATCGGCTCAAGCTGTTACCATGAAGATTCAGCACCTATGAAAACAGAATAATGTAGATATACACATAATATGAAAGTAAAATAAATGCGCTGTCGAAAGAAAAACATGTATCTCCAAAATATGAATTATATATGAAAAAAAAACCTTCTTATCTTTAAATGGAAGTCAATGTATGAAGATTTTATTCCAAGTAATTTTGGAGCATTTCTGCCACTCCATTCATAATTAAATGTTCACACAATGTGAATGAAAGCTGCTGTGTACAAATTATTTAGTCGACTAAAAATGGAGATACGTGTTTTTCTCTGAACAGTGACAATATGGTCATATGGTGGTAGTTGACATTTCACTCGTGTGGTTTCACTCATTATGTAATTCTGTAACAGAAATGAATGTGTAACAGAAACCAAATTGACAATTTTTCACAAGACTGTGTGTATTTTGGCAGTTTATTTACAGTTATCTGGCTGAGAACGTTAGCTCTGGCTGCTATGAGGATGCTTTTCTCATCCAGACTGAGCAGTTTTGGTGGGGGATTGAGCTTGGGCTCCAGTGCCATCACTTCTTCATCCTGGCCTTCCTCATTACCAGGCAATGTAGCGGCATCTCTGGGAGCAACCATGGCATAAGGGCCTGGGTCATAGGGCTGAGAGAGCTGGGGGACCTCCCAGAAGAAAAAAGAACATCATTATATTTAAACACATTCTTAGGCATTCTAATTGTACTGAATGATAGCAAGGTCAAAGACTAACGCATTTGATTTGTTTTTTATGTGACTTTATGTGTTTTTACCTGTGTGATGTAATCAAAGTCGATGAGGTACTCAGGCAGAATGAGCTCATGATCAAAAACGTACCAAACAGTCTTTCTCTGACCACAGTCACAGCACTGTGGCTCAGAGGAGCATGCTGCCTCTGAAATACACAAATTTATCACTATAATACTTCAGCACACCAGTAAAAACAGGTAAAAATCATCAGTCAGTTTAATAGGTAAAATACACATATGTTATTTCCTTGCATTGTTTAGTAGTAACACTCATCAGTGTAAGAGATTCACGTCTAAACAACTGACTTCAGAGTGAATAACAAAATTCATACATAAAAAATAACAATATTCATACATTTATCCTTTTGATGAACATCTAACTGTAGCCATTAAGTGTTTTTATTACTTGTGGACTGTAGAGTTTAATACAGAGAATCGACATGTCTAAAGTATTATTGATAAAAACGTCTCACCAGTGGTTCATATAAATTGTAATAATTAAAAAAAAACAGATCTAAGATCTCTTGTTGCGGTGTATGTGGAACAATGTTTTCTTTGGAGAGATGAAGCTCCATCCAATACCTTGAAGTGGTGATTTTGATCCAGAACTATTGTTCAACATCAGTACCTGACCTGAATAATATGTACACTGGGCAAATACCATCAATATCTCACAGAAATGTTGCAACATCTTATGTAACAAAGTAAGAAACACACTCTTACCACGTCCTGGTGTGCCCTGATTGGTGAAGTGTTGTTTAATGATGCTCTTGCGATAGACCGAATGAGTTTTTGGATAGACGTCAGGTGTTACTGGGGCTCCATCTCGGGCTGGGACGCTGTGACCCAGAAACACTTTACACACCAGGAGCTGACCTGTGACATGCACAAAGAAACACACACACGCACACACAAACACACACACATTTAAGAATTTGCAGTTGATCTTATTCCAAATATAGAATATAATGTAGAGTAAATAGCATAAGAGATGTGTGAGAATTTAGAAACTCTCATTGTTAATGTATCCAGTTTTTAGTGTATTATTAGATCATTCAACAATATAAAATGCTCAGTATCATGTAATAATGTTGAATATATATTTATATAGACAGAGGAAGCAAACACACACACACACGTGTTGTTGAACACATACACCAAACATAACGTTTAGATAATCAAGTAAAGAATGTCATTACTTGGATAATATGGTGAACATTAAGGAAATCTGTTCTAGATAATCAGATGGACTTTGAGAACGCTTGTTTTACATCAGAGGTTCCCAAACATTTTCAAGTGTCCTCTTAGTAAATAAGGATATTTTCGAACCCTCATGTAAACATGACGTGTTGCTTCCAACCTCCTCTGAAATGTATTTGAAACATTTTAGACAATTAATGCAAAATTCCTTATTGAATAAAGAAAAATAGAGTGAAAATCTCATTTACATTGGAATTACTACAAGTGACAACCAAATTAATTTATGCATTAATTTGCCTTGCCGCTCCCCATGGTGCAATAGCTCCATGCCCTCATTTTGGGAAACACTGTTCTAAATAATAAGGAGGAGGTTTATTCATTCATTATCTGTAAGCACTTATCCAGTTCAGGGTCGCGGTGGGTCCAGAGCCTACCTGGAATCATTGGGTGCAAGGTGGGAATACAGCCTGGAGGGGGGGCCAGTCCTTCACAGGGCAACACACACACTCACACATACAGACACATTTGAGTCGCCAATCTACCTACAAACGTGTGTTTTTGGACTGTGGGAAACCGGAGCACCCGGAGGAAACCCACGTGGACACGGGGAGAACACACCAACTCCTCAAAGACAGTCACCCGGAGCAGGACTTGAACCCACAAACTCCAGGTCCCTGGAGCCGTGTAACTGTGACACTACCTGCTGCACCACCGTGTCGCCCTAAGAGGAGGTTAAGAAACCTTTTTCCAAATAACCAGAAGGGGCCAGAAAACCCTTGCTGCAGATGTTTAGTGTGGTGTGAATAGCCCCTGACCATGTGTAAAGGGTGCATTTTCTGCTGCATTTTTATTTCTGTGGTTAGCATGCTTCTCCTGAGTGGATCTCAAACGAGCCGCTTCACACACGCTCACACTGTTAGACAGAGGAATCGCTCTGCCTCCACAGGGAATCTGAGAAGAGAACATACACATTAATATGGTCAAGTTCAAAATACACTGAAACTCCAAATAATGTAGTAGGCTTATGATTCAATGGTCTACAGCAATGAAATCACAATCTAAGTTTTATTCACCTTATAATTGTCAGCTGTTTTGAATCCATGCTCCAGAATTTGAAGAATCTCACCAGTTTCTGTGCTTCTTTCAGGATCAGGAACATAAAACAGATACTCCAAACAGCGCTTATAGTTCCTGACAAAAACACACGATAGATATGGAAACTCAAATACTCAACCAGACACCTGAGTCTATGTGCTGAGCTTAATTTTTTCTATAGATTTTTTTCTGTGTGTGTGTTCGTGTGTGAATGAAGTGACCCCACCTGTCTCTGGGTTTCATTATCTGTACAACACTGTAACACTGATTAATTTGTCTCTGATTGTGTTTATATAAAAGAGATTAAATCTGTGAATCAGTAGATTGTGGTTGTTGTTATTGTTGCTGTGGGTGTGGCTATGACTATAGCATCTTTAAAGAAGTTAGGTCTTTGTTGCTGAGGTTACCTAGGTCTCAATTATTGACAGAGGTGCCCTACTGCACTGTGATTTTAATGCTATAGAGTCACAAAAAATGAGTGTAAAATCCTATACAGTACAATATTGTATATTGACTTTGCTAGTAGCTAAGCTGTCAGACAGGTTACTAAGCTGTTTTACTTCAGGTCCAGTTTCCATGCTTCAGTGTTACTCACTGTGGGATGAAAGGAGGCTCTTCATTGGTCAGCAGTGAGTGGAGTTTATCCTCAAACTGCAGACGAAGTCCCCGGTTGTGGATGCGTATGATCCGGTTAATCTTAATCCCGGTGATGTTGTAGGGTTTATAATCCCACACACAGAAACGAGAGATCAGCAGATCATAACACGTGTTAAACCTGAACACACACGGGTGGCAAAATGAGCAAAAATGGAGTTGCTAATGGTTATAGTGGTGATGAGAATAAAGATAATGATGGTGATGTTTGTGACACTGATGGTGAAGGTAATGACAATAATGATGATTGTGATGGTGATTATCATGAAGGAAATAGTGCTGATGATGTTAATAGTGATGGTTATGTACTGATGGAACTGGTTGGTGATGGCACTGATAATAACCACAATATTGATGATAGTGATGATGATAGTGATAATGATGGTGAAAGTAATTTGGAAGTTAGTGTTAAAGGCAATGATGGTGAAGATAATGATGCTAGGTTTTTATAGTGGATATTGTAATGATTAGGTTGATGATGGGGTATAATGATAGTGGTGATAATGTTATGGTAATTATCGTGATTAATATTTTTTTATTTATTGTGACTGTAATCGTACTGGTGGTGATGACTGTGGAAATGATTATGGTGATGATAAGATTGCTGCTGCTGCTGCTAACGATGATAGTGATGATGACGATGATGTTAATGATAATTATAATGACGATTTAGAATCATGATGATGTATACCAGCTGTCACTGGTTGTTCCCTCTTCAAAGCGTATGTTTCCCACTGTCTCCAGCTCCATCAACAGGAAGTGAATCATCAGCTCTTTCCAAGCTGATGCCTGGGCAACATCTTGCTGGAAACAAGCCTCCACCCTGAAAATGAATCACAGACAGAAACATTCACAAGTTCACAATGTTCTCTTAATTTATGTAAAATTTAAAACACAGTAAACACTAACAACTTTGATAATTAAATAAAATAATGTCATATGTCTTAATATGTCATTGAATACTGATTGGAATCACTGTCCTGTGCAGTTAGTACCTGCCAATACTTACATGATTTCTGCATGAATGTCCTAATACTGACAAGTCTTTAAAAAAAATCTTTTACTCACAAACAGACATGTATGAATTCTAGGATTTCTTAACTTGGACCTGAGTACAACTTTGAAAACCACTCACACAGATCCATACACACAAACACTCACTCAGCTACCCTATGTTCCCAGATTTGAATCCTCTCTCTTATGGATGCCAGTTTGTGTTGAATTCTTTTCTCATGTCCAGGCTCTGGCAGCTCTGTGTTTTGGTGTTTTGGAAGCCCCGCACCCTCAGGTTGTGCTTCTTGCCGTAGACAGACCCCATTCCTGCCTGTAGTCAGCACATCGGACAGCTCAATCTCCAGCTGGACAGAAGAACCTTCCATTACACCATTTACATTCCACTACACCAGTTTCATTTACAGTGCAGTGTAAGTATATATGTGTATGTGCTTGTCTGTGTGTTTGGTTGCTTTTTTTAAACCATTGAACAAAATTTAGAGAATGTGTGTACACACTACACATTACACATTCATATACATAGGACTCATAGGTTCTCCTTGTGTTTTAAATCCAATTGTTTTTCTGTGTGTGATATCATATTAAAGTCAAATAAGCTTAATTTACAGGAAAACAGCATAGAAGCTGTTAATGGTTTAGCAGATATTAGTCAGAGAGCTTGCTTGGGAATAAAAAAAATAGGCCATCCTTATTTTCTCATTTATATGATGCAATAATTTAATATATAAAGTCCAATTTTCACTGACCAACTTGAGTGTGTTTTAATTTTTGATTCCTGCAATACACCCCAAAAAAGGTTAGGACCTGGGCAAAATTAGAGCCAAAGGTTTATATAAAGTTCATGTCATACTGTTTTGAAGTGCTACGTTATATGCAGGTAAAAGGTATAAAAGCAGCATTCACCAAAGGATAAATTTTTGCAAGCAAAAAAACAAAAAAATTGTCGCTCATCAATTTTAGCCAGAAGAAATAAAGAATATATTCACCATAGATAAAATTTGACATTGTTTCTAGAAAGGCAACCTGTGTGTGTGTGTATTTATAGGTCTGTTTGTGTCCCCACATGTTTGAGTGCGTGGCTGAGTATTTTGATTCTCTCCTCTGGATGCTGCATTTTCTGCTTCTTCTGCTTCTGCAGTTTGGCTTCAACTTCATCAAACTGTCTCTGAGCACACTGTACACGCATGTTATAATACATCATCTTCTTCATGACGATTACCTGAAACAAACACCCACACACACACACACACAGTTGATTACATATCCATTGGGAAAATCCAAGGACAAAAGTGCATATAAGAGTTGATGAACACTGCCTTCGCTTAATCTTGTTTTGCCTCAAGCAAACAATGTTTTTGACTTAAATAATGCAGTTTATATGTTTCTCCACTTTTTCTCCACAAAATTTCTCATGTCATATGTCTTTCCACTTTCCAATTTTATAAAAATCTGTGGTTTTGTCACCTATTTGGTTTATATTATTTCCACTGATTTAGATGAAAAAGTCCTGTCCTTGACCCACTGTATACCACTGGATTACACTCAGTATTGAAATAAGGACTGACCACACACTCCTACCTCAGCTGCTTCTTTGATGGTTCGGCTAGACACATCATAGGAGTCCAGTCTGTACAGTGCTGGGATGTGGTACAGAACATGTGTGGAATAGTTACACAGCACACACACTGGGTTTGGACTGGACTGTGGATCTTTTAGGCTCAGCTCTCTCAATTTACTCAGATGGGTCAACGAGGTAAGCTCCTAAAAACACAAACAACACACACACACACACACACACACACATTACACAGGCTGCACACATTACATATGTTTTACAAAATTAAACTATTCTTAAAAAAGACACAAACCTTTCTTTCTGTGTTAAAACCATAACAGAAAACATACTAGTCCTTTGTGTCCTGATTTGTTTGTTTATTTGTGTGTGTGTGTGTGTGTGTGTGTGTGTGTGTGTGTGTGTCTGTGTGCTGGTGGGATTGTGCTAGTGTGTCTCAGGAGATGCGGACAGAAGCAGCGCACACTGCCAGAACTGTCAATCACTCCTCACACACAACAACAACAAAGGCTCACATTCAGCATCGTCGTCTAAATCCAACACAACCAACCATCTGAGCGCGAACACTCATTAATGGCTAAACTCAAAGAGCCTCTGTGTTTCACAGAGGGAAATGAGAGAAAGAAAATGAAAGGAGAACAGAGTACATTGAAAGAAATACTGCATTCTATTGGAAGTGTCCATTGAAAGGAAAATCAAATCAGTGCATTATTTCACAGTCATTCTTATAAAAACCAAACCAAATAACAAGCTTTACTTCACAACTTTAAAGAAAAGAAACTTCATAACTTCATAATGTAACCCAACGTAACCTAATCTAAACCAACTTCTGTCTGCCGTATTTGTAGCATATAATCAGATATCTCAGAAAAATATTTATCTATCCTAATAGAAGGACTGAAAGCGGACTGAAGTAGATTCTAAGTGCAGGGAAATTTGTCCATGTTAAATACACTAAATATGCATCAGATACTACTTAGGATGAAAAACACTCAAGTATTCCTTTAATATACCATGAGCAATAGGAATAAACATCAAAGGAAAAAACGTTTTTAGTAAGCAGGAGAAATCATGTATTTTCTATCTAATTCCATTACCTTTTCTGCTGCCACATAAGAAGAATCGTCTACACACCTTAAAAGAACTGATCTTGTTTCCTGAGAGATTGAGTTTTTGGAGATTTGTATTATGATCAAGGCTGTGCCCTGTAAAGCAGAGAGGTACAAATATCTATACATAATAAAAAATGTATATATACCAGTCATAGGATTAAAATGACCTCTTGCATTTTTCATTTCACAATTACAGACTATAGTAAAAGCCCCTTTTCAGCCTTTTCTTCTGTGGGCAGGACACTCACAGGACCAACACAGAGCATTTATGCTTTAGGTGGTGGATCATTCTCAGCGTTGCACTGACAAAGACGTGGTGGTGGTGGTGTGTTGGCTGTGCTGTGCTGGTCACTGCTGTGTCTTAAATAAAAGTCTCTGATCCACTTGTACCAGTGCAACACAAAAAAGCACAGCACCATCATGTCTGTGTCAGTGCAGTGCTGAAAATGATCCACTACCCAAACCAAACCTGTTCTGTAGGGGTCCTGTAGATGCCCTGACAATCTCAAAAAATGCTGAAAGTGGACTAAAAATGTATGCAGATGGTGAGTGGAACTGATCAAATCAATAAAATGATCAAATGTGCGAATACCATTTATTTATCTACATTATTATTATCAGTAGTTAAGCATTAAATTTGCTGTTATATTATGAATTTAAAAATGCATAGCCCCAATTGTAGACATTACAGTTTACCGATAAGCACAAATGTTCTTTAATACTTACCAACTGTCTGGATTAAATTATCAGCAAGATTTAATTCCTTCAAGTTCTCAAGAGTATTCAAACCCTTTGACACCAATCAGAAGAAGAGAAGGTGCAGACAATAAATATTTGCAGTAATTTTACATTTGCACGATACTTAACAAGTCTTAATTTACATGTTACTGTTAAATGCTGTGAGTCCTATGATTCTCACAGTATGTTATTGTAAATTATATGGAGGAAAGACAAAATGAAAATGATCTGTACCTGAATCTCAGAGATGAAGTTGTTGTTGAGCCAGAGAACACTGAGGTTTTTCAGGAGCACAATTCCACTAATTTCTCTGATCTTATTGTCATAAAGATACAGCTTCTGTAGCTGCAAGCAGGTATCCAAGCCTGAGATTTCCTAGTATATGACATTATATAACATAAGGACATTAAAACATTAGCTTAATCCTCCATGTCATTGGCACTGGAACATATTTGCCTTAAAACACACCAAGTATCAAGACAACAGCAGTTGGTCACTCACTTTAAGCTGGCATTCCACCACCCAGAGCTCTTTGAGTGAAGGGCAGTTGTCTAGGCTCTGGATCTGTGTGATGCTCTGACCCACGATGGTGAGCGTGGAAAGTTTAGGGAAAAGAGACAGTCCAACCATCCGTGGGAAACCAGAGAAAAACATCTCCAGAGCTTTCTCCCCACTCCTGTCCTGGTGAACCTTCTCAAAGGACACTCCATTACATGCACACTGAGGAGAGCAGGACACTCAATTACAGATCTCTAGTAATAATTACAAAATTACATTTATATACATGCTCCATAGTTTATCATAATCTCATCACCATCACAATGCATGCATGCCCAACAGCCTCATCAGAGAACATGCAATATTATTCTTTCTTACTTTCTTTCACTGCCCAGAATAAGCAAAATTATTAGAATGCAATGATGTCATAAATAAAACAAGTGTATTACAGTAAACAACTTTATTTCCCGCTCAGAAATCAAGAGCAGTCACAGTACTCACCTGCTCTTTATATCTGTCATAATTTGTGGGATGTTGAAATGCAGTTGATTCAAAATAGTGATATTACTTATTAATTCGTTTATTCATTTTCTGTAAATGCTTCACCACACACACTCATCCAGTAGTTATTTTATAGGATAATGATTTTTCCACACCCACAGGGTCTCAGTATACGTTAATTAGAAATGACAAAGGATCAAAAATGTAGCAATTTAAATTATATATACATTTGCTTCACATTTTTTCAGCTTTGAAAACTTGCAAACTTCAGTTTAAAGCAAAGGAAACATAGGTACCTAGATATTTTACTGGTGTTTAAGCTGTAACTAAGCTCGCAAGGTTAAGGAACCATCTCTTAGACAACATTTAAGAGTGAAACTCAAATAAAACAGAATAAAACGCCACATCTTACCAGTTCTCTAATAATGTCTTCATCTCCACTGTGCCCCAGTCTTTCACTTTGAGTCATGATTTTCTTAAAGTGTTGTTCTCTGTTTTAGTTTATTAGTTTATAAAACGCACTTTTCCGAGCTCATTATTGATGACCAACTTTCCCTACAACAGACGAATTCCTTCACACGGATAACGGAGCTTTTCTAATGATTAATTTTTAAATACTTTACGCTAGCTCCAACGTGTCCGAAATATAACACCGGCTAAAAGTTTGCTCCTAATGTTCTCATAAAAGCGTTAAAATAATTTAAAAATGAAACATTTTAAGTTCATCTCTGCAGTGTTTACATCAGCCTGTTGCTAAGCAGATTTGCGTCCTTGTTGCTAAGGCGCCATATTGGGGCGGTGGAGCCTTTTTTTAATCTGGTTTAGTTCTTCCTTGCTATGATTGGATAGAAATTCCAAATTCTACGCACTGATTGGTCAGTTGTGATAAAACCGCCCCCTAAAAGGTGAATATCTCAAATGATTCCATGATTCCTACGCTGTGCACTTTGTATGAAATATTGCTTTTATTTTCTAATTGTGCACTGTATGCATAGCTGTAAAGTTATAAATCTGTTACGTTCTCTTTATAATATACGAGACATATTATTTACTGTTTGGGTGCAGGAGCACTTATTTTATAACCTACACGGTGCGCTACTGAATCCAATACATAGCCACTGAGGCATTGCATAAGACTTTAAAAAAGATAATATTTATATTTTATATGCTACGTATTCGTTGCAATCCAACCCTTTAAATCAAAACATTTGATTGTAAAGATACACTGCTGAAGGCTATTTTTCATTTTGATCAAAGGCCTCTTTAGCAAACGCGTGCCACCCAGATTATTTAAGTTTGGGATTCTTGGTCTAGCTGGAGTAAATATCATAAAGGACTGCAGAGAGCAGAGTATCACTGTGGAACTATATATTTCATGACGCCAGAGGGCGCTGCAAAGCCACAAAATTGAAACACTGATTCAGTTCATCCAAAAATATAAATGTATAGAGAGAGAGAGAGAGAGATTTTAAAAAAAAAACTACCTTGCAAAAATATGCCTTTGTGTACTGTGAACATAATGTGACTTTCTGTCCTAAATTTGTGCCAGCAATAACACACACACACACACACACACACACACACATACACACACACACACACACACACACACAAACTGGTTTTACTGTACTGAATTTCATTAACTTCTTCATGACTACAGCCAAGTAACCCTTCACATCAACCTCAACCTAAACTTATATTAAACAGATACTGAAGTTTTCTTTGGTATTTTTCCCAGGGAATAAAATAAAACACAGAGTTGTGAGTTCATTCCCTGGTGATGACACAGCCATCCACAACAGGAGTCAAAGAGAAAATAAATGTCCTCTCTCTGTCTGGAGTGTAGGATGGCTCAATTTACACCCCCTCTCAGCACAATGTTAGCTAACGGAACAGAACCAAGCATTCAGTACCACAGCTTCTCAAGCTTTTGAACACTTAGGGTGTGTTTATACTTGTCATTTGGTTCCTTTTGTCTGGAGCAAACAAGAAGATGACATTTAATCCTGGTTTGCTTAGTGCTCACACTGAGAAACTTACAGTCAAACCATGACAAGTTTTTTAAAAATGACATATGATGTATATTCTGTTGTGTAAGACCTGGTATCTTTACCCACTGGAAACACAGCAAGATGGTGGTAAATGTAAAGAAGTCAAAACTATTCATTGCTCATTCCACACTAACTGAGCCCTCATACCATGGTTTTAAACCAAGGCTGACAAGTATAAACACACCCTAACTCACTTTTTGTTCACATTTATAAGGGCTTCATGTTCTCCTCCAAGCCTTTTCCAAGCCTGCAATGACACTCCCTTAACAGCAGCTCAAAACAAAGGGTTAATGTAACAATGAACTGTTAGTGTTCTCCTCACAGCGTGTCGAGATCCAATGCTGTTTAGTGGCAGTTCAAAAAGAAGGACGTTTGTGCTGCCCCCATCGTCGCAAATTGTTGCGTTGTATGATTGGCCAAAAATAAAACAACAAAAATTAACCCTTAAGCTTGTACACTTTAAAAATATGTAGAGGATCGTATGTGTTCCTGTCATTGTGAGGACATGGGGGTCCCTATAAGTGTAGCGAAACAAAGGCGCGCGCACACACGCACACACACACACACACACACAGAGCGACGTCAGCGCGCTCTGAAACTAAACCATCCGCTCAGTCTCTCCCTGTGTGCGTGTCGACTCAGTTTCTCCAGTAAAAACACCTCCACATCATCACCAGAACAAGTCGGATCTTCCCGCGCGCTTTTCTCCGCTCGTTTTTCCCGTTGCTGTGTGTGGCTGATCCGTGAGGATGTCGGGGGCGCGCGCTGCGGAGGACTCGTGGACGGAGCAGGAGGAACTGAGCGCGGGGAAGGACGCCCTGGGCGGCCGCGGGCCTGTTCTCAGTTCCACGCGTTGGGAGGACGCGGAGAACAAACACGCGCTCGGCGCGGACGGCTCGAGAGGCAGCGGCGTTGCTATGGAAACTGCATCCACAGGTAAGCGCATCATTTGTGCTGCGTGGACGTGGAGAGGTGTGAAGGAGGTGGACGTGGTCAGCAGTGAGTTTGGAACAGAGGGCCGCACACTGCTGACTGTGAGTTAGATTTTACAGTCCGTTCATTGAAATGTGTTAACTTTTAACAGAAATTAAAAAAAGAAAAAGAAAAAAGAAAAAAGTAAGACGAATAGTGTTACCTATAATGCCAGCTGTGTTCCAAAATCTGTTTGGGCACTCAGAGCGCCCCCTTGTGTCTGGATGCCCCTTGCATCTGGGTGTGGCATTGCCCTTATGCCCAAACAAGGGTGTGATACCTTCTATAAACCTTAATGCCATTCTAATGGAGATGGAAATACCTGGGTGCCAACTTTCCTTGTAGTGCCAGTGGCTGGAGCCCAGTAGACCTGACTACAGCTGTGCCCAGGTAATACTGTGCTCAGGGGTGGCCTCTAACAGACTGGATTGTGCCTAGATGCCACAACTTTGCTCATTTATTTGAGTCTCACTTACCCTGATGCCCCTGTGACTGATCTGGCAGATGACCCTGTGCAGGGGGTGTTAACTCTCAGATGCCTCTGGCTTTGGCAGGGCACCATCACCATTATAATGGAACTGACAGATTGTGGACACCCCCTAGGAGTGTAATGTTCAAGATGCCCATTGTGGCAATACCCAAAGGCAAACCTCCAGGTGCCCTATAGCTAAATTCCCAATGCCAAGATGCCAGTCTACAGTGCTGTGGCCCCTAACGTAAGAGAGGTTTGGCCCCTAACGTAGGAAAGTTAATGGGAGTGGAAGTACACTCTGATACCCAGTTGTGGCGTTACACAGATGCTTCTTTTCTCAGGGGCTGCTCTGCTGAAATGGAAGTGCCCAGATGCAGCTAGCTCTGGTTGTGGCACCACTTGGCCTAGAAGTGACTGGCATGTCTGCCTGCCATGCCTCCAGGCAGTGACAGTTCCTTTAAGCCCAATTAGGGTGAGCTTACACTCTAACGCAAGTGTGCTGTACTATTGGACCCAGCACCGCCATATAACAGAATGTATATGAACAGGTTCAGAGTGAGATTTGTGTTGTCATGTGGGCAAGAGAATATTTATAGTGGTGTTAGGGCCCAAAAAAATGCAAAGCTTGAAACTACTTGTTTTGTTTCCAGTATATGTGGGAAAAGTGTGTTTTTTTAAATATTCCTGTGGGTTTTTCTACTGCTGGCTCATATCTGAGCTTTTATTATATCTGCATTGTAGTCAGTGGCAATTAAAAATATATTTTCTTTTTTGTTTTGCTAAAAATACTTAAAATAATATTAAAGTAAAAACATGTTTTGAATATCTCTTCTGTTGTGCTGTGTTTAAGTGGACAGTGATATCTCTAAGCTAACAGTAACACAACACAGAGGTTCTTACTCTGTTTTTGTTTTGGATGTGTGTGTGTGTGTGTGTGTGTGTGTGTGTGTGTGTGTGTGTGATGTTTATGCAATGACTGCTGGCTGCTCCTGTCCTCGTCTTGTCTTCGGCTCCCTCTCTTCAAGTGCATTATTTAAACTCATTCAATAATTCAGACATCTTCAGGTTTAGCCTCAGCCTGCAGCTGCAAAGATACGGTACCAAAACTGTTGAGCCTACTGTACACTTTCCTCCATTATTAAGTCTTTGGTTTAATTAAGTCTCGGCCTGTCATAATTAATACGTACTTTCCTGATTACAGTTGTTCGTTTTCACAGTCGTGGTTTTAAACTGAAACAGACAATAGGAACTGGAGTATTTAAATATTTCTTAATAACAGCTGTAGAGGATGAGGTTGAGTAATTTGTGTTTATTGTTTTTGTTAATAACACATTAAATAATAAAATGTATATTTGTTTTATTGCTTTTTTTTGTTAATTGCACTTTCTGAGCTTAAAGTTTCTTCAGGTTAGCTTTGTCTGTGATTATTTGGGAACGACTGAGCATTGTCAGCTAGAAAGTAAGATGTAATATCTGCCAGATGGGGTACTTGAGGCATGTGTTTTTTATAGATGTGTGCAGTTAACAGAAAAAGCCAGCCTTCACAAGGTTTAATAATCACAACAATGATTAACTTGGCAAATACTCATCAGCTACAGTAATGAAATTAGTGAATGCAGTGTACAGGGGGGTTAGTGTAACTCTGGAAAAAGGTGTGGTGTAACCATGGAAACGGGAATAGTTCGGCTTCAGATGGATTTTCATCAGGTAGATCATGTTATAATTCTGTGATAACTTCAGTCTGAGAGAGATGTTGGGATCAATGTGATGCTGTGAGGAGAAGACCGTACCTATAGGAAGTGACCATCAGGGCTTTTATAGCTATTTTTAGCCTTGGAGAACAGAAAGACATCACATATGCAGCTTCCCCCCACTTCAATATCTTCCCTCTTTTTGTCTGTTCTCTCTCTCTCTCTCTCTCTCTCACACACTCTCTCTCTCACACACTCTCTCTCTCTCTCTCTCTCTCTCTTGCTCTGTTTTAGTTCAAATATTCATGATCTGGAGCCTCAATTCCCTCTCCTCCCCTTTAATTCCTTTCACTCTCTCATGCACACACACACACACACACACACATTCCTTGCTTTTAGACTGACACACAAATGCACATTCAAACAGTCTCCCTTTCCATCTCTCTCTCTCTCTCTCTCTCTCTCTCTCTCTCTCTCTCTCCCATTTATTTTGAGTAGCTTCTCCCCCTCTCTTTTCCTCCTTTCTTTTTCTCACAAACAGAAGGGGCTCTATTTATATCCTTGGTGAGCATGAAAACCCTACACTGTCTCTCAGAATGTGTGAGTGAAAACACATACTAAAAATACTACTTGACAACGTATACTGACGTAAAATATAATGTGTCTATTCATTCATGTTCACAAATTAGTTTTGGACTTCAGATATTCTAACTTAATTGAAAGTTATGATCACTAATTCTATGGTAAATAAAAAAAAAACTTAAAAGTGTCCATAGGTGTGAGTGAATGTGTGTTGCCCTGTGAAGGACTAGCGCCCCCTCCAGGGTGTATTCCTGTCTTGCGCTCCAGACCCACCGCGACCCTGAACCGGAGAAGTGGTCACAGACAATGAATAAATGAACTTATAATAATAATAATAAGTTACACTTATATAGTGCCTTTTACATACCCAAGGTATCTGTGTGGATGCTGATACGATAATATTAATAAAAAGTTGAAGATGGAAAAATAAGCATTTTAGAGATAAGTCAAATGTGTACTGGGCTAAGACATTTTTAACCGAGCAGCAACTGAACATTCTGCTCTTCCGGAGCATTAGGTTAAATATATAATAAAATATTGGATTATTATCTAAACCGATAAGAAGGTATGCTTTTCTTCTTAGGAATACATCTGTAGATACTGAAATGATTCTGATGTTGAGCCTTTCTAAAAAAGACATTGCGGAGTTGAAAACAGTACTGACGTGTATCTTGAGTTCTGTTGTTGTTAACTCTGATCATTAGACAAATTAGGACTAGACAAATCAACATTAAAATATACAGATGGGCAGTGCTGATATTCTGGTGCAGGAACGTTTAAGGGAAGAGTATAGTACATTAGATTTTTAGCTGAACCATCATTTTAAAGGGAACCTCTCTGTTTAGCAGATCTGAATAGTCAGGATGGTCAATGTCAAAGCTGGATGCTGAGCTGGACAGCTCTGATGTAAAGATCAATATTCTGTCTCTCCTACACAACAGTAAGTCAAACCTAATCCTCTTACCACTGACCTACAGCCCATATCCAACAGAAACATCTTTCAACATTCTTTATATGGTTTACACTTAATGTAATGCTTGCACATCTAACAATAACACACATCTCTAAGCGTTTTGAGCTGGTGAAATGTAAAATTTGCGGTTTCTCTCTGCTCACCCCAGAATAAAACTCACAGCCCAGACATGTTTAGACATTGTAGCCTTTTTATGATTATTTCAGTTTATAGAGATGATTATGATGACTATGATGATAGTAGGTAAAACACTTTTCTAGACCCCCAAAACGCCTGAAGTTTTAACATAGTTGTTGTGGAAGCAGACAGTCCATGCCTGGCCTCGCATTGCCAGACTCTCTAGGGAGAGTCTGGTACTTTCGCCACTTAACATGGCCACAAACTGTCTACTACTGCAGGAGATTAAATCTGACATGCAAAAGGACCAATCACAGTCTTCTATTCTGGTATGACATGTAAACATTTGATTCATGTTGGACCAGTACCAGAGCCAATATAAAATCACTACAAAGAGCCAATCAGAATGAAGCAGGCAAAATACTGAGATTGAGGCCAGCACTGATAGTCAGACTGTCCGTCTACTTGTGGGTGGAGCCTATGGTTGAGACTAGTCCGTGCCATTACCCTCACCGCACATCAGTTATTATAAAGACAGGAAAAAGAAAATATATGACAGATCCAATTCTGGATCATTAGAAGGCCAGAATTGGCCACAGCAAATGATTTAGCTAGATATCCGTTAACACCCCTACTCTTTTCCTGGAATTCCCCAGGGATCTTTTTTTAATCCCTTTCACTGCATATAGGCATTGGGATTCACATAGACCACAGGGATAGCACACTGTTCCCACCACCAACACTACACTCACTTTCCCAAGGAGGTCTCCCTTTGATATACGGGCTAAAACCATACCTGCTTAGCTTCAGTGGGTTTGCATGTTCTAATTGTTGGGTGCTATATGGCTGCTAGCAAGCTGCTCTTGATGTTATTAGCATTTAGCATAGCTGGATGTGGGTCTCTGTGGCACAGTTGGTTAGCATGTTCGGATGTTACCCAAAATGTTGGAGCTTTGAGCCAACCCAGGGACATCTCCAGTTCCATTTAGAGCAGCACTGTTTTGCAAGTGCAGTGTAGTGTTGTTGTCACCCAGCTCAAGGGTTCTGGGGTTGTGGGCTCACACTCCACCTCAGGTCACAATTTCTGAGGATTTCTCCTTGTGTGTTTTGCCCATGTCTACGTGGGGTTCTTCCCAGTGTTCTGGTTTCCTTCCACAGTCCAAACACAGACATTGGCAGGTGTATTGGCTGTTCATAAAGTGTCCATAGGTGGGATGTTGTGTGAGTGAATTTGTCAGTGTGTGGTTCTCTGTGATGGACTGGTGCCCCATTCCGTAATATCCAGACCCACTCCAAAAGTGCACAGTGAAGATAAACCGGTCATGGAAAATTAATTAATTAATGAATAAATGAATAGAAGTTCTTTGCACTGATTAAAAAATTAATACGTCTACGTTTATTAAACTTTTAATTTTCCAGTCTCTCAACACTGGATGTTTATATGTGATTCAATTTTGTAGTCCTCTGTTTCCAGTTGTAGGTGTGTGTGTGTGTGAGGAGCTCTATCTTCTGTCAAAGCAATAAACGTAAAAGAAGTTTGACTTTTCATTCTAATGTGTCCATTTAAAATGCAACACATTTTTTACTGGAGTATAAATCTATTACAATTGGAAGCTTTTAGGTCTCATCTTTCTCTCCTTCTGTTGAGGGATTATAGGATTTTATACTCCCAAAACACACACACCAAGTGTTGTATTAGAGATTAAAGCATTTGTTTATGCTGTTAATTGTGATTGTAAATGGTCAAAATGTACAATCTTGGACAAAACACCTGGTTGTCCAACATTTATTTTGCAACAAAGTGTATTAATATGAAATTTAATTCCTCTTTGCTGCCAGCCTACAGTAACTTGTTTGGAATTGTCTTTACACTCAATGTTGAAACATTATTGTGCTCTGATTAAATAGTGCTGGGGGATTTATAACACATATTTCCTCATTTTTGGCATTGGACTGAATGACTTTTGTTCATGTGCAGCTGCTCTGGATGGTTCCATTCTGTTGGCAATGGCTATGAAGGTTATACAAACTGTATGGACAAAATTCAATGTCTGTGGTTTTAGAAGAATATGGCAATGGCATTTTTAATTTACTATTGTTTTTGTAATTTAATATCTGTTGGATTTTCCACAAGGCATAATTAGAGAGATAGCTGGATAATTTAAATCTGTAAGCGCTTATCCAGTTCAGGGTCACGGTGGGTCCAGAGCCTACCTGGAATCATTGGGCACAAGGCGGGAATATACCCTGGAGTTGGCGCCAGTCCTTCACAGGGCAACACAGACACACACACTTACAGACACTTTTGAGTCGCCAATCCACCTTCCAACATGTGTTTTTGGACTGTGGGAGGAAACCGGAGCACCCGGAGGAAACCCACACGGACATGGGGAGAACACACCACACTCCTCACAGAGAGTCACCTGGAGCGGGAATCGAACCCACAACCTCCAGGTCCCTGGAGCTGTGTGACTGCGACACTACCTGCTGCGCCGTCCCCTTGAATCTTGAAAATAGGAATATTTCTGACCTCTCCTCCTTGGGTTAAAATTACATTGTTGAAGGAGAAATCCTGCTTTGTGGTGTACCCCCAGACCTATTAAAGTTTGTGCCAGACCACCAGTTATGGTTATGTCACAGAACATTAATTTAGTTGTTTTGATTGGTTCACAAGCAGTTCACTTGTTGTGTTTCATTGAGTTAAATTTTCAGATTAAACTTAAGATTGTCGATTATGTTAACTACATTACAAACTGGGCAACATATTGGCACAACAGCTCCAGGGACCCAGATATTGTGGGTTCACGTCCTACTCCAGGTGACTGTCTGTGAGAAGTTTGGTGTGTTCTCCCTGTGTCCGCATAGGTTTCCTCCGGGTACTCAGGTTTCCTCCCATGGTCAAAAACACACGTTGGTAGGTGGATTGGCATCTCAAAAATGTCCATAGGAATTCCACAGAGTGAATGTGTGTGTGTGTGTGATGCCCTGTGAAGGACTGGCGCCCCCTCCAGGGTGTGTTACAGCCTTGCGCCCAATGACCCTGAACTGGATAAGTGGTTACAGACAGTGAATGAATGAACGAACATTACAAATTGCAGTTTTTGGGATAGGGTGTGTCACAGTGGCACTACATGTAGTGTTCTTCCTACAGCACTGGAGAAAAAATCACTGTCCAAAAACATGTATCTATGAAGAAAAAGTTATTTTGTTTGAAATCTACTGGTTATTCTAATGTGAAATTTTCATGCATGACAAAAATCTGAAAACAACTAAGCAGTGGCTGCTCCTGCCAAATCTCTCAGGGGGCTCATGGTTGCAATGACAGATTGTTCACTGGGTAAATTAAGAGTTAGCCATCTACACAACTGGCACATTGTGTTTACAAATTAATGAGGAAACTATCTTGACATCTAACATAGAAGAGTGTTATTTCTGTGGTCACTTCATGTAGAAATACTTTTTTGATTCAACAATGTGGATTCAAAAAGCTTAAATCATAAAGTTTCTCTTGTTCTACATACTGTACAGTATTTGTAAATGGCTATATCCAGGAGATCATTATTAATGTCTTCTTTAATAAAGTTGCGTTGTTTCTACAGTGACAGAATAATCAACTGTGGTCTATACTTCACTAGAAAGTGGGAAATATAGTGAATAGAGTGGGGAGCCATTAGGAACAAGTGTCTCATTGTGTATGATGAAAGCAGGTGGGGTGAGCCCTTCCTGTACCCATAGAGAATGAACTGAAGGCTCTGCAACTGAGTGGAGCCAGGTGCAAATATTCACCATCTTGAAATCACGCACAAAAAAAAAAGCAGGATGGTACAGAACAAAACCTAATACTGATTGGACTAGGATACTCAGCGGCGGGACAAACTGTATATCAGAGTTTGGTTAATACACAGCCGTTGGTTAATATTGTGGTAGCATGAAAACAAATTTCTCCCTTTCCCTTTTGGTGGTACATCACCCCATTGCCCTAATTAACAAATTGCTCATACAACTGAGATACATCTTTTTTGACCATGGAGATTAGTGAGATGTATTAAAATACTTGTACACAGTTTTACTTAACCTCTCTCTCTCTTTGTATTTCTCTTTCTGCAGGTGATTCCATGTCTGATCTTTTCCTGAAGTCTTCTCCAGGTCAAGACGATTTCTCCCTCCTCTCCTCTCACTCCTCCTCCAATCCCTTTGGTGGAGGTGCTCCTCTTTTCTCCTCAGAGGAGAAACGTTCTCCTCTTGGCACTGACTCCGGCATTGGGATGACTCCTGGGGACCCCAGCGACCTCCGTGACCTCCAGACGCACCGGACAGATGCTTACAACTACATGGACATGGGTGACGACCTCTGTGACTTAGGAAACCTTAGAAACCTTGGAAAAGGCAAGTCAAATCCCCAGCCAATGAGAGGTTATGACAGTGAAGAAGAAGATGACGATGAAGACTTGGATGGTCTTCAGGATTTCAAGACAAAGAAGCAGGAAAAAGAGTCTGACCCATTCGATCTTGGACGCTACCTGGAGAAAAATGCCCCTCTCTCTGAAAGTCCAGAGAATAAAGGATCTGCTGGAGGTCAGCATGCATTTCCATATGTAGAGGATCCGTCAGATGAAGAAACAGCTGACTATCGCTCTTACCGCATGATGGGAACCCCGCAGACAGCAAGCCCCGTCAAGATCACCGTGACAACTGAACCCCGTAACCCGGCAAACCAGCCTCAGAGGGTCTCTCCACAAGGGGGCGCTGCAGAAAAAGACAGCGTGCTCAGTTTTGGGCAGCAAGGCCTTCCCACAGTAACACTGTCTGAGCCAGAAGACGACAGTGCTGCCTCCTCAGCCAATCATTCCCCTAACCACTCTCCTACAGGTGACCACCCTCACACTTATTTGCCTAGTTTGGTAGCTTGTCAAAAACACATGTTCAGCATCTAATGTTTTTTTTTTTCGGTTTGTACTGGAATTTAACAATTCACAAACTTCATTAGTGATTCATATACAGTGGTAAAATTAAACTGTCTTGGTCTTCTTGTCCGTAGAGGATTTGTTCACAATTATTTCTTAGAAATTTCATGTGACAACGAGGACAAATTCTGCATAAAACTGTAAGGGTATAATTATATGCCCAAATGTACTCCTTACAGTTAGATCTGTGTTCTCTGGAGTGGTTTAGCTTCATCCAAACTGTTTGGAATTATATAGGATTCAGAATTGTTATCCTGAAATGTTATAATATGTAATATAAAGACTTCCAAGGAGAGATGACGCTGTTGCTAATTCCATTAATTTAATTAAATGTCGAGCAGGTGGTCACAAGGTTTTAGCCATATACTGTACATTTATTTCACAGTTCTCTTTGTATTCACCTTTACACAGGAAGAGAGTCTCCTTCGGATATTTTGTTCCAGCCTGCACAGATAAAATCCACAAGCCCCATTCAGAACAACAGCGCCCCCTACCAGGACATGAAAGTTCCGACCAAGCCGTCCTCTCCGTGGGACCTGTCTGGATTTGGGGGAAGCAATCGAGATCTTGAAGGCAGTGGTGAATCTGGAGATTCTGAAATTGAGCAAGTGGCTGAAGAGCTTGATTCCCCAAGGGTAGGCAAGACCAAGAATTCAGAAGGGGGATTTGGTCAAGCTAGCAACCCATTTGGCCTGTCTAGCGATAAAGGTCGAGGTCAAGATAAAGCTAGCAATCCTTTCGAGATGCATCAGGCCAGCAAAGTAAATGCTAGCAATCCATTTGAGCGTCCCGGCACTGGTAAGAGTGGCAACCTTCCAATTTATAGTCTGTTACGTGAAGAGAGGGAAGCAGAGCTAGACAGTGACCTGCTGATCGAATCAGCCTCAGAAGAGAGTCCCAAACGTGAGCAAGGATATTGTCCCCCAAAACCCAGCTCACCTCCAGCACCGAACATCCCCTCCATCCCCATTCCATCAACACCAAGCACCAGAAAAGAAAATGAAAATGAGAAAGAGAAAGAAAAACAAAATGAGAAGGAGAAAGAAAGTGTTGAGAAGATAGTGGAGAAGCCCAAGCCCCAGCCACCGAAACAGGAAGAAAAACTTTGTCCCCCAGCAATGGTCACAGCTGCAACTCTTCCAGAGCAGCGCCCACTGGAGGACTGGGCCAGTAAGAACAAGAGCAGTGGAGAAACCAAAACGGCTGAAACTAAACCTGCAAACCTGAAACCTTTCCTCAAAACCTTTAACAAACAGAAAGGTAGGAACAGATTTTATACATGGGTTAAAGCTGGAGGTCATTAATATCGGAAATGTTTTTGTTATTACATTTAAATACTTTTAGATTTCAAAATTATATAAAAAAAAATCAAATACTGTTATAAAAAAAATATTATCTGTGGCAGCAGGACTTTAATTGCCTGACTACAGCTAGAGGACTCTCTGGTGGACTCCTTCAACAGTAGTCAGACAAAGGTGAAGGGAAGGGGGAGCCTTTTCTGGTTAAATATCCTCAAAAGCATGCTTACACTTTGATTCAAGGTGCCAGTATAACTGCTGCTTAATAACATGAAGAAGAATCATTGGGGATAATGGCTGGTTGGGCCTCTGATATAGGGAGTAAATATCACGCCATGTGATTGAAACCTGCATTGACCTTATCACTGGAGTATCGCTGGTTTGGTCCCAATTAATGCATCAGGTCCCAGAGAACAGAGCTGGCCTCCCTCTTCTTCCCCCTCATAACAAGCCCAGTGCAAGTGCCTGTTAGCTGACATTACAGATCTGGGGAGTTCTGTGCTGTTATAAATCTAGCGATGAAAATTGGATTGTGGTGCAGGGGGGCTGTGTTTTCCTTTTCCTCCAGTTCCTTTAATATAAGTTTGTGATCCATAACTAATTATCTGTCATCCAACATGATGCTTATAGGGCTGAATACGGTCAAATCCAGCAATATTCCAACATGTAAAGCCTTCTCAGAAGAGTAGAGGCAACAAAGCAGGTTAAATAATCTTTATTGTTGGATTTGGCAGTGTCCAAATATTTTTGGCAGTATACTGTGCCTATCCTAAACCCTTGTACATTTAAATAATTTGCACCATATCCTTTACAAATACAAAGTGGATCAAACACGGCAGTGCTGCATGAGTTTTAAACACTGTGTCAAATCAATGTCCATGGTGTTAGACTTACCCACTTTGTGCATTTAAAATCAGAGACTGATGCTGAACAGCTTGTGCTGGTCATCCTCTAGTCCTTCATCAATGGACACAGGGCGCTGTTGGCTGGGTATTTTTAGTTGGTGGACTATTCTCAGTCCAGCAGGGACACAGAGGGCTTTAAAAACCCTGCTGTGCCTGATCCAATTGTACCAGCACAGCACAGACAAACATATTTCAATCACTGCAATACTGAGAATGATCCACCAGCCAAATCATTTCTGCTCTGTGGGGTATTGACCATTGAAGAGCAGGGTGAAGTGGCGATACAAAAGTATGCAGAGAAACAGTCGGACTATTACACATTAGTGGAATGGGCAGACTCTTGGGACACAGGTAATGTAAGTCAGAACTTATGGCAACAGCAATCAAAATAAAGAACAATCAAAATAGCAAATACGTTTTTAAAGCTTAGCTCCCTTTCACTTTCTTATGGTCTACTGAGACCATTTAAACACAGAAGGGCGGTGAGAGAGGCGGCCTCAGTCTACAACCAGTCAGGAAAAACGCCCTCCTTTCAAACTGACTGGCCTTAAATTGGAAGAGTACTGGGTTAGAAACAAGACTAAATATCAGAATAAATCTAGGTGAGTCAGAACTTTTTTCTTGTCTAGTGAGGGTAAAAAGCCATTTAGAGAGGTGCATGAGATTAGTTTTTCAAGGAAGGTAAAATGTAAAATGTTGCCGTTAAGCTTAGATCATTTAATTTTTGTTTCTGCTGTAAAATTAATAATTTTCCTTATGGAGAGGTTGGGGTCTTTGAAGATTCCAAAGGAAGATTTCAAAAAAGATTCCAAATTAAATTTAGAAAAGTGCCTAAAATGTTTTGTTGTTTTGATCATATTTTAACCATGATTCATTTCAGTATCTATAAAAATTCTGAAGGCTTTTCAGTAACATTACTTCATAAAATAGCTTCTAGTTTATGGTGGTGCAGCAGGGAGTGTTGCAGTAACACAGCTCCAGGAGCCTGGAGGTTGTGGGTTCGATTCCCGCTCCGGGTGACTGTCTGTGAGGAGTTTGGTGTGTTCTCCCTGTGTCTGCGTGGACTTCCTTCTGGTGACTGTCTGTGAGGAGTGTGGTGTGTTCTCCCTGTGTCTGCATGGCTTTCCTCTGGGTGACTGTCTGTGAGGAGTTGGTGTGTTCTCCCCGTGTCTGCTTGGGTTTCCTCTGGGTGACTGTCTGTGAGGAGTGTGGTGTGTTCTCCCTGTGTCTGCGCGGGTTTCCTCTGGGTGACTGTCTGTGAGGAGTTGGTGTGTTCTCCCCGTGTCTGCTTGGGTTTCCTCCGGGTGCTCCGGTTTCCTCCCACAGTCCAAAAACACACGTTGGTAGGTGGATTGGCGACTCAAAAATGTGTCCGTATGTGTGAGTGTGTGAGTGAATGTGTGTGTGTCTGTGTTGCCCTGTGAAGGACTGGCTCCCACTCCAGGGTGTAATCCCGCCTTGCGCCCAATAATTTCAGGTAGGCTCTGGACCCACCGTGACCCTGAACTGGATAAGCGCTTACAGATAATGGATGGATGGATTTCAGGTGGAAAATGGAAAAAAAATACCTGGAGTTTTAAGAGGTTAAAAACCAGCATGAAAAAGAATTGTGATAAAATTGAGATTGTGATCCTGCAAAAAAAAAGATATATGGAGACTTTAGTATGGCCTGTCAACCCACCCAACATGTGTTTTTGGACTGTGGGAGAAACTGGAACACCTGGAGGAAACACACAAAAACAGAGGGAGAACACACCAAACTTCTCACAGACAGTGACACTACCTCTTACCTAGTGTTCCTTAGAATACATGTGACAGGTTAAAGTTTAAGGCTTTCATTCCAGCACATTCTGTGACAGCATTTGTTAAATGCCTATTTAACATTTGACAGAACTAGTGCACAGGTGTGGCCTAACTGGTCAGTGTCCCAGTTGCACTGTAATTGGTTGTTCACTCAGCCAAAAATCACTTGTGTAATAATGTGATTTTTAATACTGTTTTCATACTTAATTTTATAAACTTATTACTTAAACATAATCAAAGTAGTCTGACCCGTAAACAAATTTCTACTCAAGGCTTGATTGAATTCAGCCTCATTCAGGATTCATTTTGCATTGCATTCAGAAAATTAGTGAAGCCATGTACTGTTTTTGTAAGTTGTACTGTTTTGATAGTTTGTTTGTCCTCAGTTCCAGTGCTCCACATCCCAATATGTTATGTGTAAGACTGCTGTGTGATGGGATCATTAGATTAAAATGAAGGAGATAATCTGAATGTTGAGTTCCTTCCAGTTGTTAAAACATATGCATCGACCTCATTTACAAATCCCAGACACAACACAGAGATAACGCACAGAGAAAGACACAGAAGACAAAGCTACTGTGTTATTTGCTTATGTGCAGTCGAAGTTCACTTGCAGCACATGTAGCACATTTCATATTTTGCAAAATATAACGCTAAATTGTGACTGAATGGTTCTATTGAAAATCATGTTGTTAATATGAGATGGCTGCTCTCATTTCTATGGCCCTCCCCCTCCCCATGTAGTGCTGTGAACTGACTCAGAGCCATCTGGACTCAGATCACCACAACATGATCACACAGGAGCAGAAACATATACATGAAGTATGAGTGAAGGAGTGAAGGCACAGAGGTGTGTCTGTGTGTGTGTGTGTGTATGAGAGAGAGAAAGAGTGTGAGAGGTTAATGTTGTGGACCCTTTGGTCGTACTGTGTGTTTATATAAAATTCATGACTCTTTTACAAATTCTATACGTAATAATTGTGACATGTTTTACCTGCATCCATGTGGTAAATTTCTTCACATAAGTAAACTAGTTTTTAATGCAGTGGCGTCTGAGTGACCTCTGTCACAATGTTCATTTGGGGTTTTCAGTTTTGTCCCTGAATCATTTAATGATTATTATTCTCCACACAGTGTCAGGAGTATTTTCTGTATATGTTTTGTTGCAAATCACTGCTTATAGAGTTGACACTTTTTCAAATATTGTCTCAGGATTTTGAGGCAGATTTTTAGATTAATACAAAGTTAAGAATGCTTATTTGTCCTGAAAATGTAAGGTAACATAAATGTAATATAACATAAATACACACCCACAAACTTGACAGACAATGTATGGGATCAGAGTAATACAGCAACCATAAACACACACACACACACACACACACACACACACACACACACACACACACACTGAAGCTTCTGGAATGCAGAAAACAGGTCATTGCTTCTTCAGCCTTGCTCATTTCTGCCTTTAGGGGGCGATAGATGATTTGTTTTTATAACACACACACACACACACACACACACACAACTCATTACCATGCAATTATGAAGTCTTGGTTTGACTGTGAGGTTCTTTTTAAATGGGTTTGAGTTTTGTCTCCACATTTCCAGCTGCATATATGTAAGGATGTTGTGAAAGAGAGAGAGAGAGAGATAGATAGATAGATAGAGAGAGAGAGAGAGAGAGAGAGAGAGAGCAGCCGTTGTTGCTATAGCAACACTGGGGGGAGTAGGTCTAGGCTGACATCTGCTGGTGTGATTGGCTGTTGCTGTGGCGAGAGATTTAAGGGAGGGATGCTTTAAGATATATATTATGTTTAAGCTTCCTTCTCTTATTTAAAAATTATATGAACCTTTGTTACTATTCAAAGAAATAGTAACAATATAGCAACTTTACAGGAGAAGGAAGAAAAAACTTCTTAACTTTCAATGGACATCGTATAAAAATGTTTAATTTCCAGTATTTTCCAAGGAGTCTTTTCCTAAAACAGGAAAACGCAAAAAACAAACAAACATATAAACTTTTCCCAGGTTGGACTATATTACCCATAATTCCACCTAGAGATCTCACCAACTGTGAAGCATACAAAAGCAAAACACAAAATACAAATATATATAAAAACAATATGCTGACATGACCCCACCCTTGTGGAGATAATGGTGATGCCACTTAGGTCACATGACCAAAGTCTGATGTGTGTGTGAGAGAAAGAGAGAGAGAGAGAGAGAGAGAGAAAGGAGAAGATGGTGAGACAAAAAACAGGATAAATACAGACAGAGATTGAAGAGATAAAGGGGTGGGAAAGCAAGAAAATTGAAACAAAAAAGGAAATAAGGGAGATAAACAAAGACAGAAACAGTGACTTGGGGAGGAACAAATTTAGAAGGAAGAAAGAAAAACAGGGAAAAGAGTGAGTCCAGTGCTATTGTTTGTTTTTGCTTCTAGCTGTAACGCTTGCAGTGTTGGCTATTTGGGGCTTTTATTATGAAGCTTTCATCCTTTAAAAAAAACTCCCTCCCACCAGTTCAGTTCAATTCACTACGCATCAGTGGTTGCAGTGCAGACTGCAGTGTTTACCATGTGATCTCTCTCTCTCTCTCTCTCTCTCTCTCTCTCTCTCTCTCTCTCTCTCTCTCTCTCTCTCTCTCTCTCTCTTCCTCTCTACCCCCCCCCTCCCCATAGTAGCAGTGTCTCTAGCCTTGTGTTAGACTATTCTCCCATCATCCTCTCTCTCTCTCTCTCTCTCTCTCTCTCTCTCTCTCTCTCTCTCTCTCTCTCTCTCTCTCTCTCTCTCTCTCCCCACCCCCTCCCCGTACAGCATTGTGTTAGTCTCTAGCCTTGCGTTAGACTATTCTCCCATCCTCCTTCTCTCTCTCTCTCTCTCTCTCTCTCTCTCTCTCTCTCTCTCTCTCTCTCTCTCTCGCTCTCTCTCTCCTTTGCATCCTCCTATTGCTCCTTCGGCCATTCATGTTGTTGTGAGGTGTAGAGCTGCGAGTGAAAGGAAAAAAGACAAAGGAAAGCAAAAGGAGAGCAGAAGGGAAGAGGCGGTGGAGGAGGAGAAGGAAACGATAGAAGAAAAGGAGGAGGAAAAAGGGAGGTGCAGATATGGACTGTGGGAAGAAGGAGTGTTCATGGAGCTGCTGGAAAGGCCAGGGTACTGCCTTCTTTATTTAGGCTGTTATAATATTGTAGTGCTCTTGGACAAGCAGGTGTGACTGTGCATGCTTTGGGAAAAGGCAATATATAGCTATATATGTGTGTGTGTGTTATAAGAGTGCATGATAAGGGCTGTGCTATCACAGTGCTATCAAACAAGCATGAAATTGCACTTTTGCCTTTGTGGGATATACAGGACAGTGTATATTTTAGTTGGTGGTAACATTGTGGGGCTTTGATTTGAAGTAGAATTGCTGATGGATGGATATGGTAGGGGTGGGTTTATGGTCAAATAAAATAATAATCATTAAATGTTACGCTATTACCACATCACCCACTCCTGCTGTCTGTGTAGATGGATGGATACACAAATAGCCTGATAATAGATCAGTATAGTGAGAAAAATCACATCATATTAGATGAAGGAAGGGCCATATCAGTGGACAGATAGATAAATAAATAGATATCATTTTACTTATTAGTTATTTAGTTATTGCTCAGTAAAATACAAGGCAAGAAAATGCAGATATTAATATTTGGAGGGCAGGGGTGGGTGATATAGCAAAAATTACATCACAAAATATAATCTAATGATCACTATACCCAACATTCATTTATGTGTTCATTCATTTTCTGTAACTGCTTCATCCTACCGTGAACACAGTATCCTTAAATGCACATTGTGAGTTAATTTATCACAATATGATAATAAACTAGTCATACTGCCAACCTATAATTAGATAATTAGACAGATAAATGGCCAAGACCAGTCAATAGCTCATTTATTTTGCATTGATTTCCATGTAATTAGGCACTAAATAATAAGCCTAATTGTGTAATACAAATGAGATGTTAGGGGCTACATCGTGTAGGTAACTTCAGCAGCAGCAACATGGCTGTGCAAATCATACATACATCGGAGGATAAATCATCACACTTTGTATGCTTACAGTAGACTTAACCAGCTCTATAGGTTTACAAATGTGTGTTTGACGCTAGATGAATGTCTACTTGTAAAGATCTCTGATCTATTACCGATAGTGAACTATTGTTCTAAATATTATGATGTAGACAAAGGATGGGGTTGAGGAGGATGCTGTGTTTTTTTTGTGGGGCGGAGGGGGTCCTACTGTTTTCCTCCTCGTTCATGAGACCGGTTGCCATGGTTCCAGCATTTTCAGGCTGTTTTTGTGCAAGAGAACCAGCTAGTCGCTGTAGCAACCAGGTCACACCCATCTCCATTACATCATGCACCTCCGGGAAGCCATGGTACCTGAGTGTGTGTGTGTGTGTGTATGAACGTGTAAGTGCGTGTGCCTGTGCCTGTGTGCAAAGCCTGCATGTGTTTTCAGTGTATGCTTATATAAAAGCAATGACAGAATGATAGTACAGCTGTGTGCAAATGTTTGGACACCTCTGAACAGTTTTTATGTTCATATTTGAAATTAAATAAGAACACACTTTGAAAAATATCCTGAAATTTCATCACATAATTTCACTATTGATTTGACCATACTGGAAAATTATGGGCCCTGACTGTTAGTGTTTTAATGTTGTACTGTATACTGTGAATCATCTTCCTTGAAGCAGAAGCTCAAGGAAGAATGTGACATCATAATGAAATCATGTCCTCCATAAGATGACTATATTCAGAACAATAAGATGAAAAGAGTCTCCATTTTCTTTTCTTTATCTTTTTATTTTGTTTTGTTTTTCATTTAAAAAACACACCAGCTGCTGTTAAATTACTTACATTGAAATATTAAAACATTTAAAATAACAATCACATTATTATTATTACTATGTTTTTAAATGTTTTTGAACCCAGATCAATGATTTAATAATTAGATTATTAGATCAAAGCCTTTATTTGGAGCCATAATTGAAAAAACACAAAAAATCCCACCTCTGATCATGTTAATATTAGATTTTGGCCCTGTGTGGTTTCTAATTTAGCTCAGAGGTTTCTAAGTTAGCTCTAAGGTTACATTGGTGCACATGGATATTTGTTGACACCCATGTTTTATCTCAACCATTTAACATACATGTATTCTTATTTGGGTCACTGCTACGATGACACTTTGGGAAAGATCCTTGCATAGAAATATTGACGCTGTTTAGTAGTTCTGATAGTTGACTGAGACCTGGTTACATTATGCCACCTGTTTACACTCACAGACCTATCTAGACCTTTTATAAAGAGACTGATGATTTAATAGTTTATAGCATGTAAGGCCTTTAGTCCAGCTCCTGAAGTCCAAATCAATGAGGACTAATTATCACGAGTAAACAATATTAAATGGACTATTTTTGTTTGGATATTTCAAGATTTAACTAGCCTATTGTGTCAAAATTTAAAAGTGAAAGAATGATTGATCATAGCTGATTACATAATATAGAGTCATATTTTTGTAAATAATATAATAACAATAATGTAAAAAAGGTAATAATTAGAGTATTTTAACAATATTTTAATGTACTACAGGCAGAGTCGCTTTCACACAGGGTCCTAGGGTTGTGGGTTCAAGTCTGTGAGGAACTCCCAGTGTGTTCTCCCTTTGTTTGTGTGGGTTTCCTCTGGGTGCTTTTGTTTCCTCTCATTGTCCAAATACACACATTGGTAGGTGGATTGGCTACTCAAAATTGCCCATAGGTGTGAGTGTGTGGGTGAATATGTGAGTGTGTGTCGCCCTGTGAAGGACTGGTGCCCCCTCCAGGGTGTGTTCCCGCCTTGCGCCCTGTGATTCGAGGTAGGCTCTGGACCCACCGCGACCCTGAACTGGATAAGGGTTACAGAGGGTTAGTAAAGTTATGAGATTTTTAAATCACAGTGAGTCTATATGAATGGTGTAAGACTATATATTTGGGTTAATTTTATACCTTGTGTAATGTTTATATTCTATATTCTTTGTGTAGATTCAGTGCAGTTTTAAAAAATTTAAATTACAATTTGACCCAAGAAGTCAAAACTATTGTTTGGGAACTAAACATTCTCATACAAGTTATACGTGACACGGTTTTATTTCATTCTGAGTTATTTCTGATGAAATGCAGTAATGGTGCTGAAATCTACTGAATTTAAGATGTCTTATATGTGGATTTTCAGTAGTTGAAGTGTCTGTTTCCTGCACAAGTGTAATCTGGGTTTGACAGGGCTGCAACTTCCTGTTCTCTTTGGTTCCATTTCCTATTTTCCAATGGAATCACGATATTCCCATGAGCCTTAGTGTAAACAGTATGTACAGCAAGGCTTTTAGGCTCAGAGCTAGTCAGCTCTTTCATGATTTGTCATTTTATACAGTTTATCTTGAACAATGTAAGGGAGAGATTTGTAAAAAAATATCCAGTTTAAAAAATTCAGACTTGAATAGCTGCTTACAGGAAATATATATGTACAATAAACAATAGAAAATGTCATTAAGTAAAAGCCGGGTGAATTTACTCAGTTCCAAGCAATGTTTTAATTAATTAAAGCTGCTCTATCTATATTCCATATGATGTCACTGTGAAGAGTAGCTGCCATTTTGAGCACATACTTTTATACACAAACTAAACCTGTGATGTTTACATTGATTTATATATGATAATTTCAAAACATTTTTGAATGTTTTTGAATGCTCCTCCCAACACACCTGATCTTACTAAGCAGCTCATTAACAAGCACTTATTGGGTGAATGTGAATGTTTTAGAGCAGGGGAAACTCAAAAAGTGCAGGATAATTGTGGGAGAAAGCTACATTAAACCGTGATTTGAAATGAATATATGAAAATAGAGGGTGATTCTATACACCTTCAACTCATGTCACTTATAAAAAATACATTTCCTAAATATTTATGACTTCTATATCATCATTTTTTCCTTTTTACATTATATCTATTAGCAAGTCATTATTGCAGGGATGTGACTGATTTGGGGCAACATACGACTAGTTTTAGACTCATGACACTTAATAGATGGTCAGCTACTTTGTTAGTTTTTGCTTGTGGATTCGTTGTCCATATGTTTAGCCCAGCAATGACATAAGGGTTAAAAGAAATCAAAATATTCCTTATTTTTAAGATTATTTGGACACCTTATAAAATAAAATAAAAACTCAATCCAGAAACTGGATGAGGAAAGAATGTTTAAAGTCTGCCAGAGTTTACCTTTAACATTGTTTTATTTTTAGTGTTTTATATCATTTTAATGTAATATTTGCTGTCTCTATGGCAAAGACATCTCACTGGAGAACAGAAACAGGCTAATTTGTTGGCATGGCTGCTTGGTTGAGTGGCTATATTTATACACACACGCACACACACACACACACACACACACACACACACACACACACACAGACACACACACAATTACTGCCCCCCAACCCTTCTCTATGCTATTTTAAATGTAGCCTAAAACCCTGTTCATGAATCAGTGTGTGTGTGTGTGTGTGTGTGTGTGTGTGTGTGTGTGTGTGTGTGTTCGCACAGATGAAGGATATTTTATAGTGTCAGAGTAGTGACGCTCTTAGTGAGTTATGTCTCGTGAACCTTTGTCATCTTCCAAAGAAGTGTGTGTGTGTGTAGGTGTATATGTTTGTGTGCGCATGTGCAAGTTTAAAAGGATGGAATTGGAGCACTGTATCTATGGCAACTATTACCACCCTTCAGCTTTTCTCTCCTTTTCTCCATCCAGTGCATATATTGTTATAGCTGCATTTGTACACCTTCACACCAGATGGTGACACACACCCCTTATAACTTAGTGAATCCAGTTTAATTTAGATGTATTGTTTGGAAACAGCTTGTATAATATCCGTATGAAATATAGCCTAATGCTCTGGAGCTGCACATGAACATGAGGTCACTATGTTTAATGCCAAATGTGGGCAAAAAAAAAGGAATAACTCTCCTTAGTATTGGACTCTATTGGTGGAGCTCCATCCAGTACCTTTGGGAAGAGCTGGAGTGGTGTTTTTCTTTCAGGAATAGTCATCCATTATCAGTACCTGACCACACTTATCCTTTTGTGGCGACATCCTATCCTCAGAGCAATGTTTCTAATGTCAGTTTACACTTGAGAAAAGGATTTATTGCAGCACAGGAAGAACACCCCTTCATTTTAGATTAAAATGTTGGAGGAGTTAAAATCATTTTGATCATTGAAATAATTTTGAAAAAAAAAAATCAAAATGAATAATAAGTTGATTAATAGAAATATGAAACCTGTGTTTTTTGCTGTAAATAAATCTTGCTACTCTCTGCTACTTAAAATATCTAGTAAGCATGACAGTTTTAATTGGAAGATATATAACAGTATAATTACAATATTATTATTTTAGTATGTTTTACTACAAAGGCTGAGCATTAGTGGCCTCTGTGTGTATATGTTTGTGTGTGATTAGCTAGCTAATGCTAGTGTGAGATGTCAGTATGTTAGCATTCGGTTCCCCCTCCCTCTCTCTCTCTCTCTCACCCTCCCTCCCTCCCTCCCTCTTTCCCTTTGTGTGCTCACTCGCCTGCTACCTCTCTCTTTTCTCTTTCTCTCTGCAGTCATGGCAGGAACAGGTCAGTGTTTATCTCATTTTGCAGTAAAGTTTGTGTGTGTGTGTGTCATGGTACTATATAGCCTTTAATATATAGATTTTGTAGGACTGCAGTGGATTAGCACTAGTTTGTTTATATGTAGTTAGTGAAATGCGAACCTGTCTGGTGTCTTAGTGTCTTCAGCTTGACATTTGACCTCAGTGTTTGCTGATTAAGAATGTTTTGCTCTTTCCGGAGTATAATGACTTTCCTGGTTAAATTTAAAGTTAAATAAGAAAAAACATAAATCTAAAAATCTTTACGTTACGTGTGTGTGTCTTTACGGTCAATGGTCATGTACACAACAACAGCTGCTGTCTGGTTAAGCCACATTAAGGCTATTTTGAGGCACTGGATACGGAAAGTGTTAAAGGTTCCCCTGCTTTTTATCCGTGGATTGACAAGCTTAGCATGGTGTTCTCAGCCATATGCTCAAATTTGTGTCTTGAATGAGATAAAATCTAATAAACAGGAATTATTAGCTCTGTACTAATCTAAGACATTGATAAAGGCTTTAGGTGTTACAGAGTGTTGTAGAGCAGCTGGTGTATAGGCCCACATCTGTTCCAGGTGATTAAACTGTGATTGGTTAATGTTAACTGCTTTCAGCATAATCAGAGCATATGAAAAGATATGAAATGGCCGATATTTCTGCCCTCCTCTCTGCTCGGCTGGGTTAAATATAGCACTGCAGGACTAAAGGGAGAATTACTCAGGAGACTTGAGCTCTCATACACACTTATATATATATATATACACTTTTCCTTTTTTATCTGCAGTTCCCTTTATAAGATGTTGGCAGATGTAGGTGTGAAAACCCCAGTTGAAAGCATCATCTGTGAAGATAGACCCCTGTTTTTCTAGTGCTTCACATTGATTCTTTTTGGTTCTCATGGCAACACGTTATCCATCTTTTCTTTGTGTAAAATGTATGACAAGGAAATGTGTTGAGTGAGTGTGTTGCTTTTCCACCCACACTGAAAGCTGTCTACAGACCAGAGCCTGTAGGTCATCTACAGCAAAAATGCATTTAAAGCAATGGTGTGGTGACATTTTTAATATGCACAGCTTTAAACCAAATGTAGTTGATTAAGTGAGACAGGTTTGGTGCCTGAATTTGGCTTATTTAGATTTGCGAGTCATTGAGAGAGCTTGTACTGCTATTTTATCTATGAAATGTGTACATGTCATTTTTACACACTTTCCTTGTTGGCCAATTCCTAAATACAAGGTTTCTGAGATGTGAAATTATTACTAACAATGCATCATTGTAGCTGAACATGCTTGGAGGAGAACAGTAACTGCTTTTCTCTTACATAAACTCAGGTATGCCAGTGTAGCTACCGATATGCTGAGTGATGTGGTGGAAAGGGAGACCCATCCAACACACCCAAAGAGAGAGAGGACCCCTAGATACAGATGGCTTTGGCATTACTGTGGCATTGAGTTTACTGTTTCACAGTTTCACAACAGCTATACTTAGACAGCCTCCTTTTATACATGTTTATATATAAGTGTCTCAAAATATGTCAGAATCTACATATAAAAGTTTGTGTAGAGGTTACAGAGCAACTCCTGACAGTTTGAGGTGAGCGTGAGAGAAATGATCCCAAATGTCAGGGTATAAATTAGCATTATTTTTTGGCTTAGCCCATTAGCACAAGTGCAGTGGGTACGAAAAAACAATACCAATTGCACAATGATTTTAGCCACCTCTCCACACACCAATCTATGGGAAATATCAATGGGAAATAAATGCTCAGAGACCCTACCACATTTCACACATATATACATCACAGTACTGAAGGAAAATGCTAACTTTAATCTCCTATCTATAAAGAATCTTCTTTGTGCAGTTAACACCCACTTCAGGAAGCGCATCTGCTTCTTTGTTTTATATATTTGTGAATATATGAGAGACTATCAGCTGAGATCTAACAGTATCCAAATAAAAATCTGCCTGAACATTTGAGTTGCTGCATCAGACACTACGCCTGGGTTTAGTCTCAGTCTAGTAAACATCCTTAAAAGCTCCAAAGCTGAACTAAAACGGTGTGACAGAGAGAGAGAGAGAGAGAGAGAGAGAGAGAGAGAGAGAGAGTTAAGACGTATTTAATCGGTCTGCTGAAGGGATTAACAGCTTTAGTAGCACTATATGAACACTTCTGGAATCCATAAATTTTGGCTGAGAAAGGCAAGGCTGTATCTCAATGTGTTCTCGTGTGATCCAAAAAATCCCATCATTCACTGCGGCATCACCTCTTGAGGTGGCTTCTCAATAATAAGTCCATTCTTTGTGTTCATGGTATTGAGGAACAGCCCAACTTTATATATTTGTCTGTGCAGTTTAGATTTAGCATTGTTTCCTCGTGAAGCTGCTAATCTCGTAGGCAAAAAAATGCTTTCAAATTTCTGTAGACAATAGGGTTTATTCTGAAAATATTAGTATTAATAGAGAAGATACTCCCATTGGATGCAGTAATAGCATCTACCCTTCTTGGATGGTTTTACACAACTCTGTGAGGATTTGATAGCATTCAGCCACATACATATTAGTCAGGTCTGTTATTGATTTTAGATGATTAGTTCTTGGTCACAAATACCTCTCACAAATGAATTAAACGAGACATCACTCCAAAGAATACAGTCCCACAGTTCAATACTAGTGCTCCTTACACTGTTCTGGCAGACTCTTTGAATTGAACCTTGGTGACTTTAGGCTCCAGTGCCTCTCATTTAGTTTCATAATGCTTTTCTGTAAAGAATATACAAGCTGTGTGTGCACAACTCAGTGTCTGTGTTTGGTGGGTATCATTTAGGAGCTGTTTTCACTCAGTATAGCTTTAGGGTAGGGTACTAACTTTGGTGAAACAAATAGTGAAAGAAATGACTTTTGTCTCCAGTGCAGCTCCTGTGGAGGTGATTCGTCATTTTAACTTCAAGAAACTTGTTTGTCAGTGCTAAGCTGGTCACTTTGAGCCCTTATCTCAAAACCCCTGATAAACTGGCTATTTCTGCTGGCAACATAACTAACCTGTGTGTGTGTGTGTGTGTACAGGTGCTCATAATGTAAGCAGAGCTACAGGTTCATGTGTGAGACACAGTCAGGTGTGGACCGATAACTACATGTGAGGAGTGAAAATTAAAAAATATATAAACTCAGTGTTGAGAACCCTATCCTGATTTTCCAGGTAGATATTCCCAGCAGTTGGAGGGGTTTTTTCCCCCCAGAATTTTCCTCGTTTGAGTTTCGAAATTCTTAGTTTGTAGATCTAGTAAAATGCAGCATGTCTCACTCCTAATCACGATGCTAGCAAACTGGGAGAATTGCCACCAAGACAACATCATAAGAGCTAACTACATTTTGAAGAGAATACTACTCTGCTAATCTGTTTTCATTGCTCAGCACGCTTGCAGGAGAAAAATACTCTCTACTCCTTTTTCATCAGCTCATATTTGGAAGAGAATGTTAATAGCTAATTTTTTACATCAGCTCAACTGAGTTGAAGGAGAACTTCCCAGTCCTGGTAGCTAATAGGCTACTAGGCAACTGCATTGACCAACCTTGTGCTGGGTAATAGGGAAAGGGAGGGCCATCCTGTACACCTAGAGACCAGTTATGCTATCTTGGATTCCCAGGCTCAGCTGAAAATGTGAAATCTACATTACACTGTATTTGCATCTTACACCTGCAAAGCATCTAACTCACTATAAAGATGATTTCATCTCCTCACTCAGCTGCTAATAACTAGTTTTTATTGAACATGGCTGGACTAAAATAAGTCATGCTAAAGTGCTAGGCTAACTCTAGGGCTCAAGGAAGCAAGAAAGATGTGTATAATACCACAAAAATGTCCATTTTTATACGTTAGGGTTCCACACTAGCCTTGCTTATTAGAGTATATGCTAACTAGCTTTTCTCCCTGGAGGATGTTATGTTAGAATAGTTTCTTATTACAACTATCTTGTGTATTTTAAGCTCTGCTAGCATGTTTGTTTGGAGCTCACACTATCGTGCTTGAAAAGATAACTGCTGTAGGCAGGGAAGATATTTCATTGCTTTGCTTTAAACAATGTTTTTTCACTGTGTATTTGAACTGTGCTGGATTCATGTTTTTATAACTTGGATTAAGGCCTATGCCAAAAACACATTGGTTTAATTTTAAAATTAAACCAAAAACCAATCAGTTTAATTTGGATTCATGGCATCTGACAAATACTCCTGTTCAGAGCGACTTACAGTTTTAAACATGTTGTAGAGGGAATCAGAAATGCGAAATGAAATACATTTCTATGTTACCTAGAACCTAGAAATAAATTAACGGCAACTGTGTGTGTTTTTCAGTGGTGGATCTCCTGCATTGGCGTGATGTTAGGCAGTCTGGCCTGCTCTTCGGCAGTGTGCTGCTTCTGCTGTTTTCGCTGACTCAGTTTAGCGTGGTCAGCGTGGTGGCCTACCTTGCTCTGGCCACGCTTTCAGCCACAATCAGCTTCAGAGTTTATAAATCAGTGCTGCAGGCTGTACAGAAAACTGATGAGGGACACCCCTTTAAGTAAGTATCTAGGAAAACCTCAGCAAGTGGTCACATACATTTGTTAAAAAAAAAAAATAATAATAATAATATATATATATATATATATACAATGTATACAAATTTTGAACTTCTATTCATCACCATATTAAAGTAGACTCTCAGACATAGTTGTGTGGTTCTGGAGATTTGCTTATTATTAAAACAGAATACATACAACCATCACTGATATTTACCCACCTACGTAATTCCCCTTATTTTAATCCAAATATATACAATCAACTAAGAAATGTTTGTTGTGAAATTTAGATTTAGCACTAGGCTAATGTAGCTAGCAATGGAAGATTTTAGCCTAGCAATTAGCATGGTGCTAACTGCGTACATAAATCATCACACACTCGTCACTAGCTGTGTGGAATTGTTAAGTAATAACAAGCAGATTTTGATCCCAGGTGATGCCTCAGGAATTTAAATCTTTGTGTATGTGTTTCAGGGCGTATCTGGAGGTGGAAATTTCTCTCTCTCCAGAGCAGATCAGTAAGTACGTGGAGAAAGTGCAGTTGTATATTAACTATACACTGAAAGAACTGCGTAGGCTTTTCTTGGTTCAGGACCTGGTCGACTCCATAAAGGTGAGAATTGTTTGATATTCCAACCAACTACAAAGTCAGAAATACTAAATGATGTTATATTATCACATCCTCTACTTACAACGACAAATGGATTGAGAGTGTATTAATGAGCTTGTCAGAAATAGTTCATATAAAATGAAAGCATGACTTTGCTATATATATTCTGGACAATTCTATATTTATATTTCTGGATATTACTGATGAAAATAAGTGGTGAAATCCTCTACACGTTTTTATGTGTGTAGTTTGCAGTGCTGATGTGGTTGCTGACCTATGTTGGCGCTCTCTTTAACGGCCTAACTCTGCTTATCCTGGGTAAGAAAACACAACACAGTACACAGCTCTGTATTTCTGACCAGTTTTATGCCACAAATTGTTTTTCCAGTGCAGTTATTAAATATACATTGAGATACTGTATGGGTCCAGATACAGTTTGGACCCATCTCACTGAATAGATGTTTCCAGTATCATCTTGGATTTATTCAAGTGTAAAATTGAATGGTCAATAATTAATTCCATGAATTTAGCAAAATATATCAAAAACTAAAAGTGGATTTGCTGCTTTCTAGAGAAACTTAGGAAATTTAATGTAATAACTTTCTGTGAAGAGCTTTCAGAAGTTGGACATCTGGTTCCATTCATAACCACTTTGAACTGTGAACTGTTCTCATTTAAGGAAACTCTAAAATGGAGCACTCTCAGACATTTTGTGTACATCTTCACAAGTGCTACTTCATTCCTCAGAGATTTTACTGTCATGCACTTGTCATATTTACTATAATAAAAAGCATTCTGAGTAATTGTATCCTTATTTTAACTGGTGTGGTAGCAGCCACAGGTTTGGGCAATTCACTACCTAAGTCAATGATTAACTAACACACAAACATAAACACACACGGTTTTCGATCAGACCGTTATGACCTAAAGCAGTTTGTGATGAAATCAAAAGTGTTTTTGACACAAATATTCCCTTTATCTGTTTTCTTCAGCGGTGGTGTCCATGTTCTCCATGCCTGTGGTCTATGAGAAATATCAGGTATGAGATCTAAGCATTCACACACATAATGTGCACAATTGCGTATCATTTCCATAAAAAGCATTAAATAAATTATACAATTAGAAGCAACTACACATGAGTCTAAAGTCACCATAATCAATGAAATTCTAGGGCTAGAGTGCTTTAAATGGGCTGTGAAGCAGTGGATCTATGTTCTCTGGATTGATAAATTTATATCTAATACCTTTGAGATGAGTTGGAGTGGGGTTTGTGATCCAGAACTAAGCATCCACCATCAGTAGTTGATGTAGCAGAATGGGAACACACTCCTGATTAATAACCTTCATTTCATGTAGTGCATAGCGTGTAAAAAGGCACTGTTGAGGATGGATAATGATTAGGTAAACATGAATGCTGACAGTTTTTGTAGTTGATCAAACTTTATTTATAGGTGAACACAGGAAAGAAATAATATGCAGTGAAGTATAGGATACAAGATATTCCTATGGAAGTATCACCCTTTCTGCTTTTATTCATATATGTCCTAATAACTTTCCTCTCATTCTCTTTTTTTTTCAGACACAGATAGACCAGTATCTGGGGCTGGTGAGAACCCAAGTGAACTCAATAATGGGAAAGTAAGTCCTGCATATAAATGTAATCAAAACAAGCTTCAGGTCTTTTGGAGAGAGAAATTATTATAGAAGCAGCATGGGAGGTCTGTGATTCTACTGTCTTTGGCCATGTCCTCAGGTTTTTGAAAATGCTTTCTAGGGTCGTTTGTGAAATGATGCACTAGCAAAACACTGCTTTTGGGAACATTGACATCACAACTAACTTTCATTTATTGAGCTGCAGAACTGACCTTTTCATAACTGCATTTTTTGAGAATGGTGACATAAACAACCCAACAAAAGCCAGCTGTAGGTTTTCTTTTAGATCTGTTTGAAATACTGAATAATATAAGTTGTCTAAGTTGATGCATGTTGCCATCACAGCGTCACACACATTGTACATCACATGTAGTCTTTTCCCTTCCCGGACTGGCTTTATTTTTTTAAATGGTATATTGAAAACATGTATAGTCGGATTTTCCAAAACATTGGTGTGGATAAAGAACTTTGGAAAACAATCTTTCATTTCTGTATGTTCTGGGTGCACATTGTTCCTTTGGTCCTACCCTGTACCTGTGAGCTTAGGTAGTCGAGTGACAGCTCACAGGTGCATTCCTTTGCTTTGTCCATGTACTCTTTCATCACTGTTCATTTTTGTTGTTACTGTTGTGTCTGTGTTAATATCATGATTTGCACTGTGTTTAATTAACTTTCTATGTTCACCTCAGTCACTAGGTTCACCTATGATTACTCGTCACAGCAGGTGTGAAAGAGAGTTTGTGTTGTTTTTGCAGGATCAGGGAGAAGGTTCCTGGGGCCAAAAGGAAGGATGAGTAATCTCCTCCCATCAACTACCAGTGAAAATGTGATATTGTGAGCCAACAGGACTACAACTAATCCCAGCACATAAGGACCCCAAAGGCCAAGACACCGCCTGTTTAAAAAAAAAAAAAAAAAAAACAGAAAAGCTCACATTATGCTAAAATAGTGGCACAACTGTTGAAAAAATCACTGAAATCCCCCGCACTAGTAGTTATGACCGCTAACAAGCTAAATCACTAGAGCAGATCACTGTCATGGGGGGATTTTAAGGCTATAGATAGAACTGAAAAATCATAAATTGCTTTTTTTTCTTTCATTGCTTCTGATTAAAATGCATGAAGTTCAGTCTTGAGTGAGTCTCTCCACTGCTTTTTTCAGCTCTTCCTTTGGCAGTGCTTTTTCTCTGACTGTAAAACGGTGGTGCACACACTAAAATAAAAGCATCATGCCTGTCGAAGTCATTTGAACTAACTGCTTAGTCACCATGTCACTGTAAAGAGTGTTTTACTCTTGGTGTGTATATACATACAAGCATAAACATATTAATATATCAGTCAAATCGTGGGTTTTGTTTTATCCTGTGTTTTAAAAGCACAAAAATAATTTAAAAATGTGTTCACTAAGTGTCGTAACTGTAATTTTTTGCTTTTTGTAAAACTCTAGGGAAGTCTACACACAAGCCGAAGTGGTTTTAGGATTAGTTCCAAGATTGAGAACCATCCAGTGATTAAAACCTGTCCAACTTTGTACTATGTTCAGTTTAGTTTATTCAAAATCAGTGGGACTCTAACTATTTGCACTTGTATTTAATTGATGAATGAATAAAATAAATGTTCCGTAATGTAAAAAGTGTCATGCTGTTGTTTTTTTACAAATCAAAAAATGTCTAGAATTAATAATTGCTGGTAGAACACCCAGTGATTTCTATGTTGTATGTCAGCATTAAGCTTATGCTTGTGGTCCCAGTTAAAAATAACTGAAGGCTGTAAAGACATTAGTCGAAATGTAGAATGTGGTCCAAAAAACTCCAAAACAGTAGTTATACAGATGGCAAAAAAATATATTTTATTGTTTAATGTCAATAAACATTTATTCATACTAAAGATGGACAAATCAGAGTAATATTCTTTGCTGACTGCGTACATTAAGATGAGAGAAAGTATAGGTGCAAATTTTCAACCAAACTATCTGCTTAGCTTTTACTATCGGCTTTTGCTTTTTTGTGGCTTGAGTGAAAAAGAGGATTAAAGTGTAAATCAAAAGCTGCTGCAGATTACAAGCTAAATTGGAAATGAGTGTATAAAATTACTCGTTAGGGACAAACCTTGTACACACTAAAACATCTAGACTGATGAGAACATTTGTGGCATGAGAGAAAACAGTGGAAAATTATTTTTTCCTGGTTAATTCCAGGGGGTGGTCTCTAATTCAAAATACTTTAGAGCCTTAAACAATACAAAACAACACAACACACTTTATTAGGAAAAGAAAAACAAAAGAATTCCAATCCAGCATTTTTTATACTATTTTGAGAACCAAATATGAAATAAGGTGAAGACACAGATTGCTGCTGTTAGCTAACAACAGGAAACAGATAACAGGTAACTCTTATTAAATAACATAAAGGCCACTGGGGCAAGATAATAGAAATAAACAAATACAGAGTCTGATAACGGCAAACCACCAATCAGAACAAGCCACCGGTTGTGGGTTACACCATTTTTAAGGACATCACTACAACACTAAACCATAGCCACAGCATCACATGGCCACAAGCATCACATGTTGAGCAGAGTTACAGGATGCAGCTCGAACAGAACCCCTTTAGTTCTGATGTCATCTTTCTGTACAACCTCCATCTGCTGGGATGGGTCAACCTAACACACACACACGGTTACATTCCTGAGGCACAACACTGTAAATATTTCTAAAATCTATGGCTGTTACTAGTGTTAAACTGGTACAATACTGATTACCTTTATTTTAACATTTTAAAAGTCCAGACAGAGTAACATTACAAGAATGCACAATATAAATAATAATTAAAGTGTGGTACCTGATTCCATTTCTTTTGTTTGTCATAATAAACAGGAGTGCGATCTTCTCTAACAGGAGTTTTACAGAAGAGCCTAAAACATTGTATATTCTTATTTTTTTTTTTAAACACAATTATTCTAAAATAATTGCTAAAACTATAGAGAGAATATAAGCAATAGGCCTAAAGTGAATGTTTTAAAACTTCTAAAAACATACATTTTTGAAAGAACTGACAAACGAGGTCAATATCAATAATGCCCTTTAGTACGCGTGGCACTTGTACTGTTATTTTAGGGCTCTAATGATGCAAAAAACTATCATGTTGTTTTCCTTAGGCTGAGCATTGCCTTTCCATTTTATCTTTGCATGTACAGAACTCTCACTTTGTTTCTCTCAATTTTTGCCTGTGGATATAGTCTTCCTGGTCTCCAGAGTATGGGCTGGGCTCAGTCCCTTGGAAAAAAAAGAAGCAGGGGAATGCTGCCCCACACCTTTCCTTACGATGTATAACTAACCTAAGATTTTATTTTAAAGGCTAAGCACCACTTAATGGACCTCCGTGAATATTTCACATTATTGTAGTTACTGACAGATATAAGTATGAATTAAAATGAAAATAGCAGCTTAATTTGCTTTAAAACTGACAATTTTATTAAATTGACGGAAAAACCCGAGCTCGCTACGGAAATTCTTGAACGCGACCGTGACGTCACTGGTGGACAACAGCTGAACAACGCCGCGGTAAAACACCGTTATGACCGACTGTTATGACAGTATCTAGCTAAATAACCAACATTATTCATGACAATAGCCTAGCAATAAGCTAAACTCAAATGTAGAGGTACTGTTATTCTTGTAAATGTGATCGAAGTCGAACTCGAATTCATCCGACACTATAAACCTCCGTAATGCAGCTACGTAGCCGAGTATAATCTGAGACACCGAGTTTAGCGAGTCAAGCTAACGTTAACTAACACCAACTAAAACAGGCGAAGTGAGTGTCCTTACCCTGTTTACCTCCATGTTACAGAGGCTCTTCAACACCTTTCGTTGGTGTCCTTACATGCCCATATTGTTGGAAAAGCGCCAGTGAAATGAGCTACAGATAACGGAGTGAGCGGATGGTCCTTTCCAAAGTGCCCATTTAAAGTGGACAAATTTAGTCCATTTTCTGGATATTTTGGGATCTTTGGGCCATTTGTGCACAGATGTCCCACTGTACATTGAATGATTGCAGCCACAAACAACACACCTTTTCGTCATTTTGCATTAAATTAAGTGCAGCTTCTAGAGTTGTTGTCCACCATCTACGTCACAGGCAAGACGCCTATTAGAGTTTCCGAACACCGGGGGGGGGGGGGACCAACGGTCTTTTAAACCTTATTCCTTCAATTAGTAAGAAATAACATGTTTTCTGACTATCAATAAACACAAGTTAGGAACTCAAACTCCACTGTATTTATTTGTTTGACACTTTCATATCGCTGCTGCTTAACCTTTAAAGACAAACAAATTTTTGCATAAATAAATCTGTGTATTTTATACAGCAATTCATTACTAAATCAGTGTGTAAGTACAAAATGTAATAATGGCAGTGAACAGTCAAATAGAAAACATGAATGTTTGAATGAATGTGCATTATTAAGTGAACATTTTCCAAAGGGAACAAAAATATAATGACATTATTCTGCCAATTCCCATGCAGAATCTGCACAGGCCACAATTTATATATTATTCCTCCAAATATGTAAATTTATTAAATGTTTAGATGTGTGTTCTTTGTGGCGGATGTGTTCTAAATTTGGGGGAGGGGCATAAACAAACATTTTGGCAGATTACAGAATACAACTAATACTTGATTTTGTTTTACTGCATCTTTTATGTTCTATAAAGGTTCCTCAGAATCCACTGTAATCAAATCTGTGATTATTTATAGAGGTATTGACCTGATGAGTCGTTCTCGAGCATCTTCCTGTAGAGAGCTGATCCTCTCTGGACTGAGGTGGAGCAGACCATTTGGACCTTCACACACCAATCTGTTTATCGCTCCCCTCAGGGCATTTATCTGTACAACACACACAATCAGTCTATCTGAACACTTCTACAGCTTCTGTTAAAGGACAAATAAGGGACATTTTGTCAAATTAAGACATTTTTTTAGTTATCACTAATACACTTTATTATATGGTTTAAAATCATATCGTACACGTATCAATAAGATATACTCTATAGTTATACACTATAGTTCCAAAATAAAGTGGCTTTGATTGTTATTGTATATAGGGATGCACACACACACACACACACAATTATTTTGATAAATATGAATTATACTACAAAAGCTTGGTTTGTGGAGTTAAGTCCCTAAGGTTTATCTTAATAATTAATGTCTTTTTGCATTCTTAAAATGTTGGCATTTGTTGGTCCCAACATGAAAGACACAACATTACTTTTGTGTGATCTGTGATTCAGCATTGCGTGTCTAGGACACATGATGTCAATCAGTCAGTCACTTACCAATAAAGGACAAAAGCAACAATCAGGCTTCAAACTTGCTATTACTGTTAATATACTTTTATCAATTTCAGTTTTTACACTGCTCCATCGCACAGACACTACCTCAGTGATGTCCTCGACATCAAACTTCACATCAAATGCTAGCTCGATATCATACTCGGGGAGCAGAGCCTCCTTGGAGTTGGAGCTGGTCCCAAGGCCACACAATGCTCCAGTAAAGCTGGTTCTCTCTCTATCAGTGCTACAGAAGAAAAACACATTGTGAATGTGTGTATGCTAATTCAGTGTGATAGTCTTGTCATTACTTTACTGAAATTTAAAAATTTTACAATTGTAAATTATGATGAACATTCGTGATAAAAAATATTGTTTTTTGCTAAAATTATTTATATATTATAATAATATAAATTATTATATTATTAGCCTTTACTGTTTTATTTTCTTGATGCTAAAATGTTCCAATTTAATGGTGAATGAAACAATTACCTGGGTAAGTTAGCAATTACCAAAAGTTTTCTGTTAAATGCTAAGCTAAAAAAATGCTTTATAATTGTACTATTTTGGAGATAAGCTGTAACACAGAAAGCAGCAGAGTTAAGTTTTTGAACGTTACCGTAACTCCATGATCTGGGTGAAGAGCATGGTGATGAGGGCTGGGAGGCCACGGATGTGAGGCATCAGCGTTGTTTCTTTTAGTAAAACACATGAACCTGTACAAACACTCAAATCAGTTACTTTTTAATCAAATCTAACCCACTGTTTCCCTCCCCTTTTAATCAAATCTAGTTCAATTACCTGGAATCATCTAAAATGGAGGTTTTCGAATCCAGAACTTGGACATTGCTTAATATTTTCATCATTACCACCAATTCATAGAAACCCCCCACATGTGCAGTTCAATGCTAGTTGTTGAGAATAGAAACTATATTATATATATATATTATATACAGAGTGGCGCAGCAGATGTGGGGTTGTGGGTTCCAGCCTCACTCCGAGTGACTCTCTGTGAGGAGTTTGGTGTGTTCTTCCAGTGTCTATGTGGGTTTTCTCCCATGGTCCAAAAAAACAAATTGGTAGATGGATTGGCAACTCAAAAGTATCCATAAGTGTGAGTGTGAGAGTGAATGTACTGCCCTGCGAAGGTGTTCCCTTCCGCCCACTGATTATATATATGAGAAAAAGAGAGGAGTGAGACCTGATGCACTGAGTGAAACCGATCCAGCCACCAGCATCCTCTCATGACTGTCCTGTGGATGATCATTCACCAGCACAGAGTTTATACTGTCTCTCTCTATCACAACAGACCTGGAAACAGTAGGCTAAATTAATACAATTTTACACAGAAGCAGCTAGTGTTGAACAATGAATGCTGTTTGTGTGTATGTGTGTGTGTGTGTGTTTCTCACCTGCACAGTGCACCTGCGCTCATGTTGTGGAAAGTGACCTTGTGGGGACTGGAGGGGCCATGCACTGGAACCTGAGGAAAACATGTTACCATTCTACATCAATACTATTTCCATTTAAAGGTAATGAAATGTGAAGCCTGGTGACAGTGAATATGCTGCCTGTAAGAAGCTGAGTGGCAATACCTTGCACTTGGGGGTGCTGCGGCTGGTTTTAGAGAAGGAGAGCAGAAGGGAGTCAATAAGCTGTTTCTCCTCTTCTTTGCGGCTCTGCCAGGAACTGCTGGTGGAACTCGGAGTAAAGGATCCTTCCTTCAGATCCTCATACAGGCTCTTCAACATTTCATGGGACTGCTACAGTACACAGTTTAACAAAATAATTACATATTTATTAAATTTCTAATATTTATACATTAATTACAGGAGGTCCTTGGGTTACGTCAGTCCTGAGTTACGATGTTTCGTGGTTACGACACATCTCCCATTTACTGTATAAAGCCTTGTTTCGACTTAAGTGGTTTTGCGTCGTAAACGTCGTAACGCAAACTTCGTGTTTGGTGTTGCGCAGCGGAAGAATACACGGTTACGCGGCTCGGGACCGAGGAGGATAGGTGTTAGGTTAGGATAAGTGCTTACAATATGTTATTTACGTACAGTGTGTACGTATGTTCCGACTTGCACCGAAAATCGGTTTACGACGCGACGTAGGAACGGATCAACGTCGTAAGTCGAGGACCCCCTGTATTATTTTGTTAAAAAAATATTCAATTCCTACACATTACAAGAAAATTTACTTTTATCAGAATAAACTGTTCAGTTACAATACATTACTTTTCACCCATTACAAATGTTTTAAACAAAGCTTTTGCAATTAAAACTGAAGAGAATGTGTCACCAGGGGGCACCTGGCAAACTCAAATCTGTTTAGACAAAGCTGAAATTTGAATTTGTCATTCGGTATGAAAGGCTGAGGCATTTTTATTCTCTCAAGCATTATTTATTCTAGTAAATACCAGAATCTAAGCAACAAGATATTACAGTGGATCAGAAAAACCCAAGTGTAAGTGCTGCACCATTTATTAGGGAATAAAAAATTTCAAAGAACAATTAATTTTACATGTTTTGAATAAAAATAAGAAGAAGAATAAGACATTAACAACATTTTTAGTTGATCGGTCATTAGTTTAAACTGAAAAGAACATTAAATGACAGGTAAAATGACATGTGTTTCTGTGTGTGCTAAAAGTAACTATGAGGATTTGTAGTAATTAGTGTCAACAGAGTCTTAATCTGAGGCCTGTACAAACACCTGTAGTGTAGATTCACTAACAAAACTGCTGATGCATGTTATTACCTGGCTCTCAAAGCTCTCAGCTGCATAAAGGGCATGGTCTTCCTTTACCAGCAGGTCGGCCACGCTGACATCACCCGTTTCCAAGGCGACATGGAGGTGGACCCGCATTACGCCATGCAGGATGGAGAAGAGAGTGACGATGAGCGAGCGGCCGCTGACCAGAGTGATAAAACGATTCCTCGCTCGACTGCTCCACTGATCTCCACAAATCATTGATTGAGCTGAGGGACACACACCAGCTATAGCAAACTCCTGAGCCTGAATACACACACACACACAAAACGAAACAAGCAGAAACACATGAAAAACACAGTCACACTAACACGCAGACAAACAGCCAGAAGCTCACAGAAAGCTTTATCAGAGATAATAGATATCCAAGCTATTTATAACAGAACTGAAAACAACTGAATGAGGCAGTAATACACTTCTTTCACTTTTTTAAATAAGTAACACCCCCAATGTCACCATTTATTCCTTGCAGGAAAAAGCAAAAAAAAAATGCACTTGAAGACATTCTGCATGTTTTTTTTTTAAATTCATGTCAGGTTCAGTGTGTAGCAGTTTATAGAAATATTTTCTAAAAAGTACTGTATAAAGTCTTTATTGGAGTCTATATTGTATTAACTGCCATAGAAACAGCACCTGAAAGGGTGGAGTCAGCAGATCAGCAGGGAGTTCTCTCAGACTGTTACATGGCACCTGGGAGGTGTTCCCAAAGTCCACAAAGAACACCTGAACAAAAACACACACACACACAAAATATGCTTTTATTAGTAGTGTGATCATAGAAAATTGACAGAGTAAAAAGAGCCATCTGTGCAGAGGCTTTTCTGAGGTGCTAGATTCCAGGAATGTTCCAACGCTTTGATTTTTAATGTTTGAATCATTTTAATCAGATCTTTACTCTGTAATATCAAACAAGCCATTATATACAATCTTCTAATTTTGCCACATGTGTTTAAAACACAGTTGGCTACAAGTGGGTGTGGTGTGTGTTACCTCCACATTGCTGCCGAGTATGTGCAAAATTTTGGCTCTGTAGTAGCTGGCAGGTTCAGTCTGTGTGTGTGTGTCACAGAATGGAGCGAGACACAGCAAGTTTGGGTAAAGAGAGACAGACACTGGCTTCAGCGGACGCTGGTTTATCTCTGTGGTCAGCTTCCTTTGTTTCTCCATACTGACCTCATCAGCCTGAAAACCCCAGAAATGACCCACCTCCACCACCTACACAAACACACCCAAAGAAGGCGTGAGTAACATTAGATTACTTATGGAACACATACTGGTTTATTTACAAATTACAATTTCAAAAATGTGCCAACATGTTCCAACGTGGACAGGAGCACATCTCCCACATTGTTACACCACTTTTCATTCTCTCAAAATTAAAGATTAGGGGTCTAAAGAAACAAATTGATCCAGGTTTAATTTTTTTTCCATTAATATCTAAAATTCTTCAGTCAAACTGACCTCAGTGATGTTGATGATGAAGACCTGACTGGAGGGAAGTTTCTCTGGCTCAATACTGCTGCTCAAAACTCCAACAGGATATACACTCTGACTCTGAAAATCAACATTCACCCTGAGAGTGAGTGAGAGAGAGAGAGAGTGTGTGAGTGTGAGAGAGAGTGTGAGTGAGTGAGAGAGAGAGAGAGTAAGAGAGAAAATATATTTTATTATTGTCTTTAAGCCGTGTATTGTGAGTCCCAAACTTTGCGTCTAAAATATATATTTTTCTTTTCTTGTTTTAATCCAGATTTTCTGTTTTGAAATGACTTGTCATTCATCACTGTTTTGTTTATTCCATATTTTTAAGTATCATTAAAAGCAGACGTTTGTGTAGTCCATGTGTGTGTGTGTTTACCGTGCATATTTAAGGTGGGAAATGTTTCTCCCCCCAGCACGAGCCTCCACCTCCTCCACTGGATGGACTTGCAGCTGCAAAGGAATCCTCTGTTGGCACAGGAGCAGAGAGAGAGAAACCTCGGGAAGAACACCAGAACCTCTCAAAGAGGAACGATAGAACTCCAAATATGCTCTGAAACACATACACACAAACACATTAACAAAGATCAAGGCAAATTATATTTACAACACAGGATTTCACCGTACGTTGAACAAATGAAAAGGATCCATATATTTTTCTCTTAATTTATTGACGTTTTTGTTCTGGTAAGAAACCAATATATATATAACACTAGAGACCGTAGTCCACCAGTTGCTCTGGATACTTTGTCTGTCCCCTTTCACCCTGCTCTTCAATGGTCTGACCATTGAAGAACACTGTGAAAAGGGGGCACAAAGTATGCAGAGCAGCCAATGAACTACAGTCTAATTATAAACCAAAATGACTCCTGCATGGTCAGCAGAGTCCCTGTCCCCAAGTTTACCTGGAGCCATCAAAGGCAATGGACTTGACCTGGCCACACTGTCTGAACAGAGACTGCAGCTGTTTATAATAGAGGAACGCAAATGGAGGAAGATTACGAACCTAGAGAGAGAGAGAGATCACAGAGATAGAGAGAGAGAGATAAATAGATAGATAGAGAGAGAGAGAGATTAAAAATTAAAGTCTACTTGAGTAGCAACTGTCCAAATCTCAAATTGCTAAAGCTGGATTAAGGAAAAGAACAACATAATTACTTTACTGAAATGCTTTTCTAAATACTTAGCACTAGTCGTGTGTATTTTAAAGTTCAAAAAATGATTATCGTTTTTATCCCACTGGCTTAAGCAAAAAGACTTTAACACCCAACTTCTCAGTGGAACTGGGCATCTGCTCTACAGGACATGAATACAAAAACATTTGTCTGGTACCAGTACAGTGGTTTTGGGGTTGTTTCCAGCAAGTTCTTTAGAGGCAAGCTCCTCATCTATTGTTCCCTGGAGGAAGTAGTTTGGGTAGAAAGCTCCAGCAATTACCACCTGCACAGAAGACGATTTATCAAAGCTTATAACTAGAACAATATTTATAGCTTTCAGGTTGACTACATCTTATTTATTTTATTTACATACTGCATATTCTATATTTGTATTATAGAGAACTAAGGCAAACTTTGCTTCCCATTTATTTCTATGTTTTGTCTCTGAGTTCAAGCCAATATTTATTGTACTTATGTAGTCATTGTACTTTGAAACTTTGAAATACGTATTAAAAAAAATCCATACTTCAAAAACATATTCATGACGCATGATTTATATTGGTTTCACTGTAAAGTTTCAACAGAAACTTTCAAGATAAATTCAAATTATAAAACAGAAAATAAAACCTTTCCTCACTTGTGTTTCATCGGAGAAGAGAACTAGTTCAGAACACTGCTTGTAACGCTTGAACTCATTCGCATTTTACTGACAGAAAACAGTCAGAAAAGCTAAACGTTTTTTGACTGCGACCTAAATGCACTGTAAAATACACTGAAACATCTTGTGTGTTTTCAAAAGTAATCAGACACATGGTTTTAGTGTTAATAAAAGACAAAATGGACAAATAATCATTTTTATTTACTTAATTTAATGAATCTTAATTTTCTTTACAAATCAATTCTAAAGTGAATACCTGCAATATGAACTTCTGTTTGTGTAAGCTGGTGTAGGCCAGTGGAGAGGAGCTCTCAGTGACGTTCATGTTGAATTGAGTGACCCTCTTCTTCAACTCTTCAAACAGTTCAGCCACCTGTGTGTCACACACCCACACACAGAGAGAAAAGAATCTTCTTCTAAATGTTTAAACTTTAAAATACATGTTAGCTGCTGTCCCAACACCAAACCTGCCATCTTCAAAATTCGTTTGTTCAAAACCTAAAGAACCTTCATAGGTCAAAATAGTTTATTGCACACTTTTGGACCAGTTGTAATATCCATAAACTACTTTTTCCTGTAGATTCATTATGACGGAGACACAAGGACATGTAATGATAAGAATGCTATTTTTTCTTATACTGTTTATAAACACCAATCAGACATAACACGAGCACTTCCTTGTTTCTTCGCTCACTCTTCATTCTCTCAGCTTCTCTGACCATACTGGAGCCCTTTGTAGTTCTACAGTTACAGAATGTAGTCTACCTGCCGCTCTTCAAACTGTCTCACCCCTTTTATCCTGTTCTTCAAATGATCAGGACCCCCACAGGACCATCATAGAACAGGTATGATTTGGGTTGTGGCTAATTCTCAGTGCTGCAGTGTTACTGATGTGGTGGTGTAGCATTAGTGTGCTGCACTGGTATGGTCCTGACCCTCGAAGAACCATTTAAAACAATGAAATATTAAGAGCAATAGACGGACATCAGTTTGCAATTGTAGAACTACAAAATGCTCCTATATGATCAGTGGAGGTGAGAGAATGTATGGTTACTGTAGAAACACCAACAGAGGTGGTTATGGTTGATTGATATACAAAATAAAGTTACATCTATACGTAAAAACAAGATCTGTTCTGAGAACTCGGGCTAGGTTGGTGAATGGGGTATTGTGTCATGTTATTGTGCTCATAGGTAATCTTTAGCATATGCTGAAAATATAGTTGGTGTATCATAAAAAGCTCACAAGGAACTGGTGGCAATTAAAGTACAATTTATATTTCAACGCCAACCCTACACCGTAGGCTATGCAAGAGCCATTTGGCGTTACGTCGGCATCACTCTGCAAGTTCACCGCCACACCACTAGGGCTGAATCTCAAACATCTTCCTCCACACTATGTAGTACACAATGTAGTGGTGTAGTTGAATTACTTTTATAAACCTTTAAAGTGCACTATTTAGGGAGTAGATCATTGTGTGGGACAGAGCAGAGTTTACATGAGGTGCCAGGAAAGTAGCTAATACAAAACCGGCACAATTTTCCTGTGTCGTATCACTTCTTGGTGAGTTTTTCCTTTCTTCAAATTTTTATTCATCCCTGAAGCCCACATCATGTCTGAGGAAATCTCTCACTATGAATGGAGTTAATGTATCTGTACCTCTTCGGTTCCGCCAATAACCAATGTGTGTCCGACTTCTGACCAATCACAGTCGTTGCGGTCTGTGTTGACGTGACGTGTAGTTACATTTCTGGAGAAAAGGTATCAGGCTGTGGCATAGGGTTCATGTCGATGCGTAGCCTACGGCGTAGGGTCGATGCAGAAGTATAAATTGGGCTTAAATCTCATGCATTTTTTAAATCTCAGTTTCTCATGTGCCTAAAACTTTTGCACGGTACTCTGTGTGACACTGTATCCTTTTTTTTTTTTTATTAGATTCCTTAATAATCATGGGGTGGCTGGATGCTTTTTACCTCTCTGATTCTTTTGATCTGAATACAGTTCTCTTTGCCCCACTCCAGTTCATCCTAAAACATTGCATGACAAAAAAAGAAAGCTGTTCACTTCTGAATACAATACAGAATACAAAAAAAAACGGCCTTGTAGTTCCAAACACGATGTTACTGTGCCAGATTAATAAAATATATACAGGGGTTGGACAATGAAACTGAAACACCTGTCATTTTAGTGTGAGAGATTTCATGGCTAAATTGGAGCAGCCTGGTGGCCAGTCTTCATTAATTGCACATTGCACCAGTAAGAGCAGGGTGTGAAGGTTCAGTCAGCAGAGGGTAAGAGCACAGTTTTGCTCAAAATAGTGCAATGCACACAACATTATTGGTGACATACCAGAGCTCAAAAGAGGACAAATTGTTGGTGCACGTCTTGCTGGCGCATCTGTGACAGCTATGGCCAAACCTTTGGTCACTCATGCCAATGCCAAACGTCGGTTTCAATGGTGCAAGGAGCGCAAATCTTGGGCTGTGAACAATATGAAACATGTATTGTTATCTGATGAGTCCACCTTTGCTGTTTTCCCCAAATCCGGGAGAGGTTGGGAGGTGTGGAGAAGCCCCAAAGAAGCGTACCAACCAGACTGTTGCATGTCCAGAGGGAAGCATGGGGGTGGATCAGTGATGGTTTGGGCTGCCATATCATGGCATTCTCTTGGCCCAATACTTGTGCTAGATGGGCGCTGCCAAGGACTACCAAAACATTCTGGAGGACCATGTGCATCCAATGGTTCAAACATTGTATCCTGAAGGCGGTGCCGTGTATCAGGACGACAATGCACGAATACACACAGCAAGACTGGTGAAAGATTGGTTTGATGAACATGAAAGTGAAGTTGAACATCTCCCATGGCCTGCACAGTCACCAGATCTAAATATTATTGAGCCACTTTGGGGTTTTTTGGAGGAGCGAGTCAGGAAACGTTTTCCTCCACCAGCATCAGATAGTGACCTGGCCACTATCCTGCAAGAAGGATGGCTTAAAATCCTTCTGACCACTGTGCAGGACTTGTGTATGTCATTCCCAAGACGAAATGACGCTGTATTGGCCGCAAAAGGTAGCCCTACACCATACTAATAAATTATCGTGGTCTAAAACCAGGTGTTTCAGTTTCATTATCCAACCCCTGTATATCATTACTCTGAAACAAAAGACTATCTGTATGTAACAACATCACATAATTAGTGAACAAATGCATTTATACTGACCTTCGGGTGCCTAAACTCTCCTTTACTTCTGGATGTGTACCAGGCCTAAAAAAACAAACGCACACTCAAGGTTACATGACAAGTATACACTATTCTCTAAATGATCTCTTAATGGTTTATATGTCAAAACTATATTTAATCATCATCTCCAACATCAATTATGCTAGTTTTTAAATATTAAGAAGAGCACTTCAACCTTGAAGGCATTGACGAATGCAACAGAATCACTGGGTACACCATGAGTAAAGGCCAGTTTACTCCTACAAGCACAAAACACACACAGACACAGTGAGAGCAGTGAACCCCAGCAGTATGAACAAAAAAAACTAAAACACTCAATCGGCACTAATATGTGCTTAAAATAAACACCAAAATATGCCATATTTCATTCACTCTTTAATTCTCTGTAACTGCGTTTTCCTTTTCAGAGTCACAAAGCGTCTGGGGCATACCTGGCATCATTGGGTTCAAGGTAGGAACACACCCTGAATTGGGCATCGCACATACACACTGAGCCACTCAAACTTTGGCCAATTAGAAACCAGAGCACAGACAAAACAAATCAAAATCTTTACAGACAGTGACATGAGGCAGGGATTGAACCCACAACCCTCAAGCACCTTTTGGGCCACAGTATCACTTTATGGCATATTTATTGATTGTAAATATTATAGGAAATATGAACTCACCGGTAACCTGCAAGATGCTGCAGAGACGGCATTGCAAAGAAACTCTTCAGAGAGAGACACGCAGCTGTAAAACAGACACAGAATAAATGTCATGCTGTTCTTGGCTTTCATAAAGTCCAGCAATTTCAAAACCTATATTCACACCAATTTCAATTGTAACTATTTAAATATTTAGGCCTGTTTTCAGGGGAAAATAAAAACTGCAGCTCTTGCAAGATATACATTTCAGTTCTGCAAAAACATAAAAAAACCCAATAAATATTTTTGCCTTAGTGAAAGCTTTCAAAACTCAAAAGCTCACAGGGGACACTTACATGCAATCCAACTGAGAAAAATAAACCCAGTGGGTATATGCTAACAACTGGTGCCTGTGTGACTAGGACAGAGGCAGTGTGTGCGTTACCGATGATGAGACATTCCTCCAGGCAGCCAAAGACATTTCCAAGCACAATCATCTTCCCCAGGAGCAAATCCACAGGAAGGTGAGCAAGGACGCGACCCAGAAATGTCAGTACACCATCAAAACGCTTATGAGAACTGCTGCTTACTGAAAGAGCACCCATCTACACACACACACACACACACACAGAATCTAACTCACTGGTTAGATATGGATATCACAAACACCACTCCAAGTCATCCCATAAGATAAAGTGTGGAGCTCCATCACCCCAGAGAACACAGCTCTTTTGATCCACAGTCCAGTGCTAGGGGTTTTATACCCTTCTGGCAAGCACTTGGTATTAAGCATGTTGACATTAAACTAGTTTAATTCCATGCCTTAGTTATTATAGTGGTTTCCATAATGTGTCCACAATGAGTGTACTTTAAAGTAACTGAACTTACTCAGTAAAAATGTGATGCACACAATGGACACACAGTGTATAACTGAGTTCTGACCTCTTTCAGCTGTAGAATGGTCCTCTCTATGTTGCTGAGGTTTGGGGGGCTGAGGGCAGTTGACAGAAGAGCGCGAGGGTCACCCATATCCAACAGCTTCACCTTCAACACTATACTCGCCAACGGAGAACGCTACGCACAACAAACAAAAAAGCAAATACACAAACACACAATAAATAAACCAAAAACAAATACACACACAAAAAAGCTGTGGAATACATTTTACTTCTTGGTCCTTTAAGAAATGGTCAAGTAAAATATTTTTTATAATCTTATAAAATAAGATTATACCACAAATCCATTTCTTTTGGAAAAACTGCTGTACATCAGGTGACGAACTGATGTGAATATGACAGGTCAGTTAAACTCTTACCAGCATCTCAGGCACAGCATAATCCGGAATCTCTTTATTCCAGAAATCTCTGGTCACCAAGCGATAACAAAACCCTTTTGATACTCTACCAGCACGACCTGAGCGAGAGAGAGAGAGAGAGAGAGAGAAAACACACCAAATACCTAAAGACAATTAGTCAGAAAAAAGAATGACACTGAATCAAAATATCATAAAATAAGAGTAAAATTGCAACACTTGATGCAACAATCAATACATTTTAATCAACTAAATTATTAGTTTACTAATTATAATCTAATGAGGAACAACCTCTGCGCTGGTTGCAGTTGGTCTTGGATGCCCAGGTCAGACAAAGAGACTGGTAATTTGTCTCTTTATCACACACCAGATGACGAGCCAAGCAGAAATCAATGACTGTCAAACACACCCACACAGAGAGAGAGAGAGAGAGAGAGAGAGAGAGTTTAAAGTCTAGTCTGCTTAAAATCTTAATTGATGTTGTCTTAATTCCATTAGTCAGAGATACTATTCCCACAACTCACCATATTTAACATCTGGCACCGTTACCGAGCTCTCAGCAATATTAGTTGACAAGATGATCTGGACGGGGACACACACCCAAGCATGCTTTAGTGAGTTACAAGTATGTACCACACAGGTCTTCACATTTACAGAGTATAAAATTAACCTGTTTCAATAAAAATCTAAAGGAAGTGAGAGGGCATTTGTTACACCTTTCTGTATCCAGGAACAGGCACCAAGAAGACGCCATTTTGTTCCTCCAGTGTTACTGTGGAGTGCAGTGGATAAACCTGCAACCTATAAACATAAAATCACAGGCCTTGTCTCAGGTCAAATCCACACTGACCTCATCGCAAACCCACAGGCCATGTCCTGATTCAGAATGAAGTAACACTTATAGCACCACATTGGGGAGAATTTTAAGCCTGCTGAATGTGAATGAGTGACATAGAAAGCAGATATCTATGGAGACTCACATATAAAATTAAGTCAAATCAGAATACTGACGTTTCTTCCCACAAAAGAATTCCACAGGCCCACTCCCAATTCAGGAAAAAGGCAGCGTCCCAAATAAATAAATAAATAAAAATCAGGCCTTGCCCTAATTGAGAATAACACAGATCAAATCCTAATTCAGACACAATTCTAAGAAACTGAGGATCTATTCTAAACCTGAGAAACAAAGGCTTTGTCCTTAGTGTCAGAAACCACTCCACACAACTTGCACTGAGCTGTTCAGATTCGTTAATGACCTGCTCACCTCTTGCGGACAAGTTTGGCGAGAGCTTCTTGCATGTATTGAATCTCTGCCAGTCCAGGCAGAAACACCAGCACACTGCCTCTCTCCGGCAGAGATGAACTTTTACCCTCCTGCCAACGGCTGACACACACACACACACAGACACACACATTTTAAATTCTCACCTAAATAAAAAGTTATTCTTCCATTAGAAACAGCTCAAAAACACCAGATGGGTAATTAATCTGACCTTTGATCTTTGGCCTCCATTTCATCAAAGCTCTGGATGAGACTGACAGCAACGTTATACATCTCTATGGTAATGCACGGGTCATCAAGGTGAGGGGAGTCCAGCTAAAACATACACACAAACAAACAAAACAAAAGAAAAACCCCCCAGGTAGTGTAACCATTCAGATTTGGTTGTAAACTTGCGGGAAGGGGAATCAACCCCAAACTCTTTTAGGTCGGTGTTGATTAATACAGCAAAACAAGATTGTGTTGTTTTCAGATGTAAGTAGGATGAATGCAGTTAGGAGAGCGCAGGTTTTCTTTTTGAACTCTCACAGAATTCCTGATATTTGTTTGTGCTTGTTGTGAACTTAGTAATTTGTTTCCTGGACAAAACAAACAAAATCACTACTGTCCCCTTTGACTCACCCTGAAGGGCAGGATGTCTCTGAGGTTGTCAAGGTAGAACTCCTCCACAGAGTATGGCGCTCCTTCCACCTCAAACACATAGGCAGGGTTCATCTGAGTCCGCAGAGGCGTTCCAAAATATTCTGCAAACTCAGCACAGTTTATAGTTGCAGACATCAGGATCACCTGCAGGCAGAGAGTGAGAGGCTGAGAGAAGGAGATGGGGGGGTTGGCTTTTAGTGGATAATTTCTGCCTTTTGTCTGTGTGTCCCAATTTTTTTTTTGTTTGTTTGTTTTAATATTACAGAGTTTTTAAAAATCTACAAAAATGTAATTCATTATTGGAAAATATGCAATACATTTACCTACTGAAGTGTGTGTGTGTGTGTGTTTGTGAGAACTTGTGTTTGAATTTGTGGCTGTACTTTGACATAGCGGGAGTTTGAATGCAATAGTTTTCTGACAACCAGAAGCAAAAAGTCCAGCTCCTCTGTTCTTTCATGCACCTGAAAAATAATGTAGAACAGAATAAAATCATTTAATGGAATAGAATTAATAGGACAAACACTTCAATAGAAGCCAAATCATCCTACACATTCTGGACTGTATTACAGTTCATCAGAATTAAGGTCACCTCATCTATAAAGATGTGTGAGAACTCAGTGAGGCTTTTGGCCAACACCAGTTTCTGCAGCAGGACTCCTGTCGTCATGTAGATGAGTCGTGTGTGTTCTGTCGTCATCTTCTCTAAACCAACCTATATATACACAAACAAGTGATCATTCCAGAAAAAAAGCTCTTGTGAATTTACATAAACCTTAAAAACAAAACAATATTCTGCACTTCTATTCTTTGGGCCGATACCTGAAAGGGTCACACCTTTTTAAAGGTACTTTTCTATGGTCCAGGAATTTTACTGTATTACCTGATACCCCACCAGACTGCCAAGCGTGCATTTCCGCTCCCGTGCTACCCAGCGGGCAATGCTGGATGCTCCAATCTTCCTGGGCTGTGTGACAACTATGTTACATGGTGCATTCTTCTCAGTGTAATAATCAAGGATAAACTGAGGTAGCTGAGTCGTCTTTCCACTGCCCGTTGCTCCACGGATGATTACCACAGAGTTATTCTCTATCAGAGAGATTAACTGGACATACCCATACACACAGACACAAAGAGAGGAAACATGGATTGTAGAGGCACCACTTTAAGAACACACCTGATTCCATAAATAGAACACACAAGCACAAAGTCCCTGCCAACACCATCTGTGCACTGAGATGATCACACAAGAAAAAACATACAAAATCCTAAAAACAAGAAAAAAAAGAGAAAGAGTGAAATAGAAAACACTGCTAATATTTATATTATTTAAACGGTTTATTTTTGACAGCTTATTCATGGTTACATTTTTGGCTGGTTTCATTTATGTGTTTTGCTACAATTCAGGGAGCATGCAGCATGCATGTATGTGTTTTGTGTGTTTTATATATAATACATACCTCCTGTCTATTCTTGGTGATGGGGAGAGCTGGGTACTCATAGCTGGCAAGACGAGGAGGAGGATCTGTCCCAGGACCTTGAAGATAAAGCAAGATTCAAATACAAAAATGACATCAACCACACAGTCAAAACAATCTCCAGTTTTTCTTTTAATACATGGAAAAAAACGCTATTTGTTAATAACTTTTATTATCTTTTTTTTTTCTTCTGCTTTAAATCAACAGTTATATGATACAATAGAGTAATAAGTTTGAACTAAAACTCTCTGTACTGATTACTACCACCTTCCCCAGGAAGAGAACACATTATTTAAAATGACTAAACTCTAAATTTTTGGTTAATAATAAACATTTTACCAAACGCATACAGTGTTACAAAATACATGTTTAATGGCTTGATTTAAAACTCAAAGTCTGCATTTGTATAAAGGTTTTGTCTTTTCGGGCCCTGAGCACACTACAAACCTGGCATTTTGTTCCACACAATGCAAAGAGATAGGCTGCCCCTGGTATAAACAATTATTTCAGTACCTTATACGTTAGCTAACTTCTGCAATGCTTGATATCTTTGTTAATATAATCTGATGCAGTACTGAAGTCTAAGGGTAACCCTCTGTTTTAATGACACTGTACAGGTGTGAAGGGGAGTGTGTGATGGTTAATGACAGTGTTTAAATTTTATAAAAATGTCTCACCAACGCGCACTCCACCTTTGCGGCTCTTTTCTCCTCCTCCTTCTGCTCCATCTCTTACTGGACTGCTTTCATTAGGTCTACACACACACACACACACACACACACACACTAAACGTTACTCTTTTTTAAAAAATGTTTTAGAGGCTTTTATCCAGAGTGATTCAAGTTTTAATCATGTTACAGATGTTGGGGAACTGTTGTCTGAGTAATCACTGGAGCAGCGAGTGTCCTGTCAAAGCTGGGCCTCAAACCACAAGCTGGGGTTCTTGGGATTTTAAGCTGACTGTCCCATCATAGACTAAACCACTAAAAACTCCCATCCGCTAATCAAAACTACATATTTAAAAGTTATTTACAATCCCTAATATCTTAAAAGTTGCTTAAATGCAACTTTACACATTTTCATTCATACACTACACACAAATCTATGCATACACAGCTAGTCCAATCCTCCATACAACCTTCTGGTTAAGTTCACAAGATTGGTTCCTTAGATTTATGACATAAGAAACCATGACTGCCTGAAACTGCCCAATTAAAACCTTTTCTGGAACACTGCAGTTTCCAAGCGGAAATGATCAGCCATGCACATCCTTCAATAGTGGTACTACTTTTTGTGAATGCTAGTGTGTAAATTAGCTAAAGTCCCTGTAGTTTATTCCTGATGCATTTTGGAGAGTATACTATATGGTAGAATGGAAAAACAGTAAAATGTCCATGATATACTTCGGTTGAAAATAATACACAGGACAAATCTTAGCACAGGTTTATTGGTAACAAAAGCCTTTTAAATAAATTGTGGGAATGCTATTAACATCTCATTCCTGTTGTTTTCTAAGTTGTTTCCTCGCATTATTAAGTCGTTCCCAAGCATTAAATGTATTATGAATGGATGTCATCGGCAGGGCTCAGCAAATATTAAAGGAGGCCATGTCATATTCATTTGAAGGTTATATAAAATAGGGTGACCAGATCTGAGATGGGGGGGGGGTTAAACAAGGACTACTGACGTGCAGACTGACCAATTAAATGTTTACAGAGAAGGTTATCGACCAATAACGGTAGCTCTACAGTCAGACCGTCCAATCAGAAGATTTTAGGCTACTTCACCACGCCCCCTTCTCACTCAAGCGAACCAAGCGGGACTAGTTTGTGAACGAAACTTCTCGAAGTTCTATGTAAGCTCTAGAAAAACAAAATCCCGGACGTTTGTGAAATTCCGCCCGGACATTTTTTTTTAAGTCTAAAAAAGAGGATATGTCCGGGTAAAAGAGGACGTCTGGTCACCCGATATAAAATGACATTAAATACTAGCCAATCGAGGACCGAATATATACCACATAAAATAGTGCAGTCAGAAATTAATTTAAAAACGTTTTTTTAAATAGACTCTTTAAGGCATAAGAAGTAATCTCCTGAAACGACCCTCAGGTTAGGTGGAACAGAAAGTTGGGCTAATGAGTTTCTGGCGCGTTAAGGTGGAATGGTAGTTGGACTAATGAACCTCATGCTAAGGCCAGCTCGTTTCAGGATAATTTCCGCGACTGTTCCTAGGAAAGTGTAGGTCCAGAGTAAAACCAGGTTGAAGAACACGGTGTTTATTAATTAATACACCTCATACCAATTTGTGCCCCACAGCCTCGGCCCCTGAGTGAAGCTGGTCTTACCCGGGTTTCTCACTGGGAGAGTCGGGGCCGCTCTCTCTCTTCGGTTCATCGGTGATTCTCACGTTGGCGAACTGGGCCCCGATAGTGAACCACTGAGTGATCTGCTCTGCTGTGATCGCCTGCTTCATTATCTTTTAAACTCAAATCAAAATGAAATAAACCAGAAACATATCACATCACCGTAGAACTCAGTGCTCACGAGCAAACACGTACACAGGCCTCCTGCTCTCTATCACGTCCTCTTCACACTCCTCCGTTTGGTTGGTGGGAAATAATGTGTCGCAAAATTTTAACTGGATCCACTAACCCTCAGTAAAAAGAGAATAAATGTATTATGACTTGAACGAGATTCTTAATTTACAACGTTTTATAAATAGAGTTGTGCACGGGAACCAGATATTAAATAAGTTGGAAGGACTTAAGAACATGACATTCAATGAGTGGGAACGATATCCTAATGTTTGGGAATTGTAATAAATGGGACCAACTTAATGAGTGGGAATGACTTTGAGAAGTTTCTACTACACACAAACACCACTAACTTCAACTGTTCACTGAAAAATTATTTTTAGCTGAAATGGTGCTGTAAAGAGACCAGAAAAAAATTCCACCAAGAGAACAAGATTATCCCCCAGATCAGATCTTCTACATGTTTTCAATTTTGCAGCTGTTGCTTTATAAATTTGGTGTTAGAGGATAAATCCTCACATTTTTCCTATGTTCACATACTACAGCACATTTGTTTAAATGGTAGTAGTCCTTGAGCATTTTGATGTGAAATGGCTGACTGCAGAAATGATATCTCATTAATGGTGGCACACAGTTGTTTGACAAAAGCACACAATACTGGATTAGAAAATGCTTTTATTCTTAAAAAAATATCTCATTGGCTAGATAATATTTTCCACAAATGTCCAGGAAAGAGATGCAGCAAAGGAGCAAGATGATTGGACTAAAACTGCGAAGAAGGCACAAGAGACAGGACCATTTAGAACAAAAAAAAAAAAAAAGTGAAACAAAACAATACACAGAAAAAACTACAGACAAATATGTGAAAATATACCCTAAAAATCATGTAGCTAATCAAGTGACTAATCCTTACATGGTACGTTAAAAACCGTATTTTCACCATTTAATCCAAATCACGCAAACCATGTGCACATTTCAACAGAATTTGCTCTATAATAGTCTATAATAAATATTGCGTAATACGTGTCTAATGGTGGAGAATGTATATACATTACAAGAAATCATTTTACTGTAAAACACAAATGTAATCACTTTCACAGATATATTATTTCACTAGCTGTTAAATTGTGGGTGAAATGCCAGAGACTCACTCACAACTAAGTTGAAGGTGAACCATATTTACTAATCTAATTTTAGCTGTTCAATTAAGTTTAAATAGAATATTTTAGGGAAATAAAACAATTTGTTTCAGATTAATGTACTTCTTATTCATGTAAAGATCAAGAGAATACATATAACAATGTTTCCTAAATTTTAAAGACCCTCATATTGCTTTGTCATTTCCTACCAAAGAGCTCATGCACCTCAACACACTTCCACCCAGACTCTCTTCATTGAACATCAAATGCAAGTTGTTTTCACAGTTCAGGTGAGACAAAAAAAGCTTTTAGGAAAAGATGTGTACATGTTCAACACTGTGTTAGCCCCATTTACCAGTTTTCAGACCCTTTGCAAACAAACATGAAAAGCTGTTTTGATGCACCAGATTTATTCTGTGTAATTAGAACCAGTGCAGGCTCCTGAAATGTTCCGTTTGATTGACTGGACTCAGTTTGAGAGCATTAAGTTTAGGATGTGCTTTTGTGTCGTAGCTTCTCGTTCTCCTGTGGAAAAACACAAAGTTTTAATATTAATGACAACTCAAACAGTCGGACTAGATAGACAGATATATTATTGATCTTGAGGGAAATTTTGCAGAAATTTGAAACAAATGAATAAATGTGAGACATTAAAATAACAAAACAACAAGGTGGGCGTGGAGCTTTCACCACTTAACATCCAACTGCAAAGTATCCTTGAGCAATTTGTCAGAATTTGTTGTATTGCGGTGCAATGTCGAATAAAGCATGTTGCACTATATGTTTCACATTGCACACAATCACATCACTTTATTGAAGATGTCACATTACAAAATTCCACTATGAATTGGTCATTGTCTTCGCAAGTTATATCTGACAAACTCACCTCCTGCAGTTTTGTGAGTTCTTTCTTAATACGGACCATGTACTCGATCTTCTGTTTGTGGTTCTGGTGGCCAAGTAGTTTGCCATTCTCCTCAGCCAAATGATCTACCTGCTTCCTTAAAGCTTCCACTTCCTGTTAGCAAAAGCATAAAAAAATTACAGAAATATACTCAATATACAGGGGTTGGGCAATGAAACTGAAACACTTGGTTATAGACCACAATAATTTATTAGTATGGTGTAGGGCCTCCTTTTGCGGCCAATACAGCGCCAGTTCATCTTGGGAATGACATTTATAAGTCCCGCACAGTGGTCAGAGGGATTTGAAGCCATTCTTCTTGCAGGATAGTGGCCAGGTCACTACATGATGCTGGTGGAGGAAAACGTTTCCTGGCTTCCTGGTTCCAAAACACCCAAAAGTGTCTCAATAATATTTAGATCTGGTGACTGTGCAGGCCATGGGAGATGTTCAACTTCACTTTCATGTTCATCAAACCAGTCTTTCACCAGTCTCGCTGTGTGTATTGGTGCATTGTCGTCCTGATACACGGCACCACCTTCAGGATACAATGTTTGAACCATTGGATGCACATGGTCTTACTGGTGCAATGTGCAATCATATATGAAGACTGGCCACCAGGCTGCTCCAATTTAGCCATGAAACCTCCCGCACTAAAATGACAGGTGTTTCAGTTTCATTGTCTAACCCCTGTACATGACTGACCACTCCTGGGATAGTTAGAAGTCTCTCTGCCATCCCTCATCTCTATTCCCATGTGCTCACCTTTATAAATCTTTCTGCCTCAGCCCATTCTTTATATTTACATTTCCACCATTCGATCCTTTCTTCCATCCCTTTGCCCCAGCTGTTCTGCAGTAACTTCTCCATCTCAGTTTCTTTTTTATCTTTTCCACCTTCTAAATTCCTGCATTCTTTCATCTCTCAGTTCCTCTATGCTTTCTTCCCTCCTCACTGGAGTGGGGTTTCCTAATTTTCAGCTCCTCTTTTGTCTATATTCCATGGCTCTACCTGTTCCCTCCTGCCAATATCCATGCTTCCCTCCTCACCTGTAGTGGTTTCTCTCGCCTCCCAAGTACTTCTCTATACATCAGTTTGTATGTCCTTTCAAGCCTCTCTCTTTCCTTCCTTTAGTAGTTTCTCTTTTATCCTTCAATTTCTGTGTCCCACTATTACTTGTTCTCTTCCCTTCTGCAGTCATTTTGCATGAACCTTATTTTCTCCTTAACCTCTGTCTCCCATCACCTGCTGTAGATTCTCCCGCTCCTGGTCATTCAGTCTCAGTTCTCTGAGCTCAAGACAGCGGTTCCTCAGCTCCGTGGTCAACTCCTGAACACACGTCTGAGACTGAGCCAAGGTTACCTCCTTATTCTGCAAACTGACCATTACACAAACAAACCAATCAACATCAATAATTTCACAGTAAATTAGTCACAAATTATATTTGTTTAAATCAGTAAAAATCTGAATTTGTGTTTATTTTCCTCTTACGCTTTCTGGGCTTCCATCAGCTGCTGCTTCAGGGCATTCTGCATGAGACCAAGACAAAACAAAAACATAATCAGACGAACCTTTGACTCAGACACAGTCAGAACGATGCATTCTAAAGTTTAGTTTTAAAGGAGGCCTACATTTGAACACCTCTCTTCTCGTAACTCTCGAAGAGCTGAATGATGGACGACTTCTTTCAAGTTTCTGAAAATAAAACAGTGACAGAAATCCCAAAAATTAACCAAGTGTGTGTGGGGCAAAAGAAATATTTAAAAATCTACAAATATATGTTATAAACAGTATCACAACAAGTTCTGTTCTGAGCACTCGTTTACAAGTTTAGTTTGTCTAAATGTTATAAGTTAGCCTATATATCCAGTCCTGTAGTTATTCTATGGAATATATAGCACTGTGGCAGGGACAGACGAGTTACTGACTGGAGGAGGTGGTAGTGCGAGACGGTGGAGATGGCTCACCAGAAGTCTCGCGTTGACAGACTCCCTAGGCAGAGTCTGGTACCTTTCTACACATAATGTAGCTAAGAGCAGCTAATACTGCAGGAAATTAAATTTGACCAACATGCAAAAGGACCAATCTCAAGTTTACTATTTTGTAGGAGGAGGCAGTCTTTATAGAACCAGTAAGAGCCAGGACAAAAGGAAATGCGCATACACGGATGTACAGTGAGCCAATCAGAATGCAACTGGAAGAATCCTGACAGTGAGTCTAGATTAGTGCACTGAAAGTAACAGACTCTCTGTCAACTTGTGGGCGGAGTGTCTGTGCCTTAAACTAGCTAACCAGCAACAAGAGACAGAGGACAAGATGCAACACATGATGTAGAGACTCACATTTATCTGTCCTCTTAAAGAACCAATTTAGTTATGTCTAAGCAGTGGTTCTCCTTTTCTTCATAAATGAGAGTGTATCAATGCATTGCCACATTAACGGCTGTTATTCACACAAATCAGCAGAGACTTTGGCATCTTTGAAAGTTTGCCAATTTAAGGTTCGACTGGACCAGAGGACTTACCGTACACTGTCAGTGAGAGCATACATATAATATATAAAGTCAGTTGTAGCATTCCATCAGTTGCAGTATGCAAACATGACTAAGTACATATGAGTGAATGTTTGTCTCACTCTGTAGCATCACCGCTCAGGGACTGCTGGCTCTTTGTGTTGTAAAAATGTTCCAACAGAGACTGGATCTCCAAACGCACACTTTCTTTCTCATTTAGCTGAGCCTAGAAATCACAAACACACACATATATTTAATCACCCACTACATCACAAAATAGCCCAGATGTGAAGTGGAACTTCTTATCTCATCATTAAAGATGACATCAACAAAACAGAACTAAACTAAACACAAACATGGATTTAGGAACTAATTTTTTTAACAGCTAAAATGTTATTTTATTTATTAATATATTTAAGTAGAATTATTATAATTTATAGTTATGTAAACATAACTAATCTACAGACATATGGTGTTTGTATCATAAAACTGAAACACTGCCATAGTAGAAAAATGCACACTGACACATACTCCATTTTAGAACAAAAGAAACTCCAAAGTTTGGTACTGAGTCATTACACTCTTAGCAGAGGTATATGATTTGTTCCAGATTCACAGTGCTGATGCTTATGAGAAAGGCTTTCTGTCATTACTGTGGCTACTGTAATTGTATGTATTTATGCTTAACCTTCAGTCTCTGGATTTCCTCGTTCTTGGCCATTCGCTCGGCGTTAAGTTCCGCCAAGAGAACCTCCATCGTCATCATAGATGAGCGTCTGCTTTCTAGCTCCTTTTCCTGGCTCTCCAGCACCAGAGTGATATTGGAGTTAAAGCTGCGAGGTGTGTGAGGGGTCTGAACAAAAAATATATATAAAACAAATTCATAAAAGTGGACATCTTTTCTAGATAAGAATGAATCTATAGCAAGTTTATAGTATTATTATTTATTATTATTATTATTATTACTACTAATACGTTATTTAGACCACTGAAGACAAGTGACTTTTTTTTTTTAAACATTCAATCTTTGAATGATTCCATTACTGTCATTCTCATATTCTCTTTCTCTTTAACAGATCCAATAAAAATTATTTTACAATTAATTATGTGCTGTTTTTAACATTAATGTTTGTAAATCAGATTTAGTTATCTGGACTATAAATTAGGTTTGAGATGGGCAATGAACCATTCCTTTATTTTATTATCCATGCAGTTTATTCATTTGTTTTATTTACTTTCTGCAGAGATGTACCAATCAAACGTACCAATGTATCAAAATGTGTATGTACCAATTTTACCAAGACAAATTCCTAGTACATGCAAATGATTTTGGGTTAGGAACATTAAAATAAGGAACTGATGATGGATAAACTCACCCGTGGATTTGCTTGAGGTGTAGCTGATGCATGCTGCACAATTTCGTTCCTTAAAACCTTCTGCTCCTCCTGCTGCTTCAACTATGTACATGTGTGCAAACACACAAAGACGGACACACACATTACTTACTTCCATACAATTCCAGTGCAGCAGGTATTATAAATGTATAAAAATGGCACAAAATATTTGAGTTTGAGACTAATATCATCAGAGAGTAATAAATGAAAAATTGGAGGGAACACAAAAACGAACTCTAACAGATCTGTCATAAAATAGCACAAGTGATGTTAGCAATAAATGTTCATTCTGTGGGGTACTAAAGTGTTTCAGAAAGTTATCTTTATCATCTTTTGGACATGTCATGTATGTACAGTACCTGGTCTTGCAGTTTGTTTATTTTTGTTTCTTTCTCGGTGTTGGAAAGCTGAGCTTCCTGCAGTAAAGCAGTCTGTTCCTCTAAAGCTTTACTTAGCCTCTCTACCTCCTCTGTCGTGTAAGCAAGATCCTCCTGCAGCATCTCCAACTACAACACAAACACAGCTTCACAATAGGACTACGATATGGACACAATATTACTAACAATACGTTTGTTAATACGAATAAGGAACTTCTGAAGTTGTTCAGGATGTTAACAGCACACACTATAAGGATTACAAAAGTAAGAATAATAAAAAGTAGAAAGTTCATATTCTCTCTGTGGATTATAAGAAAAGGTCTTGTTCAACTACAAGTACGTATAAGAAATGACTATTGATATAAATATTTAGAGTATTTTCACTCCATGTCAAGTATGTGTAGTTCAAGGGGATGTAAAATATTTTATTTGTTACTAAAATTAACACCAAAACTAATCTGTCCTGTAATATTATCAGAATGTTTACATTTAAAATGTTATAAACTGGTCAATGTGGCCAAGAACCTGAGCTAATCGTTATTTATTGATTTCAGATGGTTTCTTAATTGTAACACACACCTCAACACGGTCAGATGCAAGGCGTCTCTCTGAAGCCTTTCTGAGGTCCTGCAGCTCTGTCTGCATGTTTGAAAGCAGTGTCTTCTTCTCCTCTCGCTCCAAACACACAGCAACATACTTTGCCTGCAAATACAACAATCTCACTGTGACTAAAACACCTCAACTTTCTGGTTGAAGCAGATGCACTTAAGTTCAAATGAAACCCCCGTCCTTAGTGCTCATGAAAACTTCAGATTCAACTTTTAAATTAGCGCTTGAACTCAAAGGCCTTTATGGATTTTGATCCACTCCTTATGACTACAGAACTTTTGCAGTAGTTTCGTAACAGAATCTGATAATATCTGGTATATTTTTGAGTCTTTAAATGAATGCTAGAAGTTGAGTGTTTTATATATATCTCAGACTTACATTTATGTCGCTGAAGTCAGCAGTCATTAGGGAGAGAGACTGTTCTTTCTGTCCCAATTCAGACCGGAGATCTCGTGTTTGCTTCATCAGATCCAAAATGACAGCCTTGAACAAACAAAGTGCAATTGAAATATATAAATTGATGCTAGGTTCATCAGAAATAAAGCCAGACACTAAAGCCATTAATGGGGTTTCATTCTAGAGATTCCTGCTTCACTTTAAAAGACTTAAAATGAGCATATGTCCACTGAGAAGTATGGTGGCTTGATGTTTAACATGTTCGTCCCCTCAGAACGGGGTTCTTGGGTTCAAGTGCCATCTTTGGTGGAGTTTCCATGTTCTCATCATGTCTGTGTGGCTTTTTTCCTCCCACAGTCCAGAAACAGGAAGGTTAGGCGAAATGGCTACTACTAAGTCCTGGTGTGAATGAGAATGAAAGGCTGTATGTGTGTGCCCAGATATGGATGGCTACATTATCCTGGGTGAACCCCAGTTTGCCTGATGCAGTCCTCCATGTACACAGTCATTCCTGGTTGAGAGTATTTTGTGTGTGTGTTTGGCTGTCGCTCCTCGCCAGACTGTGTGGATTGAATGTTTATTGGAATGGCATTGTGTGTTGATTGTAAACCATCCTTAGGAAGGTGTTATGTAAGTGTAACCATAAATAAATAAAGCATTAAAATTCCTGGACTGAGGAGGAGAGCAGAGTGTTTGTAAAAACATAAACGTTTACAATTTCTTATTCTATGGAGCATAACTATTAATGTATAAAACCCTGAGGTTATCTTACTTTGTCCTGCTCTATTTTCTGCTCAAGGCTGGATGCTGAGGTGCTGACAGTGCTCACATCGTTTTGAAGAGATTTGATGCGCTCCATCTGGAAAAAAAGAGGAAAAAAATGAAGACATAAACAGAGAAGTTATAATATTAAAAGATATTAACATTATTAACAGCAGAGGATAGGTTCTTTTAAAAGCTTGTTGTATATGCACACACACACACACACACACATACATATATACACACACACACACCTGCTGTTGGTTTTCTGAAGTGAGATCCAGAATCTGCTTCTTCAGGACAGCATTTTCCTCTATAGACTCTGATAAGTCTCTGTGGGGCAGCAGCATTTTAAACACATCTCATACATATACACATCTAAAAGAAGGGCTAAAGAAATCTGTGAGGACGGCCATCGTTACAGTAACCCTGAAGGATAGACAAATGTTTAAAAACCAACACAAGTGTCCTTGTAGCAAAGCCCATTTTCTTTTTGCTCGTTCGGGTTCTGGGGGAATGACGTAATCATGGCAGGTCATTTTACAGAAAGGCCTAAACATTAAGTAGCACAGATACATTTGTGCATTTTATACAATGAACAACACTGAGTGAGCTTTAAATGATTTGTCCAGGTAATTGGTAAGTAATTTAACCTATGGCCTGTAGTGCTGGTTAATATTGTCATATTAATCAAATTGTCTTGTAGTACTCTTTGTAATATCTGTGTAATATTCCTTTATAGATTTAATAAATGTTATAGTTGTTTGGTGACAGCTGTAACTACATGTCAGAATTTAATATAAGATTATATATATAAAACTTAATGTGCAACAAAAGTGGCAGTTTAGTCCTGCCTCGTCACTCGTTAAATGTTTAACGTTAACTTCCACCAGTAGCAATGTGAAACGTGCGACAGTAAATGTCCTTGGGAAAAATACAAAAGTTTTTGTCCCTGGCTCCAAAAAGAAACACTCCCATGGATTCATGATCACTGCAGTTTTCTTGTGTGAAAGATGGATGCAGATCATTCAAAAAAAAAAAAAAAAGCCTTCTGTTCTCCCTGTGGCTGGCTCACTGCTTGCAAGTTTGTGTGTGTGTGTGTGTGTGTGTGTGTGTCTGCTGCACGTTGTGTTTCACCCTGCCCCAAGTACTCTGTGTCTAACTGCTAAATGGAGGCTTCTAACACAGATTTCCTGTTTGACAGACATTTCTCACATCAACAGTCAAAAGAATAAAACTTCCAGATTATGTTTTTGTTACATTATTTTTTAAAATATAGCTTGTGTTGCTATTTAAAACATTTCAAAACAATTGCTGTGTTGGAACAGCAAGAACTTCTTCAAGCTGTGAACAGAACAATAATACATTTCTTCACATAAAAGGAGATATACTCCTTCCAACTTACTTGGAGGTGCTCTCTCTGTCTTTCAGCTGTGACCTCAGGTTGTTGTTTATTTCGCTCTCAGCCTGAAGAGCATTCATCAGCTCCTATATACAAAACAAGTCAACATTCATGATTTACTCATAAGAGAGGAGAGAAAAGACCAAGGGACACCATAAGTTCAAAGAAGATCATGGACAGAAACAAGGACTATTCGCTGGAATAAAAATGTAAAAAAAAGAAAAATTAAAAAACAGTCAAATAAAATTAAGGAAATTATTTACAAAAAATGAAAAAAGACAAATGTTAGAAAAGAAAAAGGAACAGATTAGAAGAAAAAAGGAATAAAACATGAGATTAGAAAAAGAGAAAGGAGATGTGTGTGAATTATGGTACAGTACACACTATGGTAAAGGAAGATAAAGGAAAAAAAAATAGGATGTAAGATGTATGAATTTTCACGATTCTCACAGCAATTTTTGCCTGCTGTTCTCCATGTATTCTGTTTTTTTCCTCCAGTTGCTGATTGTACTGATCAGCCTCAAACTTAAACTCTGCCTGCAGTGTATCAAAGGAGTCCTGCAGCAAACGTTGCTGTTCCTGAAGCTGCTCCCACTCCAACCTGGTAGACACACACACGATTAAATTAATACACCTGATGAATTGTAACTTTTAATTAATAAACATTAATCTTGGACTTGGATTCACTTATGATGAAAGTGACCTCTGTTTGCCATGTGTAAAGTGCAGCACTCACCTAACTTTATCCAGCTGGAGCTGTGAGCTGATTAAGCTGCTAGAGAGATGTGCGTTTTCTTTTTCCTGCTCAGTCCTTCTTTCCACCAGTTCCTTCCGAACTGTCTCCAGCTCTTTATCAGATGACTGCAGAATGAGCCGCAGGTCACAGACCTCACCGCGCAACACTGAGGGTTTAGAAGTCAAACTTTATCATTACAGCAAACAAAACACAGACAACTGACATCTTCATTGGTGACTGCTATTAGGAATTCAGGATCAGAGCTGAAACTGTTTATTTCACAAAAGGCACATTTTCAAACCTCAGATTCATTTCTGCCGTGGAGAAATCCACATAAAACCAGAAGAATATTGACATGACACTCATTACAGAATGATCACCTCAGTGGTCTGCCGCTGTATTTAAGCCAGAACTCTCCATACTTTTGTTAATTTCTATAGATAAAACTGATACATTACCTTCTCCAGCTGTTTTCTCATCAGCGAACTGCTTTTCTAAAGCATCAATCTTCTCTTGTAGCTTCCGCTGCTCCTCCTTTAGAGAACACCGCTCAGAACCAAACTCCTATAGAGTTTTGTAATGATAATAATAAATGGTCAGAATACTCATGCTTGTGTAAAAGTAACCATGTAAAATGGCAGTGTTAGTGCTGTACCTCCTCTCTGCGGGTGAACTGCTCAGTTGCCATGGAGACCTGCTCCTCCAGTTTACTTATTTGTTGAAGCAGTTTTACATTCTTTGCTTCTTCCTCATTGACTTGGCCTTTCAGACAACTTATCTGATCCTGAAGAGCATGGGACGAATCATTAACCTTTTAAACAGGGCTCTATACATTATGCCAAAATTAATATCTAACAGCAAAAACACTATTAAAGATAATCAAGGATATTCAACTGTCTGTAACATTCAACTGAATGATTCTATGAACGCTAAAAAGATATGTAACAGTATGACAGCATACACTGTGTGTTAAATGTTTATAGACACCTCTTCTAAAGAAAGATGGCTGTTCAGTAGCTTAAACACCTTGTATAATCTCCATAGAAAAAATTTAATGTGACATATCCCATATCAGTACCTGATCTCAATACAATAAAATCCTCACAACGACATTCCAATAACAAATATAAAGCCTTCCCTGAAGAGTACAGGCTTTAAATGCATTGAATGGGGAAGATTTTGATGATTAATTTTAAAATAAAGTGACCACAAATTTTGGACACACAGTGAAGCTACATCTGACTGTTGGCACCTGCATTTGCTTCAGTTCCTCAGTGAGAGCCTCACAGGCCAGTTCATTCATCTCCGGTGGTGGTTGTTCCGTGTTAATGTCCTCCAGCTCACCATCCCCTCCATGACCATTCAAATGCTCCGGACTTGACAACGGCACCAGACGACTCCTCAAATTGTACGCTTTAGTGGGAGTGGTCAGAATCTAGAAGTAAAAAAAAGTGGATATCAAAATATTATATCCACAACTTCCAAACAATTATAAAGAGAAAATAATCTTTATCAGTAATGGTTTTGGCAAAAGTGTAATTTACAAAACCTAATCTTCTTTTAATCCAAACAGCCAAATGATGTTTTACTTTGAATAGTCATATACAAGGAGAGAAACCACAAAAGCAATTGCAATCCTTTAGTAAATTATCAGAGATGAACAAAACCCTGTGCAATTCCTCAAACTCAGAGCATGGGATAATCTTTTAAAAGATAATTTGTAGCAAACGTTTCTGCAACAAGTAGTGTATAAATGACGTGTATTAGGACAGCACAACATATCATTCTCTTCAAAATCACTTCAGAAAACAGAAAAGCAGTCACAGTACTCCAAGAGCTTAGCCACTTTTGTGTTCGATGAGCTGAAACCAAATCTATAGAATTTAAGTTCAATAGAATACGATTTATAAAGGTCTTTTTTGCTTTTTTTGGTTTTTAACAATTTCTTCTTGAGGATATATTCCTACAAAATCTCTACAATCATTCCAGAAAGATTCATTCATTCCAAAAGAACTTTTCAAATCCATCTTTTTCAGAAAATCATAGGTGTTTTTTTAAATATTGTGCATTACTTTTTCCCACCCACAAAAATCATTTACTAAAATGTTTAAAAGTCTATTGATACATTGTTTTCAGTGCCTTTATTTAGTTATTCATTTAAAGGAGCACTATGTAGTATTTCTATCTTAAAATTACAGCTTTTAAAATATTGATATTCCAGAGTTGTAATAGGGAGAATAGAGCCTCTGTGGCTGCTACCTTGGGTCCACTGCTGGTTTAATGGACTAAGCAACAGGGCGGAGGGCTCTCATGAGTAATGTGTAACACTTTACGGCACAAATCTCACAGGTGTTTAACTATCTACAAGAAAACTTTAACTTAGTATTCCCGGTACAAACATTATTGAGCAAGGAGGAAGAGAAAGAAAGAGAGAGAAACAGGGAGAGTGTGTGTTAGTAGAAGAGAGAGAGACTTGATTTCAGGACAGTACTCTAAACATGATTTTGCCTGTCAGTTACACTAAGGACATTAGACACCAAACATCTTTGAAATTGATTTGTGGATAAAGAAGTGAATTCTGTGTTTATTCAAATATCACCAAATCTTCAAAATTACAACAATTCCTGAAAAAACATGTTTGTCTTCATGTGTACCTTAATGGTTTCTGCATGGATTTTATTGAGCTGTGACACTTCTTGCTTGGTGTGAGCTTTCGTAGCTTCAAGAATCTTTTCCAGGTGCTGGTTAGACTTCTCCAGATAACGTTTATCAGACTCCAGGTCAAGCAGCTGCTTCCTGGAGAAATTTAGCCAGAAAAACTTCACATTACCACAGCAAGAAGAGAGGCATTTTTGTACCTTTGCACCTTTACCATTTCTAGAGAGAGGCACGACAATTGGTTGATTGTGTGTGTGTGTGTTTGGGGGGTCCCAAATGTCACAATTTGGGTAATATGATTGAATAAGCAAGAAAGCGGGTGGGCCATAATATTTAGGGAGTATTATATAATGCAAATTGTGGGGGGGGGGTTGTCCTGTTAATCGTTTCATATGTACACTTACTTGGTTGCCTGCTTGTACTCATCGAATGCCTGGATGTTGGAGGAGAGCTCAGACTGTTTCTGCAGCAATTGGGCCTTCAGTCTCTCCACAGAAACTGAGGACAATTTCTCCATAGTGACAGGGGTGGAGTAGGAGGCTGGAGCTGTTGTATTTAAAACAACTCAAAGTAATTAATGAAATTAATCAAATGTTTTCCCTTTGGCATTATTATAAGGCGTGTTGTTTCTAAACAGTATAAAAACAAACAACATATATAAACATTTAAAAAAGTACTGTATGTTATTTTAAATGCATTTTAAAGAGGGCTTTGTGAGTTTGGGGGAAATAACATCAGCAATTTTTGGGATATTTATTGTAGTAACTGTCAAATGTCTGTCTTGGATCATTTAGCTGTTTCAAGCCACTGAACAGCACACCTTGACCATTCCTGGAGAGAATCATTGTGAGTGTAGATAGTTTGTTGATTGCCCCCTAGTGTCATGGAGATCAGTCAGAGTGAAAAATGACAGAATTCCATAATAAAAGTTAGCTGACTTAAACGAATCTGCAGTGGGTGTTAATAATGTTTCAGATTATTTCAGTCTTTTGTCCCAAACTCGTCCTCACTCACCTCCCATGACCTCTTTAGCCTCCTCTGTCTGTGTGAGCTCCTGAAAAGTTTTTTCCAGCTCAGCTGCAGACTGGGACACAACCTCTTGAGCGTCCTTAACTGACTCTAGAGCTCGCAGAGCCTGAATCTCTTGCTTCAGACTATAGATTTCCGCTGCATACTTTATCACACGGGGATGATGTTCTACCTGAGAGAGAAAATTATAAATCGGGATATTAATTATATTAGTTCAATATTATAACACATACATTGATTTTCCAGTTGACAGAGCTGACACTGGTGCTTCATTGTGCAATACATTTTTACAGGCCAATAGCATTCTTTTTCCCCCCCCCCAGTCATTGGTGGAAAATGGCTATTCACTGTATAGAACTATGTCCCCAAGCCCTACTTCTGCACAACCCAAATTATGGTCTCAAATATATTAAGGCGGCAAGCAGTTCTACGGATTAAGTCTTGATGAGGCCACAGCTGTTCACAGAAAACCACTCCAGGTGATGATCTCATGAAGCTGATTGAGAGAATGCAGAGAGAGCGCAAAGCTGTCATCAAAGCAAAGGGGGCTACTTTGAAGAATCTAAGTATGAAATATAGTCTGGTTTGTTTAACACTTTTAAATGTCTTCCACATTTATTTACAATGTAGAAAATGATATTTAAAAAAAAAAAAAAAAAAAAAAAAACACCTGAATGAGATGATGTCCAAACTTTGGACTGGTGCACGCACGCACACACACACAATATAGTACAGAGGTATAGAGTACCTGTTCCCGGAGCATACGTATCTCCTGCAGCAATTGATCAATCAGTGTCTGATCTCTCTGCTGTGGTTCTGTGTGTTGTCCTGACTCAAGCTGTTTCTTCAGCTGAGCAATTCTATCATCTCTAAACTTCAGGATCATTCTGTTGGAATGAAAATAGGACTCCTTCTGAGCCCAGGCCTTTTCCAGCTGCAACACTTTCTCCTGTAGGGTCTGTGACACCAACACAATTGATTTTTCTCAGCTATATTGTGACAACAATGACATTAATAATAAATTTAGTTCCAGGTTTTCATATTCTGAAGAATACCGACACACGAATACCGATTCATTTATTCATTGAACATGAAACTGAAAATGCACTTAATGTAGTCAATTTACCTTTTTCTCATCCTCTCGTTTTTTCCAGAGTCGTACAGCCTGAAGAAAGTGAATCTTATATGGCAACACAGCATCAGATGGTGCTAAAGTAGGATACAAATATACATAGTATGATTTCACAAACAACAAAAAATATGCTAAAAGATGGGTCTTTACTGGAGAAAGAACACATCTAACAAGTCTAATCTGTAAAAACACAACTGCTTAAAGCACAAAATAACTCTAACTTAATTCACATAAAAGGTAACCATATATAGTTTGTTTAACATTAGCAAAATAATTTTGAGCTGGCTGGAAACAAGTATTAAAACTAATACTTTTTTTTTTTTTACATTTTACTCTGTAAGCTTGTAATTTCTACTAGAGGTTTCTGTGTATATTTTTAGATTTCCGGATATTTACATAGTTCTTGTGACATCTTTGTCATGGATTATTACCTACATGACCATATTCCAGCCTCTCAGTTGATTCAGGACTAAACAAGTTGTTCTGTGGTTCTAGTGTGGGTGTTTTTCTTTACCTGTGTGTAGCTGAGGGTCTCCAGGGGACAGTTCATTTACATTTTGTTGAGCAGACAGAGCGTTTGCCAGCTGCTCCTTCAATTTCTTAACCTCTGCCTGGAGCTGCTTTATGTTTCCTTGGGTATCCTCATTAATCATTGCCTACAGGAAAACATTTAAATGCACAGGCGCACACACACAATGTGTTTACATATACACATTATATAATAGCTTTAGAAAATGAGAGTTTGTCTCTTAGATTAGGTCTTTTACTAATATTAAAAGATGTTAAGTTACAGAAACTTTTACAAGTTACTTTTGTCACTTTTGTAATCTGTCAGTGAGAAAGCGTCACTCAGTGGGTAGATTTCTGTCTAAATACAGGACAAGCACTTTTACAGTTAAAGCAACATTCCTATAAACTTACCACAGTGACCATTTAAATAATCAGATAACTGCCTAAATCCAATACTGTGTTGAGGTATGTGCAAGCATATTCATTGAATAGTAAACATTAAAGTGCACAAACAGCTCTTTCATTCTAACAATTGTTTCAGTACACATATTAAACAGGTACCAGGTTTGGTCCAAACTGAATAAATCATATTTGCTTTACCTTGTTCTTGATGAGTTTTGCTCTCTGGGCAAACTGCAGTGTGGAAAGCGTCTCTCCAAAACATTTGGAGCCCGGGTGGACATTAGCGATAATGAAGGTTTTAGCATTGCCTCCCAGAGAGTCCTACAGGAAAGCAGAGACAGCTTTTAGTCCATTTAAATGTTTTGGGAAATACCCTCCGTAGCATGTTAAATGGTGTGCTGGCTTTTTCACTTTTTCCCTTTACGATGATATAATCCCCCGACAAACCTTGAGTCTTTAGTCTTTGACTCTCATGTCAGTGATTCTTGAAAAGTGCTAATCCTGTTGGAATTTAATAACATTTTCACGAATAAAAAGAATCAAAGTTATAATCGGGGGTCCTCTGTAAATATTAAAGGTTCTTTTATAGGTTTATTTTTTTTGTTTTTATTAATTTAAGGATTACATGCTGGCCTATTGCCTACAAAATCAGTTGTCCACAGATACGAGATAATCATTTCTACTTTATTTAACAAAAACACACATGAAAGAGTACATTGTATTATGTATGTTTTGAATGTATTATTATGTTTTGAACAATATTTTCTATTATTTTGTGGTTGCTCAAAATGTGTCGTCACCACCGTCAGATATTTATAAAAAGCAATAACATCTGGCAACTACATCACTGAGCACCCTATTTTCAAACCTTCAGCTCTACTGCATGTTTCAAGGTCACTCAAGCTCCCATAAGTTTGCTATTTTCTCTTAAATTTTTTCATATATTTGGACACTACTTATGTCACGACTATAACATGTCAACATGTCTTTTTTTGTGTAAAAAATATTTGATTAAATTATGGCATAAAAGTATACTTTTAAGAAGACATCTAAAATAGCTAGCAACAGATGGGAAACAAGATAATGTGAACAAATCATGCATATCATGTGAAAGAGTAGTTTCTTGTCACCACCGTCTGATGCTGGTGATGTACAGTCTTACAGTGGTGACTAAACCATCCAAATGGTCCTCACCAGAGGCTAGAATATAAATGTTGATCACCAACATGACATGTTTCATTAACCGGTTTTATATTTTTATTTATGTAATTCCTTCAATATTTCTTGCATATCGTTCAACCTAGGGGATGAGGTGTGCCTTCCCTCTCTCTCCGTTCACTACTATGCCATGTTCATTTGGCTTACGTCATTTGGGATGCACATAGTGCACCAACTACCTACCTATATATGGCACATAGTATACAATATCCCCTATAGGTTATGCATCTCCAGTGTCTAAAGCCAAATGAAAATGACATGATATAATTTAACCAAATCTAACATTCACTGTAATTCCATGCAATTCCATAGCCACTCAACTTTGACTTTCTGTGTGTTAGAAACTTATGGCTAGGCAGCAGCTGTCTGTGGAGGAGAGAAGGAAACAGAAAGAAACAGCAGAAGTAGATTTAAGTTATCTTTACTGTTTACTATGATGATTTGATGATATGGGGATGGGGTACTTTTAATAAAGATATTGCTTAATTTTACCTTATATTTCTTGAGAAATGTTTATCACAGTGCTCAGGATTGTTATTTTTGGATCAAATAGTTAAATAAATGTGTTAAGCAAGAAGCCATTGACTTGAGTGGTATGAATTATGGAATTATATGTTGTTATGAGGCCAATGTCTCCACCGTCAATTCTAAATTCACCACCATCAGAGGGAGTTTTATTTGATTTAAGTCTCTTTTAATACAAAATGATCTTTTTCTATTTAAAAACAAACAAACTAATAACTGGAAAAACGTCTATTTTATGAAACAAATAAAATACAAAATGAGGAGGTTACACTATTTCTGAACAGCTAAGACCTCAGGTCCATGATGTACCTTCAGATTTTGTAATTTACCTTTTTTTATTATTCAATTTGCAAAAAGTAAACAAGTTATTAAAAAGTTAAATAAAAATATAAAAATTGCACACATCTTTTGTTTTATTTAAAGCAGCTTTGAATGTGACAATGATAATAAATAAACTGAAAGCATTATCTTTATTATTACTGTTATTATTGCAGTAAATATACACTTTATATAATGTTTTTGACTGACCCTGAGCAGGAATGTGAGTTTAGAGTCTCTGTAGCAGACATGGCGGCTTCTTCCATTGGACACATCAACCAGAGCCATAATCACCTGACCCAGGCACATCAATGAGCGGTTTATACTGCTGGCTTCCTGTAGCAGAAACACAGTAATACGGTTTTATACAGGAGTAACTTTCTAATGCGGCAATATAATTCAAAATTGCAACTCTTGTGATTACAAAAAAACATAAAACAAATCTGAAATGCTGCATTCTGCCAAACATGAACAAGATTTATTCTCTATAATGTTCAAATGACACACATGGTCATTTTCACTGCACACTTAAGGATGTGGGATTTGTGTGTTCTCCTTGTGCCAGAGTGGGTATCCTCCTGGTGCTCCGGTATCCTTCCATGGCCCATAAACACATGTTGGTAAGTGTATTGGCTACTCAAAAGCATCCCTAGGTGTGAGTGTGTGTGAGAGAATGTGTGAGTGTGTCACCCTGTAAAGGACCTGGGCCCCTCGAGGGTGTGTTCCTGTCTTGGGCCCAGTGATTCCATGTAGGCTCTGGACCCACCATGATCCTGAACTGGATAAGCGGTTACAAATAGTGAATAAATGGATGAATGAATGTACACTAAAGGACATTGTCTATATTTTTTCATTTAAAATACTCTATAATGCTCATAAGATTTAACAAATGTAATCTTTATTCTATTATTTGATTTAAAATATCTCTATACAGCTTTATGATATTCATATGATAAACTACATCATTCTGACCAATTATAATACAGTTTGCATACTTCATAATGACTAAAAATATGTTACCCCTCACACTGACTCACTTTGAGCCGTGATCCCTCAGCGTGAGTATCTCTCTGTCTCTCAGACCCCGCTAGATCCACAAGGTTGAGTTGAGATGTTCTGATGTTGACCACTTCCTGTCCTGTCTCCTTGGACTCTAATGTCATGGTGAAAACAGCATGGGATCGTGACGACTCTCGGTTCATTGATGTTGAAGCTACACGTCGGTTGCGCCACCCCATAGACAACACCTGCACAAAGACTCAAAGGAGTGAAACTTTATTTGCATGCAAACAACCATTGCTGAATTATTTCGGTTTAAAAAGTTGGACCTTTTATTTATTTCTGACCTGATATGCCTCAGCGGCAGAGGCTGCATATTTCTCCACGGCTCCTTCCACAAAAACTCCTTTCTTAATATCCTCTCTCAGAAACAGACTGGCCGACGCACTGTCCAGCAGATCAAAGATCTGCTCATTGTAGATCTCTATAAAAGAGCACTTACACAAGAAACTCTTAGCACCCGCAGACTACAATCACACACAAAGACACACAGGCACACGCTTCAACATACTATACTTTGCAGATAAACTGGGATCTTAAACAAGGATATATAAGTCATATTAAAAAGACACTTAACTATAAGAGAGCAATGGGGAAAATGGGAAAACTACAACTCACCTTCTCCACCTCTCTGCTGATGAGGAAGAACAAATACTCAAAGCTACGAGGAATGACACCACGCAGTTCATCAGAAAAATCATTCATCTCGTTTGGACCTACGCAAAAATATAAAACATCAAAGCCTCTTTATCTTTCAGTACTTTGATTCTCATTTAAACAGAAGATGGACATGTTAAGGGAGTCAATGATTCATTCATGCAACATCAATATGGAAGAAAACTGACCTTTGACATTTCAGCATTTCAAATAACATGCAGTCTACTGTGTTAATACTGTGTATTAATTTTTGTAACGATAAAATTCACCACAGTATTCAATCGCCATGCTGACTGTGTTGAATTATTTAAGGATGTATTTCATATATTTACTGTATGAAACACTTGCACTAACAAAAGACTGATTTATTCAATATATACCGTGTTCCAAATTATTATGCAGAATGGATTTAAGTGTCATATAAATTGAATTTTTTGTTTTTCCGTTAACCACGTGGATGGTATTGTGCCTAAGGGGTCTTTGAATCACTGAAATTAATCAAACCTCAAGATGTAGGATCCTCCAGAGGCTTCCAGTTGTACGTAAACCTACTATACAGCCACCCTTAACCAGTGCTCTCAAGCAGAAATGGTTGCGGTGGACCCAGACATACATGAGGACTAATTTTCAAACAGTCTTATTCCCTGATGAATGCCATGCAACCCTGGATGGTCCAGATGGATGGAGTAGTGAATGGTTGGTGGATGGCCACCACATCCCATCAAGGCTGCGATGTCAACAAGGAGGTGGTGGAGTCATGTTTTGAGCCAGAATCATGGGGAGGGAGCTGGTAGGCCCCTTTAGGGTTCAAGAAGGTTTGAAAATGACCTCAGCAAACTATATAGACTTTCTGACTGATCACTTTCTTCCATGGTACAAAAATAAGAGCCGTGCCTTACATATTAAAATTACCTACATGCATGACAATGAACCATGTCATGTTGCAAAGAGTGTCATTGGCTGCTATGGGCATAAAAGGAGAGAAACTCATGGTGTGGCCACCATCCTCCCTGGACCTCAACCCTATTGAGAACCTATTGAGTATCCTCAAGCAAAAGATCTATGAAGGTGGGATGTAGTTCACATTAAAACAGCAGCTCTGGGAGGCCATTCTGACATCCTGCAAAGAAATTCAAGCAGAAACTCTCCAAAAACTCATAATTTGCCATTCGTTACAACCTATAAAATGTTTTCAAACCCTGTTGTGCATAATAATTTGGAACAGTGCATTTTGAGTTTTTTATTTTTGAAAAAAATAAATGCTGTTATCATTGGGAGGTTTGTTCAATAAAATTTGACTTATGCTCTTAACCATTCATGACTTAAAAATTATAATGACCATCATTTGTATTGACCATTTAGGAAAATCTGAGAAAAATATCAATTGAATAATAATTTGGAACACAATGTAAAAGACAGGTGTGGTGTCATTCTGATAACAAGCATTCTTTTCCCCATCCTACACGGTAAATATGTATGGTATGACCACAGCCCTTGTGAGAGAACACTTGAATGAAAGTCTACTAAATTACATATAATGAGTTAGACCTGGGAATTGTCTTACCCAGCATGGTAAACGTCTTCCCAGATCCAGTCTGTCCACTGCATCGTGGCAAAGAAAAAGACAGGGAAAATACATTTAGAGGAGCTGAAACAATTTACTCTTTAAGTCTGAGAAAAGAGAAAGGACAAAGACTCACTATGCAAATATGGTGCCATTATAACCATTCATACAGGACTCCACAATGTTTCTCGCGACACTTGAAAACACAGACTCCTGTATAAAAAAAATGTTAAAGGACATGAAAATTATATTATGCATATTTAGTGTAAATAATATACAATTAAACTTTTTAATATGAGTGAGAATAAGGGTAAACAGTCCTGATATTTTTGAACGTTTTGGATCATGCACCTGGAAGACAGCTGTAGTTCTGAGCTCCAGTTTAGATGTACTAATATAGGCATAATGCCCACAACAGCATAAGACTTCAGTGGTATGCAGGAAGAAAGTGGATAGGTAGTGGCAGGGCTTATTAAATTCAGTTATATTTATGGATCTATTTTACAATCAGCATTTTCACAAAGAAGCTTGACACAATGCCAGGTCCTAGCCCCAAAAAAGCATCACTGAAGCAACAGTGGCAGGAAAAACTTCTAATTGAGAAGAAATTGAGAAGAAACAAAACTTAAAAGAAGGACCTATCAGCACTGGAGCAAATCATTCTCTTTATATGACCATCCTTAAATAACAGTATTTTGTTTTCTGAAAAGATTGTAAGTTTGGGGGTATATTTAGTTTGAGTGTAACACTATTATTTTCTAAAAATTGAAAAAGTAAAAACTGCTGGAATTTCTAACAGGCTGACCCCAGATTGAGGGTCTAGTGTTATTTATTTATTTATTTAACAGCGCAAGTTCTGAGATCAGTTTTTCTCACCTGAGATGTGTCCACATCAGCCACATGGTCATAGGTGAAGTTTCGTGGTTCGGGTTTGGAGTGCAGGCGGACGGTTTGAGGAGACGTCACTGTTAAACACAAATTCTGATCGCCGTCAGTGGTTAAGCCAGTCCCCTGGGTCAAAGGACGGACACGAACATACACCTTAATTGCATCTCCATCACTGCTGAGGAGGGAAAAAAAAGATGATGCAGAAGCATTAATTAAAGATTTGTCATTTCAGTTTAGTCCAAAAAGAAAAGAACACAATACGTTCCTCTGCTGATCGATGCTACACTGAGTAAATAAAATATTCTTATATGAATTGTGAAAGATTATGTTTTCTTTTTAATTGAATTACTATTTACACAAAAGGAATGTGGTAAAAACTGTAAATAAAGTGAAAAAATAATATTTCCTTCTGAATTATGTGCAATAAGTTGCGGTAAAAATATTAAACATAAAATTAAAAATTAGATTTATAATGTTATCTGGTTATTTCTAGAGCCTTCATGAAAATGGAGAAAAGAGGGAACGGCATGGGGAAGAAATCCTACTGTGTGTCTGAATTTTAGAGCGTATTTTTAGGTGTTGTTTGCAGAAATAATCTTACTTGTTGGATTGGAGGGGTAAGGTTGTCTCTCCAGACCCTGCAAGGATTTAAATAAATAAATAAATAAATATATAAAAACCACAAATGAGCTCTTATAGATTTCTAGGAAAATATTAACAGCAATCACAAAGATGACTGTAATGCGTAGCCTACATTCTTAAGAAACACATTAAACACCAAGTCCAAAATCAGTGGATAGCTCTTTTAAACAGCCCTTCCAAAGAAAACATCATTTTTGACCTTGTGAACATATTCACATTTGAGGTGAAAATGATGTGTTTTAAAGTCTCAGACAGCCAGGATGTCATATATCATAAATATAACAAACCAATCCCATCCACTTGTGAGGCAGGGCTTTTGAGTTGCAGGGATGTGGGTGAAGGGTGGACTAACATGAAGGCTGCAGGTCTCCAGAGGGTGGTTATTAGATTAGTGATTAGATGGGGGCCTTAAGAAATTATCTGTTCACTTGCACCTGTTTGGCAGAAATGTACTTGCTTGAAACATACAATGTGTCTTTTTGGCACCAAAAATTAATTCAGTTATCCTTACAGAGAGTCACATATGAAAAATTGGATTCCTTTTGAAAGGCCAGAATGAATCTACATTAAACTAATGAGTCGCAACAATTAATAGGATCAAATATTCAAGAGCCAATGAAAAATACTTATATAAAAGATCACCCTCAACATGTCTCACAGTCTATAGACTGATTTAAAAAGCTGATGACATATAGACCACACACATATTACAAAATATCTCATAGCAGTTGTGAAAGCTATTGATGTGCAGAATTTTTGAGGAGTTTAGAAACACTGAATATGTATATATATTTTTCATATGGCAATTCTTTCCTAGAAATTACTTCATCTACTGTAATTCTGATAATGAAGACCCAAGCAGAAGACTAACGATATGGATCCAGAATCAACTTGACAGCTCTTAATAACTAGAGGGTGCTTTTCCTGCAGAAATTGTGAGTGTGTGGTGGCTGCAAATCGCAGATTGCAGGTGTGTGAGTCTGTGAGACAGTTTGACTGATGTAACACTGCATGTGTAGCAGTTAAATTCGAATGTATTAAATATTCAGCCAGTCATTGCCTATGGGAACCATATTGTAAACGAATGCTATACAAATCTAAGAAGTGTATCACATTGAAAAACAAGCGTGGTATTTAGGTTTAGGAACAGCAATCCTGCAAACATTGGTGTTTCTATGTTATAAACCTGAGAGATCAACTGTTTAAACTTTGAGTGAGAAGGGATGCTCAATTCTCATAAAAATCAATGGGTAAATCCCTGGTTCAAACGATTATCCTCAGAAAGAGCTGACAATATCTTCCAAAACACTTAACTAATTACATTATCCAGGCAACAACATGTTGTCAACTGATTTGGTGTGACAATAGTACAAATTAAGCAAGTATTGTTTTATTTAAGCAGTTTAAACACAAGAACGTTTTGCAAAAGCCTCTTTCCACAAAAAAAATATATAGATACAACACCATGGAGCACTGTACTCTTCCTAGCGCTGAACAAATGTTCATAACTCAACAACTGGATTGGAAACCAATTTCAAAATTACAGGTGGGAGAAAGAGGAAGTTTCTCTACCAAAATTCAGGTACATTTCAAATAATAAAAAGAACAACAAAAAAAAAAAACAGATTTAAATATCGGAGTCAGATGAAAACACACATGAGAATTAGGATTCATAGTTAAAATAAAGTGTGCAATTTAGAGGTTAAGTCGATCCTATTCGAAGCGCAAATCGACCCAAAAGATACGTGTTTATGGGCTATTTATGGACATGTAATGCAGAATTATATAAATATTAGATTAACGAAGTTTGTGTTGCTGGGATTTTACAGAGCGGTGAAATACAAACACAACAAAACAACAGCAGAAATTCCCACAGCAGAGTGGGAAAGTAAAACCAGACTCTCAGAGAACACGGTTCTACTCTTTGACATCGTGGACATTAAACACTTGACCAACAAATGTATAAACAGTGTAAACATTAGTGTTATTTTAGCTAAAGTTAAATTGGAGCATTTAAACTACCATCAAACGGTTAGCGTAATCATCCTCATAATAATCACAGGACAGTTCATAGCGCAGTTATATCTATGCAGCAGCAAAAACAAAGTCAGTAACAGTACCTTTTCCTCTGGGTATCATTGTGTTAGCTATATGATATTTTATGAAATAAACCGTAAAGCTTTACTTCGACATCAAAACAGCTCAAATTTGGCGCGGTGCGTTTTTGTGTACTCTTTCAAAGCTGCAGCGCCTCCTTCAGCCACGGAGGATCACACAAGGGTCACTCCACTCGGTTCTTCAAAAACATCACCTCTATGAACATTACTGTGGTATTGTATGGAACCAGACCTCCACTCATGTGCTCACCACAGAAACACATTACATAAAGTGGTTTTGAACAGACACCCTGAATGTCAGAAATAGTCTGGAGAAGGCCTATGTGTGCTTTTAGATCCTTTACACCTTTATTTGCTACACAAAACATGGGAATTTATTTTTTAATTCATCCGAGAACTTACATTTACATTTCGGCACAGCTGCTAGAGATGAGGGTAGGTACATGAGCTTTGCCTGACGTAAACAAGGACTACTGACGTGCAGACTGACCAATGAAATGTTTACAGAGAAGGTTATCGACCAATAACGGTAGCTCTACAGTCAGACCGTCCAATCCGAAGATTTTAGGCTACTTCACCACTCCCCCTTCTCACTCAAGTGAACCAAACGGAGTAGGGGAGGGTGGAACTAATTTGTGAACGAAACGCTTCTTGAAATTCTATGTAAGCTCCAGAAAAACAAAATGGCGGACGTTGTGAAATTCCGGCCGGACATTTTTTAAGTCTAAATAAGTCTAAAAAAGAAGACATGTCCGGGTAAAAGAGGACGTCTGGTCACACTATCATTAGAAGACATGTAGTTCACTCATTTATCTTCTGCATTTTCCTTATTGGAACAATGTTGGTCCAGAATCTGTGCAGATACCTTTGTCCCAGGGCAGTAAAACATCCTGAAAAAATGCAAAAGTCCACCATAGAGAATCACACATTCATATACACTCACCCACACCCTTTGGCAGTTTCACATGGCCTAAATATCCCTGGACCTGTGTGGCAGCAAAACCGCCATAGTGTAAGAGCTTAATCTTGTCAAAATTACAACTGAAAACAATAAAATGAAATTATATTTTTTTCATTTTATTACTTATTTTCATTTCAATAATAATTTTGGCAGGGTTTACGTCACATACCATACCAGGTGAAGAGCAAGGCTTTATCTGTTCTGCACATGAGAAAATAGCTGGTACCATTTTTTGTTAGACCCACACAAAATATAATAAAATCGTGGTAACACCAGAGTACATTAATTGAATCGTACTTAAAGGTGACCTTGCAATTGCAATAATAAAAAAAAAACCACTCTTTATAAAGTTGTTTTTTCAGATGTTTCCTCCATGGGCCCTGCTACAGTAGTCAGTAGGTGTCTGCTCCAAGAATCGGCCTGCCATGTTTGATGGATCTGGATAGGGCCTGTGCGATAGGGCAACTTCTAGCTGGTGTTCTGCAAAACCAAGTTGTGGCATTATATGGAGTGAGCCCTAGTACCACCTCCAAATTGAAGTTTAAGTTCCATATAACGAGGGATGTCAGAAACAGGTTGCAAAGTGGGCATCCCAAGATCATTTCCTCACCTTGTCAGCACTTGGGTATTGTAGGCTGTCTTCTACAGATTTGTAGCAAGATATGGCCAGTGGCTCTCTGCCCAGACTGCACGTAGGCAATCTCCAGTCTCGTTGGGTCACCAGGAGGCCTGCAATGACTGCCCTTCACCATCAGGCCCATTTACACTGGTGTTGGCAACAAGTGCACAGGAACGTGAACATGTGGCAGAACATTAATGTTACATCTAGTGATGAGTCCAGATTCTCCTTCTGGCAGTTAGATCATAGGCTCAAAGTGTGAAAAAGACAAGAGAACGCCATGCCGAATGCCACACCAATACTGTAACATGTTTTGGTGGAGGCAGTGTGATGATGTGGGGCGGCATCTCCATCACTGGAAAAACGAGGCTTGTCATCATTGGAGGCAATCTCAATGCAGAGAGATAGATGAAATACTGCAACCAGTGGCAATCCCAGATCTCCAGTCTGGAACCAAATTCTATCCTCAAAAATGACAAAGCTTGCCCCACAGAGCAGGGTTTATCAGAGACTACAAACCCGAATCTGGCAGTGGAGAGGATGGAATGGCCTGCCAGCGTCCTGACCTCAACCCCATTGAACACTTGTGAAATCAGCTTGTGCGTGCTGTTGGTGCCGGAGTGACCAACACAACCACGCTGGCCGACTTGTACACAAATGCTGGTTGAAGAATGGGATGCCATCCCAAAGCAGTGCGTGACCAGCATGAGGAAGTGCCAGGCTATGTGTGGTTCTTCCACACACTACTGAGGATCCTTTAACTGTTAACTGAAATTCTTAAATTGAGTGTCTTCTTTCTTCAAACTTCAATTATCCAGTCCACCAAATGAGTCAATGGTAAAATAAGCTGTTTGACATTAGCAGAAAGGATTTGGCAAAATTTTTCATGGTGCACAGCACACTCAGCTGTACTGTTCATCCCACAAACCCATGATCCTTACAAATGTAGCACCATTTAAAAAGGAAATTAACATGCTTTCCAACTATATACAATTTTCTGCCAAGAAGCATTGTTACATACATTCATTGTCTGCTACTCGGGTTGCAGTGGGACACGCACACAGGGAGGACAAAAATCTTCAGTCACCTGAAGCAAGACTTTAACCCACAGCATTGTTTCAACAAAGTGATCTACCAAACAAAATCCCTTACTTTTTTGTGCTAACTTTATTTGCAAACAGGACTCCAGGTAATGCTTTAAAAGCTCGAGCTATAAAGAAAAGTGCATACATGTAGTACATTTCTAACCCATCCATAATCAGTGAGCAGTCAGTTTACAAGTAAATATTTTTTATTCAGTCAGTAAACATGAACAAGAGACAGACACAGGACTAACAAAAATAAGAGAAATCAGTGCTTCTGCACTTTCATAATCAGCTCATCGCACAGTTTAGTGACATCCTCCACCTCCTTTGTCTGAAAATACAAAAAAAAAAAAGTCAAAATCCACATTAGTCTAGTAGTTTTTACACAATTAAAATGAGCTGTAAACAAACTAACATGAATAAGCAGCAAATAGGTGATAATTTGCATAATGTATATTGTAATAGTTGTACTCAAATTACATGACAAATGGACACTAAAGATATTTTGGCTTGAAATAATGCACCATGATCGAATTATGTTAATATATTTGCCTTAAATGTAATACTAGCATTTGGTTTAAAGTATTACAGTGTATACCTTCTGTTCCAGGTTTTTCTCCAGAGACTGAACTTTGAGTTGCTCTCTCCGCAGCTGAACTTGAAGAGCAGAAACTTCAGTGCCGAGTTTAGAGCGGACCTCTGCTATCTCCTTATTGGCCCTACACACACACACAAAAACACATCTTACTGTGCATGCACGCCGTAAGTGACAAAACGACAATAGCTAACGGAAGTCATTAATTTTCAGTTAGAGTCAGCGACATTGGGCGACACGAATTGGGTAAGTTCAGCGACTTGAAATTCAGCTCCACTCAACTTTATGCAAATGAGCAGTGACACGCTGCAGCGACTACCAATCGGAAAGCAATCTTCACGTTCCTTCGGAACCACTCCTACTGATGAAGTGTCCCTTACTACGTCAAGACTTGTTTAAACAAAACAAATGTTGCTGTATGTTTGTAATTTCAGGGTTTTCTTAATTATAAAATGAGGTTCTGATAAAAGAAAATTATAGTCAAGGTTGTGATCATTGAATAAATAAAGCCTATGCTTTTACATTGGTTGCCGTACTTGGGGCGCTGCCTGCTGCAACACACTCCCAACAGCAACACATTGCCTGCTGCACAGACGATGCTGAGCGATGTTATCATGTATCATATTATGAAAGACCTTCATAATCATTAACAGATGAAAGTATGAACACTGATTTAAAAACCCTGGGAACCCATTTTGAAATTGTTTTTTGTATAATTCTAAACTTGGGTGTTATGTGAAATGTTCGGCAAGTTTAAATTTATTAAAACACGAGAAATTTTTATAAACCTCTCGTCAAAAAGGCCAAAATATGCTCCTCAGAGCTCTGAGATCAGTGTGAGTGTGGCCCAATACTAATGACATTGTGTGACTGAAAGCTCTCCATCACTGTAGAAACGAATGCTGTTTACATTACCATGGCAACACAGCCTCAAGACAGTCATGGTTTTTTTTTTCTAGGGTTTACTCTGTGTAAAATGACAACTGCAGTTCAAAGTACACAATAAAAATGGCACAGGGGGGTAGAATAAGCATTATACAGTTGTTCATGCGCGAACCTACAGACATATTTTATCTTGTGTCAAGGCCTGCTCTGAAGGCCAGTTTTAATGTGTCAGGCCACTGTGACACCAACTTGAAGTGTTTTTGCCAATACTCCTGATAAATACAGCCTAGAAGATTATAAAGGAGTCCTTACTGGTCAATCTTTTCCTCTGCATGCGTTTTCAACATCTGGTAGCGCTGCTCCTCTTTCTGCAATCTGCCCAAATAGCTCTGTGCACACTGCTTAAGTGTCTCTTCATTCTACACAGAACAGAAAAAGACATCTTAAATCATTAGTTTAAATACTTGAATTTAACTTTGTGAAGCTTCCCATTTATCACAAAGACTTATTAAAACGATCAATCATTCATGAGCATGCCTATATTTGTCATTTAGTCATGATCACATCACATTAAAATGACCAGTCATTCTGCCTTCAAAAATAGTAGAGACTGCTTTGGGGGGGCTCCCTTGTAAAAACAAAAAGGGATGTAGATACCTTCTTAAAGCCTTCAATGACTTCCTTGCGCCTGTCCAGGCGTTTGACAACATCAGAGAAGGACCGTTCCATGTCGTTTAAATCTTTTGCAAGCTGCTGCTTCTCCTGAAGAACCTTACTTAGCTCGGCCTGCGCCAACTCCTCTTTCTGTTTGTGCTCCGCTAAACAAATAAAATAACTTATTACACGTACCAGAAAATATTTAAGACCAAAAAAGAATATTTAAGTTGTATCATGAAATTCAAATTGCAAGCCCTGAAAGCAATAGCATTTGTTATTGTTTTACTTATGCCAGGTTCACACTACATGATATTAGCCTAAGTTTATATCCTTATGTCAGTGGCAAATCAGTTCACTCTACAAAAATATATCTTTTGTCTCATGATCCTCAAATATTTAAAAATCAGAGACTGCTTAGAACCATGACAAAGCATTTAACTGAAAATCCAATATTTCCACCTCTAATATAAAAGTATGACATACCTGTTATCTGAGCAATAACTGCCTCAAATTCGGACACTATCAATCTGGAGGAGGGAGTGAGGGGACAAATTTATTATAGTATATAATATTACACACAAACAGGCTTACTGCATGCAAGTAAATACCAGACAAATAAAACGGCATTCCTGACCAAATGCAAGAGGAATCAATGAGTGCGCTTACACCATGTGTTGGCTATCCAGACGTAGTTTCTCCATCTCAGCCTTCAGCTCCTCCTCTTTTTCCTCAGCCTGAGTCAGAGTGAGAGTAAGCAAAAGTGAGAAAGAGTGCAAGAGAGTTTGTTTGCAAGATACTCATACCAAGCTCAGAGCACATTAAAATGCAGTTGTGTAGAGAAAAAGAAAAATAAACATAAAAATTGTGTTTTAGATAACAGAATAAAAGGGGGGGGGGGGGATTGAAGTGGACCTGGCTTATTCACAGTGAAGCAATTTGGAACAATAGCAGGCTGAAGTGAAATGTTAAGACTGCCGCCGTTAAAAATTGTGCCTTGTTTTAACATGGCGTAACACTGCGATATGCTGTATTCCTGCCCCAAATTACATAATTTATCCTGATTCCAGTTCTATATTCCTGTCACCAGCCTGAAATCTATCTTTTGAGGCTGCTCCATAACTTGGTGCTGGCACTTGGGCTTTGATACCTGGTAGACAAACTCTCGTTTTCCAGTTTCACAGCAACCTTTCTTGAACAGATTTTGCAAATTGTCTCATCTAAATTGGCTGGCCCTGCCTTTTTGGAGGAAAACTGAAATGCTCCCAAACTGGCAAAGCTGCATTTGGTTTTGTGACTAAGTGTGCTGCCATTGTGTCCATTTTATAAAATAAAGACTGACAGCCTTTCAGAAAGATTACACTCAACTGTCTCCTTTTAAGAAAAAGGAAAAAAAACAAAACAACAACAACAACATTTAACAATTACATACAAACTAAAGTAAAGATATACATCGCAGGGGTTACGTTGCTTACCACTCCTTGATGTTGACAGTACAGTATAACCACCATAAGGGGACAGCCCTACTCAAGTCTGATTTTTCCCCCCCTTAAACGTGGCACAAATCTGATATTTTCCACATCTCAGAGATCAAATCTGATGTTTTTAAATCATTGTCATAACACAGTCTACCCCTTCAAGATTTCTCTTTTGCATGTCTGTCACTCAAATGTTTCAGATCAAACAAATGTAAATATTAGTGTGAAAAAGTGTTTGCCCCCTAAATCTAATAAGTGGCTGAGCCACCCTTAGCAGTAACAACTGCAATCAAGGCCACTCCAAAGTCTTCACTTTGTTTTTCTTCAGCCATTCAGAGACTTGCTGATCCTGGGTAGGCTCACCACTGTTCCATATTTTTGCCATGTAATGGCTGTCATTGTGGTTCACTGGCATGCCAAAACTTTAGAGGCTTTATAACCCTTTCCAGACTGATAGAGCTTAATTACTTTTTCTCATTTGTTCCCAAATTCTTTGAATCTTGGCATGATGTCTAGCTTTTGAGGATCTTTGGGTCCAACTCACTTTGTCAGGCAGGTGCTCTTTAAGTGATTTCTTGGTTCAGAACAGTAATCAGGCCTGAGTGTGGGTAGAGAAATTGAATTCAGGTTTGATAAACCAGAGTTATGTTTTAACTGAGGGGGCAAACACTTTCCGCACAGGGCCATGTAGGTTTGGATTTTTTCCTCCACTAAACTTCATTTAGTGCTTACTTGTGTCGTCTTTTACCAATTTAAAATTTGTTTGATGATCTGAAGCACTTGAGTGACGAACAGGGAGGGGAAGAAAAATCATGGAGAACAAACTTTTTTTTTTTTTTTTTTTTTTTTTTCACACCACTGTATATAACACAAATTAATAAAATAAACTTAAAAACCAAAAATGTGCCAAAATTTTTATTTATTTATTTATTAATTAATTATTATTATTTTTTAAATAGCATAGTTAAAAATGCTCAATTTCAGTTGCATTTGAAAGTGTCTGGACCTTGCCATGCAGGAAGAAGAACAATAGAAATTATAATTTTACTCTGAAACTTGGGGTATTCAGAGGGCAGGATTTCAGTTAATTCACATAACTTGTTGCCCAATTGGAAAGTGCTGATTTCAGACATACATTACCAGGCAAACCCTGCTTGTGTCCAAAAGGAGTTTTGACATTTTATTCCTGTGACTCTTATCTTTTGCTCTGTTTAAGTGCATTCACTCACCTGTTTGTGTGCCCTTTCCAATGCAGCATCCATGTCCTTTTGACTGTACTTCAGCACGTCTATGATGACATCCTCACTTTTCTGTGGTTGTTTCATGGTGGGAACTAACAGATCTAGCACAGTGGGGTCCTGAGCCACTGGAGCTTTGGCCTATACACAGAAGACCAGTCTTAGTAATATAAGCTTTGTTGGTTATTATTTAAGACCTTAGACAGGCAGCTTACATCCATTTGTTATGCGTACCAGGCTTGAGAACAGATTTTCTGTAGACTATAAAAGGTAAAATGTCATTTGGAACTCCTTTCCATTTATGCACCATGTTACAAGTGAAAGAAGGCTACACAAAATAGCAATAAATACAATTATTGTAGTAAAAGCTTTACCGGTGGAGGGAAGTCATCCAGTAATTTTGGGCTGAGTTCCTGAACTTGCCGTTGAGATTTCTGTTGCACCTCAGAGCGAGCAGCTTCCATCATCCTAAATAACAGACAGTAAGTAAAGTCTTACTTTTTAAAGAAATGTGCTTGATTTGCATAGAATATTATTGGAAATAAAAACATTCTCTACAGAAAACTTTTGAACTTTTTAATTCACAATCACTTCTTTCTGCACAATTTAATATTCAGAGGAAAGAGTTGTAAACCACAATTTAAAATAAATAAAATGGCATCACTTTACTTAAGTGTTAATTACCAGTTTGAAAACCTTACCCATGTTACAGCTTCAAAGTTATGCTTGGCTTACAATACAGGATTTTGAAAATCCTAACTGAAGCTGAAAATGTATAAAACCCCACACAGACATTTTTCAGAGATTTGCGTTGATTGTTGTTAGTCCTCAAAAGTTGCCACATTACATGATCCACCCTGATGGAACCACCACACACAGCTCTGCTCCTCAAATCCTTGTGGAAATTTCTACTGAAATGCTACATCCCAAAAGCTGGTAGGTGACTGGTAGGACACACACAGGCTGTCTAAAACAGAAAGCTGCAGGAGCATACATTCTTGTCGCCTCACAAGGCAGCATTTTAAAAAGGTCTTTATAAATCGAGTCACATTAGAGTATTCAATATTTCAGCACATTGCCAGGGCACATGTAATTATTCTGGTGAGGGAGCGTAAGTCAACAAGTTTTAAGATATTGGAGCATAAAGATGCAGCATTTTTATACAAGCTTTAAAACAGACATGACTGCACCTTCCTCCCTCAGAATACTGCCTTAGTAACACCACAAGTGAAGGCGGTGACATAATTACAGCTCAACTCACTGGTTTATCATCTTTCATGCATGATGTTAACATGGCATTTCACACCAGAGAACCTGCATCCACCCCACTCCTACATAATTGTCATAAATATTGAATGTTTCATATTTATGATTCACAAATCAGTGCAGCCCTAACTGCGCAGGGAAAAGATTTAATTATAGAATCCCCATACTACAGGACAATCTGGGAAGATAAGAGTTTATGATCACCCTTAAATCAGGAGACATCTTGCAATTGTCAAGAGGACTAATTCAGCGTGATTATCCAGTAGTGTGGACCAGGCTTTAGGAACAGTATCCCAAATTGTTCTGTGTCAAAGGAAACACTGCAGTGACAGAGCCATACTCTTTCTGATTTCTCACTCCAAGGGTCCTTGGAGTCAGGACAGTGAGAAGACAGGCAACCACAATGGGGCTCCAAATTGCATATCAAAACTTCTGAATTTTTTTTTTTACTTGACAGTCACAATGTAAACATTTCACCAACTCAAGGCTGAACAAATTCCATTAACAGCCCATGAGAATAGAGCACAGAAAGTAAACAGGTTTGTACAGTGAAGGAGGACGGATTAAATGGTAAAACTACAATACATTACATAATGCTGGTTGCACATCTCCCCAAATAACCAGTATTACCTGTAGAAAATCACGGTTACAGTCTTAATTCACTATACAGGTGGAATGAAAATTAGAATAATCTCCAGTTGTACAGCGTGTCTGACTTTTTCCCAGTCTCCATTTAAAAAAACCCCACATGTTGTATAGTGAGAGATACCCAGTCTGTTTATAATCTGTCCAGATTTTAAAAGTCATGTATTGTCTCCAGGGCTTTAGTGAAGTGTGTGACTAACCTGATGGCAAGTGAAGGCCGAGGCAAGCAGAAACCAGAGCTCATGTTTTCCATCGCTGCTTTTTTTGGGCTTTCTTTCAACAGCGGATCAAACTTCAGATACAGAGACTGTTTACGCAGAGCAGACTCTTTAAACTAAAAAAAAGATATACAAGTCAGAATCTGAAGGGACAAGTTAACTCTAAACTATTGATATAATTAACAAAAATAAATAAAATAAAAAACCTCACTACTTACATTGCTGGATCCAAATTGCTCCAAGTAATCAATTTGTCCATCAAAGTCACCAGGGATAACTAAATGTAACAAAAACATTTAAAAGAAAAAAATGTATTAATTAATAAATAAAAAGTATTAAAAAAAACCCACACTAAACTTCTAGTTGTCCAAATAATGCCTCCTTGGATATATTTAGATACAAGTTTGAACAAAAATGTAGCGGTGCACAAGGAAAATTAGACAAAAGTTTGCAAATGACATCACTTGAGGGACCATGACTCCAAATTGTGATCTGCCCAAAGCAGGACCAAATGAAACCGTCAGTAGCTCATTAGGAGCACATTATTTAACAATAAAAAAAAAATTAATAAAATTTAAACAGTTGTACAGTTCTGTCTAGAAAACTTACACATGGAGCCAGGCACAAACTCCTCATCAGCTGTAGTAAAATCAAACTCTGAGCTTTGGTTCTGTGAGCAGAGCTCAGATGTCAGCTCTGTGGATGTGTGCTTCTGCTTGATAGGGCTGCAGGTAATTATGCTCTGGGAAACTGTTGAAGGCTTAATATCTTCCTCCACCTGCAGGAAAAAACAGATCCACTACTCAATGATAAAGTAAATTTCTAAGGGTTGCTACAAGGGTGTGGGGGGGGGGGGGTTAAATAAATAAATACTTTTCCTTCTTTCAGAAAAGTCACTAACCTTAGTCAGAGATGGTTCTGTTTCTGCAGGCTTTACATCACAGGGAATAGTGCTATATTTGAGGGGGAAAAAAATTATATAAGAGATGAGTTCTACAGCATTATAATCATCTCAGAATAAAAGATTGCATTTGGAAAACAAATTTTAGATTCAAAGTGGGGAAAAATAAATAAATACATACATTAAGATTGTTAAATTTAAAAGAATGTATTTATTTACCATGAGTTATATTTCTAGTCTAACTTGTTTTTTCTTGTCAGTTCTGAAGAGATGTAATGTTTTTGACGTGGGTGCAATTGTCTGGTTTAAGAGCACAGCACTAATGTAAATAAATGGGAAAGAAATTTCTCTCATACACAGCTCCACTCCCTGCACTGACAGCTGATCTCACTGTCCTTGCATATAGACGGGAACATATTGTTTGAGGATAATATTCATCACAACTGTCTTCATAGATTTCTTAACTGTTTAGCTTAAAGTTTAGGAAAGTAATTCTCCTTGTCTGAAAGTGTGGGTGATCAGAGAGAGGACTATCCCAAATGTCTTCATACACCCTCTGTAGGGCAAGGTTGGTAATAAAATACTGATTTGTGCACTTATGTAGTGCGTTGTATGACGAAAATAATATTTCCTTAGCTATGTCAAGCTTTCCCTGTTGATTTAGCATCCAATTACAGTTTGTATTATTAGTTGTGACATGCAATATGTAGGCAGTATGGTTTTACTTTGAGGCAGCCTGAGTTTGACACAGACAAAACAGAATTGTTTAAAATACCTGACATATGGGTCAGGGACCCATACATATTTCTTCAATTTTAACACATAAATGAGTACTAAAATGTTGACAGGAGCCATAAAAAATTAAATATCATTTTGCGTTGAGTTGTGTGTGAGTTTGAGTAATGAGTAGCTGCCCAATATTACTGCTACTGTGATGTCAGCTTCAACCCATGAATATAATCAAATCAATTTTAAACAGCAAAATCAGAGAAACATACCTTTCTGTGCCATCAGTAGTGCAGTGTTTTTCTGTTTGTTTTTCAGTTTGTGGTGGTGTTATATGTCCCTGCTGATCCTTGTTCATTACAGGACTCTGACTGCCTCGAGGAGGAGAGTTACTCATTGTTGCTTTTGTTCCAAAGGGGTTAAAGTTGGGGTCATCAAACTTATCAAAGTCAAAAGTATAAGAGCCTTTAGAGATGGGGATATCTTCAGGTGCAAATTCTACAGTTTCATTTTGGGTTTCAAGCTTGAGTTCTGGGGATTTTTCTTTAACAGGAGCAGTGGTGGTTTTTTGGGGGGCTGGTTTGGTCCCTGCAGACCTCTTCATCCCTAAATGCTTGAGAGGAGGCTTGCTTTTGACTTTGCCACCATTGTCAAAGTTAAATTCGAGTACCATGTGGCTGTCTTTCACAGGCAATGAAGTGCTTTCTGTTTTAATTAAAGGTGCTTCAGAGATTACAGGCTTTGCTTCTGGCTGGGTAGGCATCTCTATAACATTTAGAGTGGTATTAAGGGATTCTTCATTTTCTTTCTTGGATTCCTCAATTTTTTGAGGTGGAGAATTGCTCACTGATGCTTTCTTGCCCAGGGGAGGAGAGTTTTGAAGCTTTGAGCCACCAGTTTGAAAAGGATTTACCAAATCAAGATCTTCAAAATCCAAGTTGTAGGATCCTTTGGCTGGCAATGGTGAATCCACAGCTTCTGAGAGTTCTTCAGCAACTGATGCACTTTCTAAGACAGAAGCTGGTGGAGGAACCTCCAAATCATTTTTGTTATGAACCAGGTCTGGTGTTTCAGAACTTTGTCCAATAATCACTGTTGTGTCTGCTGAGGGCATATCTGAAGATAATTCTGCCAGGGAGTCTTCTACAGACTGGCTCAAAGGAATAGTTTCATCAAGAGCCACGTCCATCTTAGTTGTTTTTTCTAGAACTGTCTCCTCTTCTTCAGAAGCAGAGAGTAAAGAAACAGAAACACTATTAGGTTGTTCTGGTTCTGGAGTGGTCATGATATTTGAAAGAAAATCAGGTTTTGGTGGTGACATGGCCATTTTTGCAGTGCCTTGAAAAGGATTCATGGATTCAATGTTGTCAAAATCAATAGTGTAGCCTCCTTTGCTTTGAATAGGCATTTCATCATCAGGGTAAGGATGCTCGTTTTTACTCTGGCTATCAACTGCAACACCACACTGCTGAATGGATGTCCTAGAAAATAAGGGTCAATGACAAAATTTAAATTAATGGAATTTATGCTAAAACATGCACAAGAAAATTGAGTTAATTAAGCCACTCAGACATGAATTAAGTATGGACTTACAGTGCTAGTACTATAAGTAATCCCAGTGTAGCCTTTATTTGAACATTCAAAATGTTATTTCACACAATTTTCATAATTCTTCACTACATTTATTGGGCACCACAGATTGCATAAAGTGATGTCTACTAGGTATAATAATAATAATACATTTTATTTGTAATGCACTTTACATTTCAAGGAAATCTCAAAGTGCTACAGGATACTCAGAAGCAATAGAAAATCCATTAAGAAACAAGTAAATAAAAACAAGATCAGTAGAGATGCCAAGGAGAAGAAGAAAAAGGGAGGGGGAAAAAAGTATAACAGTATAGTTCTTCTGTTGTTCAACTTTATCTTGTAAACGTGTGATCTAAACAGGAGTTGGCTGGAAAACCCATCTGCTGTGGTGTGCCAAACCACAAATGCCTGTTAGTTGGCCAGCTACCAGCTATGCTTATGAACAATGTAGAACCTGTCCTATTTAGCTTATTTTAAAACTTTAAACACAGATGTGAGGTTCACACGGCCTGACAATGCACCCTCCACCACCCCGGCAATACCATTTTAATATTTGGGATGTTATGATGGTATGAAAAATTTGGATACCGCCCATCCCTAAAGTATACCCCCCCTTTTCGCTTTTAAAAACTTTATTTGGTGTGACCTTAATCACCACAGAAACTAATTGATTAAAGTTAATCATAAACTAACTTGTATTGCATATTAACGAACAGTGATCAGCTGACCCTCCTACATTTCATTCTCCTATTTGAATGAATGAATGAATTGCATTTATTGTCACATACAAAGTTATACAAGTAAAACATTGCAGCGAAATGATTTTTTCGTCTGTCCACTCGCCCAACAGGGGTTAGGTCTGCGCAACAGACTCGACGGCAGCAGATGCACCGCGCCATCTACTATCAAGTCAATGTCAAATTATATTTGCATGATATAATCTACAATGTTGTTTTGAGCAAATTACAATACTTGTTTATATTTATATCATGATAAATGACTTTGGTGGCCTGAATGCACTTGAATGACCACTTGTGGGTAGATGCTGCATATTTTCCAAGCAAGTTGAAAATGTTTCTTTTTGATTAAATATTTTTCCCCCCTGTCCTGTCACTGGTTGCATTTAAAAGTAAAGCTAAATACATCAATTTTTTTAAACGGACATTTTGATTGCAAAAAAGGTTAGCACTTACTCAGCAGAATCCAAAGAGAGAGACTCCAGAGCAGACATGCAATCTTCTACAGAGGTCATTTTGCCGACACGGCTCGGAGACATAATCTTCTTGGTGACTGGGTCTCTGCGTGGAGTTTGGAAGCAAACCTGGAGAAACACCCACAAATAGAATACACGATTACCTACAACTAAAAGAATACCTGGAATCTCTTCACTTGAAATAGCAGCCATATTTTGTTTAAACAAAGTACACATGCTAAAGAATAACACCTAGACAGAATTCAAAAGCAATGCAGGTTTGCTCAAAACCAGTCAAATGTTTTTACGACGCCTGTGTCTGCAAATAACTAGGGTTTGTTAAAAAAGCCTTTAATAACAAATAAATATTTTTATTATATATTTCATATTTATAACACTTTAATAAAAAAAGTATTTTTCTGTGTGTTGTCATATCACCAATAATTACTGTTATCACCAAAATACCCTCAAATATTGTGATATTATTTTAGGGTCATAATCGCCTACCTCAGTCCCGGATTAAAAGTCTTTTTGAATTCCCATTGAGTAATTAGTCCAGAACTAAGCTTAAGCCAAACTTAAGACTTACTAATAATGATTTTGATTAGAGAGTTCACAAGAGTATTGGGTCAATATACAGATAACATTTCCAAATCAGGTGACGGCATTAGAAAAGCTAATACTCTAGCAAAGCTGCAACCCGCTGCTTAACATATTAGGAAGGAAAAAACAGCATGACATTTTTAGGTGTGTGGGGGCAAACAAGGGTAAAATGAACAAACATAAGGGCAGATTAAAAAGTATAACGATTACACGCATTTTCATTATTATTTTATACATGTTTGGGAACTGTATATGCACACATTTTTATATTTGTTTGGAAACAGGAAGTTTGTATGTCATTTGAGTTAACTTCATAGAACTGGAGCAGATTTGAACATTATTAAAAGGATATTGCCACATTTAAATTAACTAACAGGCTACTAAGGCCCTAGGTGGTACAGTCAACTTAGTCTAGCATTACTGCATATTTTAGAGTTAATAAATGTAATAAAAGCCAACCTTCACTCCTTTGGGCAGACTTTTGTTGACGTTTTCAGCCTGAGACTGTCGCAGTATTGATGGTCGGCCAGTCGGCTGATCCAGGGAAAAAGTGTCAGCAGCAGCTTCGGACAAGAAGTGCTTCCGTACAGGGCAAACACCCTGATTCTCATCATTTACCACCAGTGAACTCATACTGAGGGTGAGAGGGGGAGAGAGGGGAAGGGAAAAAAATAATAAAAAAAGGGAGTACAGGCGTGACGACATCTCATGAGAAGAGCCACTCCCAGTGAGCACTGAATGTACAGTAACCAGCTGGTTTTACTGATAAGCCTGAACGACTTGAACTTTAAATAAACAGTTGAATCACAAGCTGTGATAAAATGACTGAAATCACAAACAAGCAGGCCTGGGTATCTTTCATTTTTGCAATATTGATACAGCTAACTCAACCCAAAGTAATAAGTTTTGACAATTTAAAACTTAAGGCAAAGTTCACTATTGTAATCAAAACACCCTTTATAAAAGAGATGATGTTTCCTCACCATTTGCTAGCTCTCCAGTCTGTGTGCTCTAAAACCAGTCTACTGTGTTTACGAAACCCCAGTGTCTGTGAACATGTAGAAAAATAACTGGCTTGGTCTGATATGCTAGGCTTTCTCTCTGCTAATGGCAGATGCATCCAAAGATTTTATATTATGTTTGTACAGCCATTATTGTGATGTTTGGCATTCTCTCTGTTGTGTAAAATAATAAAATAAAAATCTATATATGCAACTGCCATGAGCAGAGAGAATAAATAACTAATAATTGAAATGATCAAAGCAGCAGGCAGTTTCTTTTTTCTAACCCTAGTGAAAAGTTTTCTGAATTTAATAAACGGAAGAAAATGTCTGTCTTCAATAAAGTAACAAACAGTTACAGAAAATCAATAGTTCAGTTTATTACTTAATCTTCACTTTGAAATTAAAGAAAACATCTTTTAAGCAGGTGATTTCAACATTTTTCACACAATGTGAATGGCTATTGTTCAGAATATAGGTCAGTGACGGATTGAGTCAGCTGATGTGTGGCTGAAAAAATAAAAAAGTTGGCACTGCTATTTCACTAAAATCCCATCCCAAGCCCAACTGTGCTCAACATGTTAGTATAAGAATTGAATAAACAATGTGACTCCACAAAAATCACCCAGTGCAACAGAATCATGCCTTCAAGAGAAACAGATAAATGTTACATTTGTTTTAGGCTCAAGCAAACCACATTTGTTAAATAAGGCTGATATTACATTATGACCTTACTCTGATAAAGCCTGTCCCTTGATGGCATGACAAAAGTTGATTTAGCGTGTTCAATAAGGTGGTATAATTACCATTTACAGACTCTCTGTCCATGACCAAGGAAATTCTATTTAAAAATTAACAAACTATCAGCTTGAAAAGCAGACTTTCAAAGAGCCTCACTATACATAAAGACAGTTTACCAAATCATGTATAGATTCCCACTTACAGGAAATTCCACCCATTTTCAAAACTGTTCATTAAAAAAAATGACACATCTTGATAGAGCTTTGCGTTACACTTATTTTTCAGTTCAGACTCAGATCTAGTTCATAAAGAGAAACATCTTGGATGATCAGCTACAGTTGGGTTAAAGGTGAAATTGTGCATTTGACTTTTCTATTAACCTTTTTGGAAAAATTAACATGTCAATAAAAACAGGCGTGCAAAAAATGTAAATTTGTCACAGCTGGAATTTCCCTCTGGGATCAGATCTATCCATCTAGCTGCAGGGTCCTGGGGTTGTGGATTTTGAGAGAGGGTTTCTGATTGTGCTCTGGTTTCCTCCCACAATCCAAAAATCATATGTTGGTAGGTGGATTAGTCATGTAAGTATCCATAGCGGTGAACGTGCAAGTGAATGTGAGTATGTTGTGACGGACTAAGACCAAGTCCATGGTCTGTTCCTTTGCACTTCAGTGCACTTCATGTTTTATTTAGTTATTGCTGTAGAGACAGGTGCAATATTAAAGAATTGTGAATTAGGTTAAAAGAATTAAGAATAAGTATAATAAAAAAAATATATTATTTATTTATGAATAAGTTTAGTAAAAAATTACTCCATTAAACTCATTTTAAAAATCCCTCACTCCACAGCTGACACTGTCCATATATTTAAATATGAATAGGTGGGTTAGGTTAAGAAATCTTAAAGCTTCGACCACTTTTTAAAAAGGTCTTATTGTCTGAGCGCCTCCCTATTTATTTTTTTTTTGTAGTTCATACACGTAGCCACCACATTTTGAATCCTAACCAATTAACTTGCATTAGACAAAGCGACCTCCAGTGGCCAGACAGTCCAACCACAACAACAGACATGCCCTCTTGCCAAAGTAAGTTTTTTTCTAAAATAAATAAATAAATACATATAAATAAATAAATAAATAATTATTCTTAAACACGTTCTTCATATTTTAGAGCTATTGTAATAGTTTGACAGATGTACATGAACACATCAGAAGAGGTCATTTGCACATCAATTTTAATTAGACAGCTTTTTCTGGCAGAAAGGCAGAAAGAAGCAGCCGAAAAGTTACCAAATATAAAAAGGACTAGTTGGTTTTGTAAATTTGGACCTCTGGTTGAGCATCAAGTTGCTAAGTCACGTGGATTATTGAAATCTGTACTCATTAAGATGATTCTTGTAAGTAAATTTAAAGTAGATTGCCGTCTGATAACCATTTTCTGTGTTAAGAGAGTGGTGTTACATTAGCTGCTAAATGAATAAGCAGTTGAAATGAAAAAAAGGAAGACAGATGGGACTGTTAAGCTAGCAAGCTACCGTTAAATGATAATGCGGGAGACTTGTTTTCAAAACAATCATGCCAATAGAACCATTTCAATACCACAGAATTGAAAACCGACAAAAAAGGTTAGTTTCTAGTTATTTTAGTTAGCACAGCACTAGCTACCACTAGCTAGCTACTAGTATGAAAATCTGCCAAACGGACCAACAGAAAACAAATGTCACGCCAATTGATAAATAAATAAATCTTTTAAAATCTTTATACCTCACAGAAATCCCTCGTCTCTAAACTTACCTCTTAATGTCACCAGAGTCAGCAGTACCAGAAACAGAGCTCTGAATATAAAAACCGCTTTCCTTTAGAGCCTCCACCAACTCTCTGTCGTCTTCACTGTGTGACGGTAGCAGTTGAAAGTACCTCCGTACCGTCCGTTACATTTTAAATTTAAACGCCCATGCGATAACCAATTAAATTCGTAGTGCGACGCCAGAGAGGCGGGATGTAATATGAATCCACCAATGACACTTGAGAAAGCGCGTAAGTTCGATTGGCTGTTACAAAAACTGTCACGTGAACGAACCAATAAAAAAAGACATAGCCCTAACCCTTCCAAAACACAACCTTACCTAACCTAACCCGATTTTAGCCAAACGTGTGTGGTCGCCAAGTCATCCAACAATTTTGTTGTCCCTGTCGCTACCCGATTTGGATGGCGCATGCGCTGATCTTCACGCATAAACTTAATAGCAGCAAAGAGACTGTTTTCCAAAGCAAAGATGAGCTTTATTTTCAAGAGTGAATAACGTTGTGTGTTTAAACATGAGCTGGCCGTTCCTCACTGTCCTTTAGTTTTAAACAACTTGATAACTGAATAAAGAGGGCTTATTTACAACGGACGATTTCCGTGTTGAGGTAGTCTCCTGTAAATAAAACATGACGAATAACGATGTGGGATACACATGACGTTCAAACAAAGAGGGCAGTGTCTCTTTACAGTTATACTCGAAGAATAAATTAATAAGATATCGGAGCTATCGGTGGTGTGTTTGCGCATGCGCCGTCCAAATCAGGCAGCGGCGCAAATCGGATAGCGACAGTCCCCGTTTGATATCATTTCTTCTCAAGGAAGTGCAATACATATTTCCTGTTAAAGCTTGCATCCACTCATTTACTTAAACCCTTAAATCTGTCTATGCATAGAAATTACACTGAACGATCACTAGATTGAGATCACCTACACACTGTCCATTTTATCCGCTCTACTGACTGTACAGGTGCACTTTGTATTTCTCTGCATACTTCCTTGTACCCATTTCACCATGCTTACCAATGGCCAGGCCATACTCAGGACCACCCCATAACGTAATTTGGACTATTCTCAGCACTGGAGTCACACTGAAATGGTGGTGGTGGTTTTAAACATTATGTCCACTCTGTTCAGAGACAGTAGCTCATCTGTTGCTGCACAGTATGTGTTGGTAATCCTCAAGTCCTTCATCAGTTGACACAGGAAACTGTTACCTGAATCCTTTTGGTTGGTGGACTAGCAGCCCTGCTGTGTTTGATCCACTCGTACCAGCACAACACACATTAATGCATCAGAGTCACTGCAGCACTGAGAATGATATCCTGACCATTGTAGAGCAGGGTGAAATGGGGTTAGAAAATATGTGGAGAAACAGGTGGACTGTAATTGTAAACATGCTCCTGTATGGTCAGTGAAGCTCATAAAATCAACAAAGAGTGTAGATATAAGATAGGTTTTCCTAATCCAGTGATTCCTCAGTGTATATTTTCTAGTAAAAACAAACAAACAAAAAAAACCCCTAATGCCTTGCTTAGATAACACACCTTCATTCAGTGTGCACTGAACTATAATTGTGTCATTATGCTGCCTTAAATTTGTGCCATAAATGTCATATATGTGATGAGTGCATATACACACCACCAAAATTATATATATCATTCTGAAAATTATATATATATATATATATATAATGTCAGGTACTGATGTTGGATAAATAGTTCAGGATCATAGACTCCACATGTGCATATGAGAGAATTCCATCATTCAAGAGATAGCAGTAAATTGCTCCAAAGTGCATCACTTGGGAGCTGTATGACCCGTGTTTGGCATTAGGCATGGTGACTTTATACTCATGCAGCTTCATCCATTTTATTTAATATATCCTTGCTGTCCAATTAAAAGCAAGTATAGACATTTTTGTTGATTTGTAGTTTATTGCATCATTTAAACACAGCAGATACCCTTCACATTGTGTGAAAGTGTCATGATAAATGACACTATAAATGTTTCTTCTCCTGTAAGCGTGCTATTTTGGAGATACATGTTCATGTTAAAAATGACCATATGCCCTATGGTGAAAAACCATAAGTGAGGCATAGTTCTGTGCATTATGCTGCACAATGTCTATGGAATTCCAAGTTTAACACATTAAAAAGAGAACATATAAATTGTGCAATACATTTTGGGTCCTGTGGGAGTCCTGACAATAAAGAATAGGATGAAAAAGGCCAATGTATATAAGCAATCAGATGAACTACAGTCTGTAACTGAGCTACAAAATGTTTCTATAAGTTTGTGTATATATTTCATTCATTCATTCATTATCTGTAACCCTTATCCAGTTCAGGGTCGCGGTGGGTCCAGAGCCTACCTGGAATCATTGGGCGCAAGGCGAGAATACACCCTGGAGAGGGCGCCAGTCCTTCACAGGGCAACACAGTCACACACACACACATACGGACACTTTAAGTCACCAATCCACCTACCAACGTGTGTTTTTGGATTGTGGGTGGAAAACGGAGCACCCGGAGGAAACCCACGCGGACACGGGGAGAACGCACCAACTCCTCACAGACAGTCACCCGGAGCGGGAATCAAACCCACAACCTCCAGGTCCCTGAAGCTGTGTGACTGCGACACTAACCTGCTGCACCACCGTGCCGCCTGTGTATATGTTTACATTTATATATATTTTTTTCTCACATTAAACACAAATGCCATGGACATTCTAGTAAGCAAAATTATTAACAATCTTTGGTTCCCCTCCAAAGAGTGAGTTATACGAGGAGCTTTACATCAAAAACCCTGACGATAACGAGTCTCTCCTGGCTAGCAATTTCACCTCCAACACTAGAGGGCAGCATCACACCACTGTACATCATACACATGAAGCTGCGGTGCTAACAGATATTAGTGGACCTGTTAGCTATATATAATACCAGACTGCGTATTTCATGATAAACTCTGTTATAAAATATCTATGGATATTTTACTTCTTATCATGTGTATAATTACAATGTTTACAGGCATGTTGTGAAATAATTTCTTAACCATCTCCCAGCCTATGCCTCAAAAACAAAGTTGTTTGACCTTCCTGCTGGAAAATCTATAGCGTAATGTCTGCGTTGATGATTTGGAGTTGTTAGATGTATTAAAAATTAAGCCCTAAATGAAGCAGTGATTTTAAAAATATTTATTTATTTGTAGTATTACAGTTTCTGTTTTCATAATCTGACGAAATGATTCGTCCACATTTAGCCAGTCCCTGAGGAAGAAAAAGCAGACACCATTTCCTTTTCTGCTGCAGTGTGTAATGTAACAAGGTGAGTTCCCTAAAGTTGTGCTGTTTCAGCACCCAAGAACAATCTGAGGAAACACATAAAGACTAGATATTATCTGTTAATGCCACCGCTCCACTCATCCGAGGTTGGTGTTGCTGCAAGCTTAGACCCACTTAGCCACATTTCATAGAAATAAACAATAAAAAATACAAATATTCATAAAATAAGAAATTTGAAAAACTCTAGACACATTCTGAAGATGCTGGAGTTCTCAAAACCATGGACTGGTCAGTGCAGGACCTCAATAGAATGGCTTTGGGAGAATCAAATAACTTATACTTAATGGCTATTTTGTGTGGAGATGTAATAAATGAAAGGGTGGTCTATGAGAGAGAGGGAGAGAGGGTAGACAGTTTGAATGTATATTATGTAATGAAGCTGTGTTGGTGTGGAGGTCATTCAGTTTAGCTCTATTGACATACACGTCCTTTCAGTGGCCTACATCATGTCCAGTCTGCCTCTCTCTTTCACACATACACACACACACACACACACATACACATATTTACCTCATTACCTTAGATCTAGAAAGTACATTGACCTTGACCAGATTTTGAAAACATATATTCAGTCCTCTCTCTCTCTCTCTCTCTCCCTCCCACACACACACACAAAGTATACAATCATGTGTTGCAAGTTTTCATCTAGGTAAAGCTGCTGTGCCTCTGCAACCAAACGGGCATTTATTATTGCTTGCTTGGTTGCAGAGGCACAGCATATATTGTTTATCTTTATTTTATTTTTTATTTTTTTGTATAAACACATCAATATTTTATTGAACTGAGTAAGTAGATGTACATTTAACTGCCCTTATTTATATAACATTGCACAAGCTCTGTGTTCAGACATATCTTTTTATAATTTCTCTGTAATTGTGATTTTGAAGAAAATGAAGCTCTGGACCAATCCTGACCCTGAACTGGATAAGTGGTAAATGTCAATAAAAACTATTACTTCTTCAATTAATTGAATACATTTACAATAAACTGAACAGGAATAGGGCGGCACGGTGGCGCAGCAGGTAGTGTTGCAGTCACACAGCTCCAGGGACCTGGAGGTTGTGGGTTCGAGTCCTGCTCCATGTGACTGTGGGTTTGGTGAGTTCTCCCTGTGTCCGCGTGGGTTTCCTCCCACAGTCGAAAAACACAGGTTGGTAGGTGGATTGGTGACTCCAAAGTGTGTGTGAGTGAATATGTGAGTGTGTGTGTTGCCCTGTGAAGGACTGGCGCCCCCTCCAGGGTGTGTCCCGCCTTGCGCCCAATGATTCCAGGTAGGCTCTGGACCCACCGTGACCCTGAACTGGATAAGGGTTACAGATAATGAATGAACAGGAATACACGCATTTAACTATACACTTAGGCCCAAGTGTCCGATGATCTGCTGTTTTATGTGAATTTATACCAAATCAGCAGAGTCCAGAGCCACGCAGACGAGAGTTGTTGAGAGCTAACACTGGCTAGTGTGGACCCCACCGCACCCCACCCCCATCTAACAGTAATGTTAGTATGATAGACTTAATTTCACTGTGAAGTCTTTTCAGTGCAAGTAATAAATTAGATTAGATAAAATTATATTACTTTATTAATCCCCAAGGGGAAATTAAAACGATACTAGTTTTGATATTAGGTAAAGCATAAATCCCAGATTCTAAAAACAGAAAAAGCACAGATGTACCGTTATTTATATTATAACAACTTCATTTAATTCTTATAATGGGCCTTCAAAATAGAAAAAAGGCAAATGCTTTTTAATTATTCCCACTATTAAGAAAATAATCACAACCAACTAAGGTTTTAACAGGTGAAAACTAATGCACATGAAGTATGATTCAAGGGCCAGCAGGTATTGAGAGACATGCAACGCAAATGCAGTGCATTACCCCACTGACTTCTCTTACATAACTTTCAAAGCACATCATTCAGAAGGAGAAAAAAGCAAAGAAAAGGGGAGTCTGTAAACACTGATCCAGTTCAGGGTCTGGATCCTACCTGGAATCACAGAGCACAAGGTGTGAACACCTCTGGATGTCTGATTTCCTGTGGGTGCGTATCGCTCTCTCTGAGACAGAGAGAGAGAGAGAGACTGTGTTGTGTTGCAGTATACACTGTTAGTGTATTGGCTGTTATGCTCAAGAATTTGGTTACTTTAATTGTGAGATGCATAACATAAAAAATATACATTTAAAACTGAACCTTGTGGCTGAAGATTATTTGGCGACCCTGAAAGTGAACTTCCTGAAATGAATAGAAGCTTGGAAGTGGGGTAAAGTGTGGTCACAGTGAACACTGAAATTTCTGATTTGTATTTAGAAGTTGAGGATATTCTGCTTAATGATTGTCTTTTCTTAATTTTGACTAGAAATGAAATAAGTCTCAGTAATGTAAAGTATTGTAAGTCATTTGTTAAATTCGTTAAGAAGACAGAAGCTTATATTGCTTGCAAGAACATTGCTTAATCCTAATCGTCAGTTTGGTTGAATGTGCACTTCCTCTACACACACACACACACACTTCCTTACATTGCTGTCCATCTGTATGGTGTAGAGGGATGTGAGAGAAAGACAGATGTAAAAACAACCACAGAATCTGCTCAGTTCAACTGGAGCAGAGTTTAATACTCTAATATTTACCACATCAGTGTTGTAGGATGTCAGGCGTGGTGCCCACACATCTTGTCCTTGCCTGCAAGGCTTGATGTCTTGAGACTTGCAGCCCAGGCTGCAGTTGATGGATAGAAAACAAGAAGCAACCGGTGGAATGTGCAGTGAGCTCCATGCTCTCTGCCAGGGCTAATCTTACTCTTCATTGGAGATGAGATTTCATGCACCAGAAACAAGGAACTTGAATCTGGTGTTTGCAATCAAAAAAAAGCACCTCCCACTTTTGATAAGATAGATCCTGAATTTGGGTGTGGCCACATGTCTCTGCCACCCCTCATGCATCTTCAAGCATGACTTTCACTGTACTTCTATCTCAAAAAATTATAAGCTCAGAGAATAATCTTCAGCTTTAAAAGCAACGTTCACTATTTTAATTAAAAACAATTCTGAAAGTGTTTCATCTGCAAACTCTCCAGTCTCTTTGCATGATGCGTAAAGCATAAAGACATGAACCGAGATGAGGATGCTACTCCATTCCTGCTCCATAGGTGGGTAATATTGACATATTTTTGCTGTTGATGGATCTGACTGAATTCAGCAGAGCACTAACTGCATGAAACTAAACACAGACCAAACTTGCTACAAAATTAAACGTCCATCCATCCATTATCTATAACCGCTTATCCAATTCAGGGTCATGGTGGGTCCAGAGCCTACCTGGAATCATTGGGCGCAAGGCAGGAATACACCCTGGAGGGGGCATCAGTCCTTCACAGGGCAATACACATTCATTCACACCTACGGACACTTTTGAATCACCAATCCACCTACCAACATGTGTTTTTGGACTGTGGGAGGAAACCGGAGCACCCGGAGGAAACCCACGCAGTCGCAGGAAGAACACACCAACTCCTCACAGACAGTCACCCGGAGCAGGAATTGAACCCACAACCTCCAGGTCCCTGAAGCTGGGTGACTGCGACACCCCCTGCTACACCACCGTGCCACCCACAAAATTAAACAAAAAAAAAAGAAAAAAAACATAAACCCTACTGACAAGTTTCACTTTTTTTTCCCCCAATCTACCTTAAGACACAAATGTGTAGTTCGTTTATGCCCCTCCAGTTTAAACTTGGTTTTGGCATGTTAACCTTGTGTTTATGTGCAAGTGCTCCATAAAACTACACTTAATTCCTTGCTTTTCTATTATTTCTATTGATACGACAATAAGTGTGCACCTTAAATTAGCTGAACTCACCAATATAAATATCTACAGGCCTTTGAAAATACAAATGCGATAAATCACAAGCACACCAAAGTTATAGAGTTCAGTACGTGTGTTTGTGTGTGTGTGCGCGTGTGTGTGTAACCAGTTATGCAGGTCAGGGAAGTAAAGGGAGATAAAGTGTCAGTTAACCTGTGGCTAATTTAACTGCACTTCCTCATACACATGCAGGGTAACTGCATTGTCCTGTATAATTAACCCATTGTACTGTGCTCTATGGAATCACTCATGCTATTAACAATGTTCATGTTTTTGTCTATTTCACTGCACTGAGGATGCAGCCTGACAGTCTTTACACTGGAAAACATTTCATTAATATAATGACAAAGTTGAATTGGATTGAATGTGTTTAACATTACCTTGTTTAAATTGGATTTTAACATTTCAGATTCACAAAAGCTAGCAACCACATGCTGAACTGGAGCCATGGAGTTAACTATGCTTTTAAGTTCTAAATGTATGTGAAATTCATGTTTTGCAATGGATAACATAGCTAACAAGCAATGACTATACAACAAAAATAGCCATTTCTAAAGTACTTCACACTGCTCATACTGTTAGTCTGTAAACTCTAGGCGAATCTGTTTTCAAATATACAGGACGTGTTATAACAAAGCTAACATAATAAAGGGAGAACATCTAGGTTAAGTTTTATTTCAGCCCTGAAAAACTTCTGAATATAATAAAAAAAAAAAAAAAAAAAAAGACCACCGCATTTACTTTTTCAGTTGCATTTATTTTTTTTCTTATCAAAATAGAAATCTGATGTTCTTCGGCAGATGCAGGAGGAAGCCACCCAGGTGAAAGTATTTACAGTTCCATGTACATATTTATGTACAAAAAAAGGCCCATAATTCCACTCTCTATACAAGTCTGTACAAGTTCACTGCTGTTAGAATCGCACACAAAGAGAAATGAGGTATTTTTAGGCAAAGAATTTTAGACCAGAACACTCAGGCCATCCCCCTGTACAAAAAAAACTGTCACCCCAATGGAAACACCAACACCCACAGAAACACAAACTGCTGCAACCATCCACTCAGGATCATAAACCAGCCTTATGTAGTCTTATCCTGAGGTTACTTTAACACACACAGGGTGGAAAACCCCTAAGTATTCCAATAATTCTGCAATGCAAATGTTCTTAGAATTTCCTTTAAACCACAACAAAAAGTTTAAAAACATGATTTCTGAGTGCATATGCACCATGTTCATTTTAAACAGAATTTCAATTGGATTATTTAAGATCAAAATGAGGTATGGATAACAGTATTGTCTCAAAAGACCATCTTACTTCTAGATTATAGAAATATTCAAGCCCCCCCACCCCCCAAATGAATCCCCATCTGCAGCAATCATTTCCTTCCACAACTAAAATTTGTCACAACACACACAATTTCATACTGGGTTGGTTTCATTCTGAACCTCTCTCTCCACTACCTGAAACTCTTCCTGTATGGAAGGTGCAAAGTCCAGCAGAGACCCAACGTCCTGCATATTCTGACATTTTTTTTAAATCATTAAACCAACTCCTGTAATTCTGATGACGGACTTATTTAATTGTATTCAAATATTTTCTGGCCAATTTGCTGGCATCTGGACTAGACCAGTGGTGTTTACTCATGGCAATCTGCTGCAAGTTTAATCTCCACCCACATTTACAAAACAATGAATCTTGAAAATCACAGCCATGATTGGATTTGTATTGGATCAAATGTTAGGTCCTGAAGAGCAACAACCTCAATGAAATTAGCGTTTAGAATCTGAACCCTTTAAATAACAAAATTTCAATTTGGGCAAAACCCAGAAAAAAACACAGCTGGCTGAGGTAGTCACCAGGATTTAAGACCACTGACTTAGTCCAGAGTGATGTGGAGGAAAACACGTCTTCCTACTGGATTTCGGGCTCAGGTTGTCCAATCACACTAGGAAATTCATCATCTTCTATCATGAGTTTTTCAGCACATAGATTTTACGAAGCAGCTGCTGTTGTTTGGCTCTGAGTTTTTTCTTCTCTTGGTTTTGTCGCCTCTCGCGTGCTTTCAGCTGCACCAAATACTCTGTGGCCCGGGTGAGGATGGCAACTTTTGAGGTTTTTGCAGATTCTGAAAGACCTGGGACTTCACTACGGAGAGCCTGGAAACGGGAACGGAGATCGTCCCTTCTTTTCCTCTCTAAAAAGTTTCGTCGCTGCTCTGTGGAGTCCTCTGAATCTGAGGTGGCTGGAGAAGAGAGAGGAGACGAAGATGAGGATGAAGATGCCTCCAGTCTGGCTCTTTTCCCCTGCGGTTCTAGATCCTCTTCCTCGTGGTCAGACTCAGGCGAAGGAGCAGCATAGTTGTGTTGTTGCCGATGTAGTGAGATGTGGAAGTGTTTGGGGCACGGCCCGTGAGGGTCAGCACTCACTGCGATGGTGACTGGTGTTCGACGGCCAGGGGGACGACCACGTTTTGGACGATTGTCCACAGTCACCACATCTATTTCATCTTCATCTGAAGGTAAAGTAGAAGAAAGAAGGAGTGCTTTGTTATTAAAGGCATGTGTGCTTACAGCAGTTAGTTCCACTGTGAACAATTTTTCCCCCTCAGTTTGTGAGGAGTGTACAGCCTTCTGTGAGAATCTGACCAGGACTACAATAAAAACAGCATACTAATGTACCAAGTAGTTATTTTACAACTAGAAGTACACCCATTAATTTACTAGCAAGTGTTTTTTAGATCATAATGCTGTACAGAAACATGATAATATCCAGACCTGTCCTGTACATGAGAAATATTTATATCAGCGATTAAACTCTCACCGGATGAATCTGAGTGAGAGTCTGATCCGGATGACCCAGACACTGTTTTTTTCCCGTGATGACCTGGGAGACTGAGGACTGCTGCTGGACTCACACACTGTGTGGCAGGGCTGCTGTGTGTGAGAGCTGTGGCTGGTGCCACCCTCTGTGCCCGTGTGGTTGACACAACCTTGGCATCTCTACTTATTTTCTCCAGCTGCTGACCCACAGCCAGGCCACTCCACATGCAGTCCTTCAACACGATGGAGCTCAGGTTAGCTAGAACATCCAGCGGTTCCAGCTCAAGCTCAAAAGGCGGACCATAATCCTCCTCAAAGGTCACATCCTGTGTCGCCCAGGGCCTAGATGGTGACACGGGTGGAGTTGGGAGCAGCTCAAACTTCTTCCAGATGTCCTCACTGGGTGCTGTTGACTTGTAGAAGTCTTCGCCGGTGTCTAGACCATCATAGTAAAAGTAGTGCTGCTGGGACTCTAGCTCCATGGGCCAGAACCCAGCACTGCAGCTAAGTCCAGGCATTGCAGGGGGTCAGGTCACGGCCTGGGGAGAATAACCACCATTTTACCACCAAAAAGTAATAAACGATATTTATGAAAGCGATAACCTTTCCTACAACCTGCAAATCAAATAAAGTGAATAATTTGTTTGTAGCCCCTAAAATGTCTGCTCTGTAGAGTGGGCCCCCCAAACGAGGATAGCCTTATATTTAATACAGTATATAAAAAGGTGTGGATATTAGGTAACAGTGATAAAGGTAACAGTGTGCCTGTGCATTTCAACCTTCCATAACAGCACCCAGGTGGCAGTTGCGATTTAAGACCCTTGCTCAAGGGCGATTCAAGTATAAAACGTTAAAGCAGGAAAAGCACTGCTCTTAACACCACTATTGAACAGTTAATACATGCTAGCAGTCAATATAATGTCTGGTTCATAAAAAGATTCACTGGAGAACCTTCCTAACTGGTGCTACTCTTTAAAATAGCAATTCCATTAAACACTAATAACAATAATAATGCTGACGGTAGTATATAGCTATGAGGTATTTTAAAAACTCCCAGAAAAAGCTTAAAGTGTGAAGGGTCTTATCTCATTGAAGTCCACAAACTGCTGCAGTCCGAACTGCAGGGCAGCAGAGACTGAGCCACCCATTTAAAGTTACTGCATCAAAGCCATGCCCGCACCACCAAGATGGGGCAGATAGAACCTAGATAAACGTTACATAAATAGATAGAAAGATACAGGCTTCGGCTTCATCGCGGTAACGTAAGATAAATTAAGCACCGTTTAAGGAGAAATGCTTAAGGTGGAACTGAAAATGTTGAACGCCTCGTGCAAATGCACAATCAGCACATCAGCTCCCAGTAACTTACACCCCCCTCTCTCTATCCTCTCTTTCCGCATCGTGCAGATTTTCACCTGTAAAGTAACTCGTGTCCTGTGAAGCAGGAAGCACTACACTACACATTCTCACGAGCAACTAAAACTAGCTTTTCCCAATCATATAAAAATAGCGCTACTCACCGGCTCATGTGGTCACTGAGCTCCTGCAGGAGCAGCGTGGTGAGAAAGAACAGAGGAGAAAGAGAGACAAAAGAAAAAACGAGTCCGACTCCTGGAGGACGGGCTACTCCGGAAAAGGCGACAAGAAATCAACTGCAAACACAAATGCCGACAAACCTCTCGCTCCGTGTCGCCGACACCGCTTTCCTTTGCGGTAATATTAAAAGTTATTAAAGGAGAAACAATACGGCTGTTCGGTTACCAGCCGCACCCCTGACGCACTTTTCGCGCCAACAGCTGCGCCTTTGTGTAGCCGAGGCAGCACAGGTTCACGCCCATCATCCAACGAAACCACGCCCACGAGAGTCGTGGATCCCGCCCGGGTTGGCCGTTGGCGCCGCCCAGTTTCATTCAAGCTTTGACTCGAGAGGAGTTTGTGCTTTCAAACGAAAAGCTTTGACTCTTCAGTTTCACGCGCCTGAAGGGGAACTCCACCGGTTTTCCTACATTTGGTGCATAGTATATAAATTAAGTATGTAAAGAAAGCTTTTCAGGATTTTTTTTTAATCTCAAACGATCCATTAACTCCAGACATACATACAATGAAATCTAGAACCATCGTTCTAATTTATAAAATATACTTAAAATATACCTGAAGTTTACCTCACATTTCTTTATAAAAACATTTTCATTATTGCTTTAATACCTAAAACCTCATATCTGTTCGTCAAATGACATATTTAGTAGTTTTGTGATAAAAAACGAACACCCTAACACCTTAAATTTGGCTTAGCTGTAACTCTACCCCTTCACATTATGTATACAGATGCAATTAGTCCCCACCTATATCTCCACTTACCACTCCACCCCTTACAACACTGCAGCTTCAAAGCAGAAGCGCTTATCCATGTTTCTGACTGTTTATTTTCCTTATGTAACATTGCCTAGTGTATACACAAAAATATTAATGAGGTAAACATGGGTTTCACTGGTGGGGATCTTCATTATAAGTCTTCAGGAATTGTTACTGTACCATTAAAAAACAGTGTTGTACACTGATGAATATTTTTACATTAAGTTCACATTTATAAAATCTTCACTTAAACCTATTTCTACCTTTGATACTTTTTTAAATCAAACATGTGCTTAAATTTTATTATTTTTTTTAATTAGACAAATATTCACCCCAAATGCATAAAGTTATTACACATTTTTACAGTAATTTTGGGAAAAGAAACCTGAGACCTAAAACACAAAATAAATGGATACTCATGGCAGAGGATTACATTCAGAGCACTGCAACAAATAGTGAGTAAACAAAATGCTACATTTGTGTTGTAGAAATAGAGACGTCTGGTTACTCACATCAGCTTTGTATCTTCATAACTTTCAATGGAAGTGTAAGTAAAAAGATTTAATTTCAAATAAATTTGGAGCATTTTTATTGGTTCATGCCTTGTGAACTTTTCACATTATTGATGTAGTAAAAGAAAATACACAAAATTGGACAGTGACAAAGCTAAACATTTCTCTTATGTTTAGTCAAATATAATACTTTAATAAACTTTTATGTCCATTTTATCATTTTAAATGAAAGGGTTGAAAATAGTGAGTTCAGAGCCATTTATGTGAATGCATGTAAATTATATATTTTTTAAATAAATTGTTCTTAAGGCAAAGCGCTGGATTAGCAGGTTACATATTGTGGGTGTAATTATTTTTAAAAAATTACAACATGAGGTTTCTTTGTTTTATGGACTACTTTCAAATAATTTGGAGTAAAAAAACTAGGACCAGAAAAATAGTAGTTTCTACAAAGTGTTTAGTTGTATTATTGAATCCTTATCTTAATTAGGTCCTATTTCATTATTTGTTTTTTATTCTGTTTAATCCAGTAACTACTGCACATTTTATAGTGAAGGGGAATCATTTATTTAGAAATCAAATGTAGAGTCACAGTTCCACTGCTAAAAAATACTAGATGTTGTAAAATGTATCTCTGCAGTGTTTAGGGACACTTACCACCCGAGATGTCTTTGGATCTGATTAGATTTATCCTTTATCTTTACCACAAAGGGCCATTTTCAACCCATTCATTAAAAACCATAACCCAGAGAGTGGTTTCAATTGAATGTGTGAATTGTGAGATTGATGGGCAATCACAATCCTCCCCTCCCCGAGATTTGAAAGCTGGAGTGTGAATGGCCCCGCTGACCTCATCACAGGTACATCAGCGGCTAGGAAAGGAATGAAGACCATAGAGAAAACTACAATCAAATAGTGAATGTCACAAAAATAACCACAACTGAAATATTGTACAGTAATTGTAAAATTATGTGATTGAGAATTATGTATATTAAAAGTCATAAGACATTGATCATTTATTCCTTGATAAGGAACCCACATTAATCTATACTTTTAAAACTTAAAGGTAACAAGTTATAATTCTAATCTGGTTCTAAAGTATTAACCAATACCATCCATCTATCTATCTATCTATCTGTCTATCTATCTGTCTGTCTAATGTATTTATTTGCAATAATGGAAAATTAAAGTGTGGAATTAGAGATTATTTATTAGCATATGACATTTTTAGGAAAACAAGTACTGAAGAAAGCCTTATAGTGAAAAATTATGATGGAGCTGTTTTTTTCTTGTTCACTCCTCACCTCTCCATCATAACGGCTCTCCATGCAGTAGCAAGCGTCTGCAGAGATGGAGACAAAAGAGATTTGAAAATTCCTCTTAGACCCCTCCCCCTCTAGAAAGAACACACAGCACAAAGTTACCCCCCCCCCCCAGCAACAAGCAGTTTAGATATATTACATTTGACATGAAACCCTAATTAGATACCAATAAATAAAAGACAATAACAATCATTAAAGTATTCTTTATTCTTTTTGTAAGAGACATTTGTAGAAATATAATTGCAATAGCAATGCACAATTTTTAGGAATGCACTGCAGTTACATATTAACAACGCACATTAAAGGTGCTTTGTACTGTTTTAATCCAGTATATTTTTGTAAAATTCAGCAAGTTCTTTCTCAAATTTCTCTAGATTTCTGGTCTTTCTGTGTGATGAAATAAGTCCATTGTTCGTATACAGCCTAAAGTTTGCAAATAGTAAACAAACGAAGTGGCTTGGACCAAGAAACTCAACAGAAAACTGAACATATGAAGGAGCACTGCAGGGAGGGGCGTGATTGCTGCCAGTTCAAACATCAACAGTCATTATCCACAATCATATAGCACCTTTAACAAGAACAAATATATCTATAGTCTAAACACAGAAAGACAGTCACAATATAATAATAATTAATATGGGAACCATTATAACCATGAATATCAACAAAACATAATAAACAGACCAATGAAACAAGGCTCTGATTTTCCTAGATAATTTAATCCCAATGCAGCACATAAAAACAGAGGAAAGCTAATATATTTTCCTGCTGGAAAATTTGGAACTCTGGCCTTAAGTAATCTGGCTAACTGATAAAGTCTGCTGTGTATAATAACCACTCAGACGGCACACATGCAGTAGTCCATATCACAAACAATATCTTTGATTTGAGTCTGCAGCATAATGGTGCTAAAGTGTGTTTCCCTGCCACTCAGCTCCATGATCTCTGTGTACTGGGTTCTAACCCATTCTTGAGACTTGTCTGTGAGGAGACTGATGGGTTTACCTGTGTCTGAGTAAGTATCCTCCAGGGCTATTTCTTTCTACAGTCCAGAAACACATGTTGGTATGTGGATTGACTGTGAAACTGAACATAGGTGTGTGTGTGACAGTGTTAGGGTGTGATTCCCTATGATTCCCTATGTGCCTGCCTTGCATTTAATGATTCTGGGTAGGGTCTGGACGCATGGTAACCCTGAACAAAATAAACTGGTTTGAAAAAATGAATGATTATTTCACTCATTTCAATATTTCATGATTAAAGTAGTTATGCTAGCATGTTAGCTACATAATCGCTACATGACTGTTGATCAGAAAGCATGAAATAAAAATAAAAATTGATAACAAAGACTACCACACTAAAATTGTGAATCAACATGCAGATGTGTTAGCGTAGCGATACAAAGATAGTATAATGAGAATTGACAAAACACAACAAAAACAAAACAAAGAAAATAGAAAAATGAGCAGCTGCTACAAAGGAAAATGTTGGTGGATACTGCTGCTAGCGTCTGGTTTCCTCAGCCAAAAACCAGTTGTTCCAAAAGACACCAAAACCCTCCTTCTATTTCTCTCCCCTCTCTCTCTTCACCATCATTCCTTCACCACCCCCACCCTCCAGCAGCACTAAGGGCCTGACACTGTCTTTATACCACAGCTACAATGCATAATGCTAACCCTAGCTAACAAAAGCCTCAAAGAGGGCCAGTTAGAGCCAGCTGATGCTGTGGAAGTGGTCTATTGTTCTAAAGAAGCCTTCACATTGAAAGCGCATGCTCAATGAGAGAGAAAGGAGGGTCCTCAACCCCACCCGTGCAAAAATCACTTTTCATCAACCTTCCACAGTCAGCTAGCAATGCAGCTCTACAGGCAACTAGGTCAAAAGTCTGCTACATTAATGTTTTGTTTAAAATAAAGGGTATTACTAAGAAACTCTCACTCTTGCTGTGCAGTAACAGTGTACTCTTCTGGGAAGGCATGTAACTAGAGGCTCAGACATTGATGTGAAAACCTGATAAGAGCCATGACAGCATTAAGTTTTGGTATTGACAATAAACGAGGATCCCCAACATACAGAGAATGTAGTTCCGCTGCTCCACTGTCCTGGGGATTCTTACCCTTCACGCTTGGCTATGAAGCAAATGAAAGCTAATACTTTGTGTCATTACCATTTTAAGAACAAGTCCTTATATAAAGGCACGTATGTGGTTCCTGACACTGTAGGAAACACTGTTATCTGTAAAAGTCTAAATATGTGCAAAAGTATCTTTGCTAAAAACACTTGCCACCTAAAGCCTGAATTGTTTGTCCCAATTTACAGATAATATATGATAAGATGATGGCATCTTCCTAATGTTTGTCTTGCATTCACAAATATTAATATTATTGTGTCCAAATTTGATATACACAAATCAACCAACACAGTATGACTACTTCCTTGTTGCTACAATCACGGTCCATTCTCAGCTTCACTGACCATGCAGGAGCACTTTATATTTCTATAATTACAGACTGTAGTCCATCTTTTGCTCTGCATAATTTGTTTGCTTCTTTTCACCCTGTTCTTCAATATATATTAGGCTCCCCTAAACACATATGACATATACAGGTGAGGAGCACATGGTTGCTCTAATATATGTAATGTACTGCTGTATTTTCAAACACTGGATTGCTTGGAGGGGAATGTAAACTGGCAAGATCTGCTTTGTTAACTCACAGGAGGTGTACATTCTGACTGTGAAGACAGACCTCTCGAGGGAGGGCCACCCTAACCACCCAAACCACCCAGCAAACAAGGCCAATTGGCTCTGAAACACAGGAATCTCCTAGTGATAGTAATGCATAGACCTTATCTGTTTGCATAGATCTTAATGTTGTTTTATTTAGTGCATGTTATTTTATGAATATTAGTTTTATACTATCCAATTTGATCTGTGTATAATATTGGTTTAAATGTAATTTAAACATGAATGCATTTACATTTTTACCAAACGTCTGCCACACAGTGACAGATAACACAGAAAGTTTATGTAGAGATCACTCTAAACTATAGTTTGAGACTAAATCTTACACAATGCAAATTTTTGGGTAAAGTCCATTATTGTACACTGAATCACTGGATTAGGTACACCTACATCTATTGTCTATTTTATCAGCTGCAATAAGACTGACATAGTGGTGGTGTGTTAGTGTGTGTTGTACTGGTACAAGAGGATCAGACACAGCAGTGTTGCTGGAGATTTTAAAAACTGTGTCCATAATTATCCACTCTGTTAGACACACCTACCTCGTTGGTCTACCTTGTAGATGTAAAGTCAGAGACAGTAGTTCATCTATTGCTGTACAGTTTGGTTTGGTCGTCCTCTAGTCCTTTATCAGTGGACACAGGTGTCTGTCAACTGAAATTTTTGGTTGGTGGACTATTCTCAGTCCAGCTGTGACACTGAGGGCAGGGCCACTCGTACCAGTACAACACACATTAACACATCACCACTACATCAGTAAAGAGTTCCTTTAAAATGATGTTTCCTCAGTATATCTGAAGGTCTGTAATGCATACGATAAGAATAATTTTCTTCATAAATATTTTGATTAAAAAAAGGTTTCTTGTTATTGACAAAAAGAGGAGACTGTGTGTGTGCATGTGTGTGTGTGTGTGTGATCAACACTTTATTGAATTTTGTGTTTAAAATGGGGTTACAACTGCAAGGATTATATTAAATAGAATTTTTTAAATTTTTAATGAGAGAAATGTAAATTTGCACCACTTCATCTGAAACATGGATCAACAAGTCTGAAAAAAAAAACCTGGCCTGCCATTTCGCTTGATCGCGTTTAATCGTACTTTACTGTAAAAGAAACCCAGGATTGCTTTGTTTAATGTAATTTAACCCTGACTGTTTTAAACTAGATCAAACTAGGGAACTGTATTCATAGATACTTCTTTATTTAATCCAGGTTTAGACTCACCCTCAGTATATTTTGAGCATGTGGTGTTTACAGTTTAGGATTCATTCATCGGTTCCAGTTCTTGTTTTGAATGGACGGGGAGTTACAGCAAAATTTAGGGAAACCTTCCAATCACAACCGACCTTAGCGTGGATTTGAATTGGGTGTTTGTGATTGGTGCTCTTCTCTATGACAAAAACAAATTGACGCCATAGCCACGCCTCCCTGTATTCACGGACAGTTAAAATTGTGCCCACAAGGTGGAGACAGAGATCGGTTAATACCTTAACAGATTCAAGGCAGTATATTATTAATTTGTACTGTAATTTTTTGGCCTTTATTGATTTTGTTTAAAGCATTATAGTACTATTATATAAATTGACATAAATATGAACGAATGCGCAGATAGTATGTACATCTTATATATCGTCACTGGCCACTATCACTATGTCACATATGTCACATGTCATAAAAATATATATATATATATATATATATATATATATATACATACAGGGGTTGGACAATGAAACTGAAACACCTGTCATTTTAGTGTGGGAGGTTTCATGGCTAAATTGGAGCAGCCTGGTGGCCAATATTTATTAATTGCATATTGCACCAGTAAGAGCAGAGTGGGAAGGTTCAGTCAGCAGAGGGTAAGAGCACAGTTTTGCTCAAAATATTGCAATGCACACAACATTATGCGTGACATACCAGAGTTCAAAAGAGTACAAATTGTTGGTGCACGTCTTGCTGGCGCATCTGTGACCAAGACGACAAGTCTTTGTGATGTATCAACAGCCACGGTATCCAGGGTAACGTCAGCATACCACCAAGAAGGAAACACATCCAACAGGATTCACTGTGGACGCAGGAGGACGCTGTCTGAGAGGGATGTTCGGGTGCTGACCCGGATTGTATCCAAAAAAACATAAAACCACGGCTGCCCAAATTATAGCAGAATTAAATGTGCACCTCAACTCTCCTGTTTCCACCAGAACTGTCCTTTGGGAGCTCCACTGGGTCAATATACACGACCGGGCTGCTATAGCCAAACCTTTGGTCACGCACGGCAATGCCAAACGTCTGCTTCAATGGTGCAAGGAGTGCAAATCTTGGGCTGTGGACAATTTGAAACATGTATTGTTTACTGTATTGTTTACTAACTTTACTGTTTTCCCCACATCCAGGAGAGTTACAGTGTGGAGAAGTCCCAAAGAAGCGTACCATCCAGAGTGAAGCATGGGGGTGGATCAGTGATGGTTTGGGCTGCCGTATCATGGCATTCCCTTGGCCCAATACTTGTGCTAGATGGGCCCATCACTGCCAAGGACTACCGAACCATTCTGGAGGACCATGTGCATCCAATGGTTCAAACATTGTGTCCTGAAGGCGGTGCCGTGTATTGGTAAACCAAGATTGGTCTGATGAACATAAAAGTGAAGTTGAACATCTCCCATGGCCTGCACAGTCACCAGATCTAAATATTATTGAGCAATCATCTTCCTGTTCTACCAAAACCACAAATCCATTACAATTTATTCAAAATTATGTGGCACTAGATTGACTCAAACAAACATACTTTACACTGACTTTAAAGTCCTTAAACTGGCTACCTGTTAATTTCAATTTAAAGATCATAATGAACATATAAGGCACTACATGGTCTTGTGCCAGACAATATTTAGAAAATGCTTTTGGTTTATTAACCAAGAAGATCTCTCAGATCCTCCTCAGAACAGGATCAAAACATTTGATGGTGATGGTTCAGCTTTTATCAGTCAAACCACTGGAGGCAGAGATGAGAGCAGCTGAAAATTTGGACAATTTTATATGTAAATGAAAAACAATTGATTTTTATTGTTCAGTTTTATTCATGCCATTTTACATATAAATGTTTTTAATTTTGGCACGGTGGTGCAGCAGGTGGTGTCGCAGTCACACAGCTCCAGGGGCCTGGAGGTTGTGGGTTTGATTCCTGCTCCGGGTGACTGTCTGTGAGGAGTGTTCTCCCTGTGTCTGCATGGGTTTCCTCCGGGTGACTCCAGTTTCCTCCCACAGTCCAAAAACCCACGTTGGTAGGTGGATTGGTGACTCAAAAAAGTGTCCATGTGAATGTGTGTGTGTCTGTGTTGCCCTGTGAAGGACTGGCGCCCCCTCCAGAGTGTATTCCTGCCCTGCGCCCAATGATTCCAGGTAGGCTCTGGACCCACCGCGACCCTGAACTGGATAAGCGCTTACAGATAATGTATGAATGTTTTTTTATTTTAAATGTTTATGGTTTAACAATTCTGTTATGTCTCTTACTATTTTTCTCTTCATTGTTGTCTTTTTTGCTGGTAATATCTTGGGTTTTTTTTTTTAGCATGAAGCCTATTTTTATTTGTAAAAACATGTGTAAAGCATTTTGAATTTTCAACATAATTTATCTCAGAAGTGCTACATAAATCAAATTTGATTGATTAATTGATTGATTAAAAAGTGCTTGTAGGCAAAAATACTCTTTAAAAAAATGCAATTAACAAAAGTTTTGAAAAAGCCTGAAACACTGAGATAAACCAAAGCAGCACACAACTAAAACAAGTCTATTAATTGATGGTATTTTGTTGCGTAGCCTGTAGGTCACTGGCACTACTGTTTGTTGGCCAAATATAAATCTGCATCTACGTGTTCACATTTTCATTATCAGGGTTACATTTGATGATCAACTCATTGCACACAAACATTCACGTGCAGTAATTTTAAACAGTGAATAGGACTGTTTTATAAATGAAACCAGGTCTTAAATGATCTCTCTGTATCTTAGAATGTCCAGTTTTTTTCTTTCTAAAGTCCAGTTTTGAAAAGTGGTGTTTATGTTCCTTAGAAGCCTTATGGCTCTATGAAAAGTCTTGCCAAAAGTCTGATGTCCTGAACAAAAAGTATAGCTTGTATTTAACTGGCATTTTGAATGGAAATTAAACTGTCACAGTTCTGTGTGTGTAGTAGAGCCTTGTGTAGACGTCATGCCCTTGATATTCTGTGAACAGCTGTGCGTGTGTGTGTGTGAGAGAGAGAGAGAGAGTGTGCAAGGGTAGGTTTATTTACAGTAACAGGTTGCCACACTATCAATTGCACTATCAAATGTTTGTCTTATGATTTAAGGAACAGCTTTCATTTTACCACAATATGAAATTCTGTATGTGTGGGATACATACTGTTATTGTCTGAAATAAGATCACTATGCAGAGATCCGATGGAGCCTGCAAAACAGGTTCAAGAACAAAGACATTGTCATTCATCCAAAGCACAATAACACCTCATGGAGCAATCCCTAAATCGCCCCTTGTGGTGTAGTTCCTAACCACGCGTAAATGAGTGACATGCCAGTTAATAAGATCCAATTAGTTATAGTGCACCAATAAGAATGTGATATTTATTGACATGATACCTGTTGGATAATAATAATAATAATAATAATAATAAAGTTACAGCAGTATTTTAGGTAAAGCAGTAATTATAGCAGTAGTGTAGTTTAGCTGCTCCCTGGGCTCCTAGTGTTGCAGAGTATAATTCACTTTTACAGCACTGTCCTGAAATCAAGGGTGGTGTGCGTCTGTGTGTGTGTGTGTGTGTTTGTTTGTGTGTGTGTGTTTGCGTTGGGGTGGCCTTGCCCATCTCTAAAAGTTACAACTCTTTCTGCAATGCTCAGCACAGTGTAGCATCGACAGAGGCTCTACTCTGCCTATTAAATGTAAGTGGACCATCCCAATAATTTTGAAGCTGTATTGCAAGGTAAAAATACTATGTAGTGTTGCTTTAAGAGGCTTAAAAGGCCATAATAATGAACAACCTAGCCTTACAGAGCTTTGGTAAACTCATGCTTTGTGGCCACCGCATTTTATGAACAAATCTAAACTACCTCTCCCAGATTTGTCCCAAACAGCAACCCGAGTGCACTAGTTTAGTTTACAGTTTTTCTCAGTCAATTTGGTACATTTCTCAGATCCGAGTTGAAATTCTCAAAACTGTTCATTCAATCTCCACATCTCCTTGTCACTTGTGCACATCACAATAGCATTTTTCATTGTGTTTCACATTTTACATTTTGTATATTCATGAAAATGATCAAATGTACAATTGTCAGCTGTTTTTTTTGGCATTATCAATTGCTTATGTCATGTTTATCAAAATGTTTTCTACTGATTGTCTGTTGAATTGTCTTACTCTCCAATACATAGGCTTTAGGTCATTACCTGCAAAAGTACTGAACATGTTATAATCTCTCAGGCATAATTTGTAAATTTCTATGAAACTTTTTAGTTAAATGTTGGTAATTTATCCTAAATTGATTAAATTGTTCTCAGGTGCTCCAGTTTCCTCCCACGGTCCAAAACCACACGTTGGTAGGTGGATTGGCGACTCCAAAGTGTCCATAGGTGTGAGTGTGTGAGTGAATGTGTGACTGTGTGTGTTGCCCTGTGAAGGACTGGCGCCCCCTCCAGGGTGTATTCCCGCCTTCTGCCCAATGATTCCAGGTAGGCTCTGGACCCACCGCGACCCTGAACTGGATAAGCGCTTACAGATAATGAATGGATGTTCTCAGGTGAATCTTGGCTTTCAGTTACAGGTTCTCCCAAACTTTTAAACACGTTTCCAGAAACTTGGCTCATTTAATCAAACCTCTAAACACAAAATCATAGGAGTTTATTACTTTGTCAAAAAGCCACAAATCTCTGGCAAAATGAAACACAGCACTCAAAACAATGTTCTCTCTCCTCAAAACTGACACCTTTCACTAAAACTCTACACACACACCTATCATACGCATATCTCTTACAGAGCATCAAATAAACACTGATATGACAAATTCAGAACACTACCATCACACGTGTATGTGTATGCTATTGCTTAATGTTACATATTCAAATGCATATGGCTGTGTGGAAAATCTTTTTTTTCTCATTTTAGTGAAGTGTAGGTTTCTCTATCCCAAAACAGCATTTACAATACTACATGTATATGCATGCCTGCAGAGACTGGATTAGACACTCCAGGAGATTCTTTCCATGCTGCATTGCAAGGGAAGATATCCAGTGTGACATGGATGAAAACATGTGGCCCAACAGAGAGGTGTGTCAGGATGTATAGAAAAGAAAGCACTATAATTCCTTAAGTTGTTGTCTCAGGTTCTTTTGAATGTTTAGGATGAGTTTCTAATTTTGTAGTTTTTCCTTTGAAAGATGTAAACGCATTAATGAATGGTTGTAGTGATAAAGTGATTAGGTTGGTATGTGAGGGTTAGCATATTCGAGAGTGTGCAGAGGCTATAAATATTGATAGATGGGGCGAAGCACAAGATTGGAAATTGTTGGTGGACGTAGGTAAAAAAACTGCAGGTCCCAGAGTGCGTTGCATTAACCTCACTGAGGCCAGATACACTGAGGCACTGTACTCAAGTAAATGGATAGTTTGTTTCATAGAGTTAATAGTTCCATTTGAAGATGCAGCAGACAAAGCATTCGAAAGGAAGAAGCTGAAGTACGTGGGCTTGGCGGCTGAGGTCAGGGAACGTGGGTGGAAGGCACATGTAAGACAGGTGGAGATAGGTATTAGGGGATTTGTAGCCAAGTCTGCCATGCCCCTGCTTGTGCAGTTAGGAGGCCGGAAACTAAGGGCAGCTGTGAAAGAGTTATCAGAAACAGCTGAAAGGTCTAGTGACTGGTTGTGAATAAGCAGAACACAGACTAGTTGGGCAAATGCACTGTAGAGGTGCTGCTGTGATGGTTGGTGATGTAGCGTGTAAAGATCACATGGAACTGGTGGCACTGAGCCTGCATTAATGGTGCCAGTGGGGCTAGGTACATGCTTAGTCCTACATACAGTGTTTGTGTTCAGTAACTTTGTGTTCTGTGTCAGTTTGTATTTTGTGTGTAACACGTACCATTTTAATTGATATGCCACAGAATGTGCAGCATTCTTGTAACCCAAAGCTTAGGTAGTTTCCATCAGAATATACTTAGAGTGTACACTGCTGCACTGACAACATAACTAAGTATTTTGACTCCCTTATTCATAGGCAATTACACACATGACTAGACATTCTGATGGCACTGATAAGTTGATTCACATAAGTATTTGCTTTTGAGGCAAAATGAATTCTGAACGAGGTACGTTTAGCTGTTTTCACTAACTGTTTTGAGAAATGCACTTGTTGTGAGGTCAATGTAAATCTTGATGTAAGAAATGTACCACATTGACTGAGAAAAACTAATTAAATCAATTGAACTTCTTGGGAGGCTTTATAATAATAATAATACTAATAATAATAAAGAAACTGAATAATGTATCCCCCCCCCCCCCCTCGCGAGTATGACTGTGTGGGAGGGGCCAACTGTCACGCAACATGGCCTCGTGGAAGTGGGCGTGGTTTGAGGTTTCATTCAAAGAGCGGAAAGCTAGTCGTTCTTGTTAACGGTCTCCATCTGAAGACACAGTCGGGTTCTGTAAACTGAATTAGACTGAGTTTTAAAAGCTGGGTTAAGGTAATATTTGGGGTACAGTTGGTCTAAAATGGCGAGAGGAGAAGGGGTTGAACAGTTTCCCGCCACTCTGTTACCTCCAGTAAAACATATAACGCAAGATGGAATTAAAATCACCAAGGTAAGGGCAAAATATCATAATTAAAAACCAGTTCATACTATAGTCGGTGATGATGTTAGTGCTGGAGACGCTGAATGAATATAGGTTTGCACTGTGTGTGGGCAAATGACAGATTGTGGGAAGAAATGCGCTTGGAATTATAATATCACGTCACAGAAACCAATGTCAGTATTTTTAGGGTTAATATGTCCTTTTTGCCGTTTTCCAGTGTAAGATTTCCAAGGAGATTTCCTTGTTTACGTTGGTTTATGAGTAAGTCTACGTGGACAAAGCGTGTTGCATCTTCCGGCGTTTTGTGCTGAGTGTAGCTCCATTCAGTTCATTCGTAGCCACGTTTTAATTCTGAGGAATGAATCGTGTATTCCTTCAAAAACACTACATATTATGATCCTGGGTTTCTCGATTATAAATTCCAAGTTGTTCTTGGCTTTTAAACAGCGTAAACAGGCAGAAACTACAGCTCTGTTTCACCGGTTTGTAACTCACCAGTGTAGAGCAGGCGCAGGGTTCGTACTTGAAACCTCGGTTCCCCTTACATTTGATCAGATGATTCATTCTGGCCCTGATTCAGCATCTTCTATTTCGATGTTACTTTCCAATAGCTTTTCAAAGTTTTTTTTTTCTGATGAGTTATACCCATCTTTAGATAAAATACACTGAGAATCTAACAATGAACATCAGATGTCAGACCCTGGAATAATGAAGGAAATAATAATAACGCAGAATTACTAAGCAACCTGCATTGTGTGTGTGTGTGTGTGTGCATTTCAAGTTAATATCTTTAACTTAGTATGAAACAGCATTCTGCACTTTCTCTATATTTTCTTCTGCTCATGCCTTACTAGTAGAAATGCATGAATTGGGGGTAAATATAATTCTTTGTATTAGTCATTACATCACAAGATTTTGGAAGAATGAATGAAAACAAGCCCAGTTTCTAGACTAAGCCTTGGGTAAGAATGTTCAGTGGACACGGTGTGTTTGGTGGTGATTAAAGGGATTTCTCGGCAAACACAAGTTCACTTTCCACTGTCTAAGCCTTTTTAAGAGTCATGACCTCAGTGTCCTTCACTGGACAGATTCATTAGAGGAACTAGCGCTGATAATTTTAGTTAAAGTTATTGAGGGGAACTGATCATTTTTACTTTTACTTTAATAATTTACTTTGCATATAAATAAATTAATCAAAAGAATATGCCCTTGGTTAGTTTTTACTGAGCTTGCATATAACATCAAACGACTTACTACTGAAATATTTCTTATGTAAACATGTGTGGTCACATGCGTGAAATATTTCGTATTTATGTAAAGTTTATTGCTTGAGGGGGTACATTTCACATGTAAACAAGACAAAATTAGATATTTTCAGTTGTCAGTGTTGTTAATAAACTTTAGGATTGTGTTTTCTGGACTCTTTCTTTTGTAGAAAGTTAGTTGCTGGTGTCAAAGGGGCCTGTGTTCTAATCCAACTGTTGCAGCTGTCAGCAACTGAGGGACATGCCTTAAATATTGAGCTAAACTGTTTATATCTCCATTTCACATTGCAGAGTGAAATATTGTGTGCTGTATGTGGAACACGCACTGGGGCACAGAAATTAAGTTCCTGTTCATCTAACCGCTAATTTGTATTGTGTGTTTTGGATAATCCAAACACGACACACCCACAGCCGATTGCAATACCAAAATGAAGCTTATCAGCTAGTCAGAGAGCCGCCGCACATCAGAGAGTCCCATGTATGTGAACTCTAGTGACCCCATGGTTCATCCTCTTTGAGTGTGTGCGTCAAGTCCGAGACAGTGTTGTTATAGGGATTGGTAGTAAAATTTCTGGAGGATCATAGCATTGAATGAGAAAGAGACCAGTGTGTTTATTAAGAATAGATCCATTTTACTTAACTTTTTATGTAATTATGTAACTTAAGTATTTTAAGGTGCATCATTTGTGGACCCTGTACAAACTCTCTACACTACGTCCTCCATCCCCTACCCAAGAGAGAGAATAGCTGGAGTTGTTTGACCCTCTGATAAAATCATTCAACATCAGTTCCTGACCTCACTAATGCTTATGTTGCTAAAGGCCATCACATCCTCTCAAAAATGTATGGCCATTTACAAATAAATCTAGCATGGAGCTAGCTGTTGCACTGGAAGTGAGCCATGACTAGGAGTTTTTATGTAATGTTAGATTCAATAAATATGTTTCCTTCCTGCCACTTTTGAAAAAAACATTTCTTTCTGTACAAAACTCTCAGAAGTGTCCAGCTGTTCAGAGTCCTTGTTCTCAAGCTGAATATGATGCTGGCTTATGTAAAGATGGAATAATAGTGCTGCATAAACATACTTGGTGTTATTTTATACTTATATATTATTTTTCAAGTTGACTGATATCCTCCTCATGTTTCCTTTTATTGTTTTACTCTCTCAAAAGGAGAAAGAAAAGAAGAAAGGAAATCTGTCTGTCTGCAGTAAATTCTGTTATGCCATTGGAGGGGCACCATATCAGATAACAGGAAGTGCTCTAGGCTTCTTCCTGCAGATCTTCCTACTGGATGTGGCTCAGGTAAGGTCTCATCACTTAGCCAGCAAGGCTCATTAAATGTTATAATTTTTGTTTAGGATAGCGTTTTCTTCATAGACATTTGTCAGGTTGTGTTTAAATGTAATGTTTGCCAGAAACATTTATGAAGCATTTTTAAAAGTAAAGAACGTAGTGTTGTGCGAGCCTGTCTCACTCTCGCTACAACTTTTGTCCGCTTCGTTATGGTTCATGGTTCAAGTCATTTGCATATTTATCCTGTCTCTTATTTACATATGATAAAATTTACACCTATCATAGAATTCAATTTCTTCTGATTCTTTTTGGTGCTGCTTTCAGATCAAATGGCTTATGATTTTTATTAATCAGTGAAAAGTATCAGTTTCAAACTCCTGCTGATTGCCTCACACAACTTTAAACACTATACTCCATACACTTTCATACACATGCCATATGGACACACAGCAGGAGACTGGGAGTCAGAAAGAGAAAACAAAAGAGAGTCACTGTAACTTTTCCAGCCTTCAGTACCAATAACCCACTGCTCCAGTGATCAGTGCTGATCTGCATTGTTAAAAATTATATCCATTCTGTTCGGCTTATTTTAATCATTAAAAACTCCCAAGATCCATGGTAACACCCAGTAGACTCGAATTTCATTATGGGATTCATTGTAATTTTTAATCGATTTGCTAATGCTGTTCATACTAATGTGTCATTTGTTCACTTTAATATTTACTTTATTCTATTATGATTTATTTAGTGTATTATCTCATTTGTTTCCTCCTATTATCTACTTCTGTCTTTCCTTTTCCTCTTTTCTCCACTAAAGAAAGGTTTTTGTGAGGGGGGAAAAAAAACAATAATTATTATAATAATTTAAATGTCTCTGTTGCAGTTGGAACCTTTCTACGCATCCATAATTCTGTTTGTGGGGAGGGCTTGGGACGCTGTGACAGACCCCACTGTTGGCTTCTTGGTCAGCAGGAGCCCCTGGACACGACATGGACGAATGATGCCCTGGTGAGTTGAGAACACCTTTATTTTTATGGCCAAAATTTGTCTACACCTGCACATATAACATTATTTCTGTGAGTTTTGTGTGCTATTCAACCTCGCAAATATTACTGCGGTCATGTGATGATGCTGGGTGATTAATTAAAACTCACTCCAACTCCTTCTAAAATTTTGTGATGGAGCTGAATCTTACCAGAGAACACATTCTAGTGCCAGCAGGTTTGAACACCTCTAGCCCACAGCCGGCATTGAGGATGGCAAAATTATGTCCCCATGCAGCTGCTACTAAATGTTCCAAAATGCATCTATATCTATGGAGATAATAAACATTACATGTAAACACTTTATAAGGCCAAGCTTTTTAATAGAAAAAAAAAATTAATCCAAAGTTTGTCAGCAGATTTGCTGGTAAATGTGTGTGCTACAAATTCACCATGATTACAGCAGCAACAGAACTCACAAAGAGGTGAAAACGTTTCAGATGTTAATCTGTTTTGGTTTTTTAGTTTTAGGTATTTTCCCCATCGGAAAACATTTTGGTTTACAATGCCTGCTTTCGATTATCAGATAAATCCTGTTTGTGCAAAGAGAGACATGAAAGAATGTCCCATGGATGGTGGATAACAGATGGATGTTTAAAAGGAGGTGGGGGGGGGGCATTTTCAAGATCTCAGTCAGTGATAAAAGTGGTAGCTATGGAAACAGAGCAATAGCTGGTGCTTGCTTTATGGAGAGTTTTGGGACTGGGTGTGGTACTTGGTTGTTAGGATCATAGTCTAGAAAGGATTCTGGTGTTTTACTGCTGATTGGAGGATTGATTATTAACATATTATTTTAGCAATGTGGCAAATACAAGATCAGATGTCAGAGGAATGGACAAATAAAGCTGATCCAGTTCTTCTTAATTCTGCCTTAAACAAGTCAGAGCAACATAAGCTTGTAAATGCAGAGGTATTGTAAATTTTTTGTTTTTGATATGTCCAATCTGTTAGAGTATGATTTGGAAAATTCTGATGATGAAAACAGATGTATTTATGTGACTGTCTCATTACTGAAATCAGTAGCTTTAAACATCTCTTTTGTATATTGTCAGTGAAATTTTGGTTTTGGTCTTTTACTCTGCTTCATTCGCTAACTCTCACTTTGTGATGGTGCAGTGGTATCAGTTCCTCTGAATTGTGTGTGTGTGTGTGTGTGTGTGGTTTTTTTTTAGTCAGCATATGTGTGTGTGGGGGAAGATGGTTTAGAGCGTCTTTCTCTCTCTGATTGGTTCCCATGACCACACCACCAAAAACAGCCAATCAGAGAGCGAGTGTGTGTCAGAAGATGACAGTTTTGAAAAGGGCGCTGACTTTGTGCACTCTAAGTGAGGTAACTTTAGGTCAAGTGTGAGTGAGAGAGAGCTCAGTGAAACTGCTATATTAGCAGAGTTTTTTTTTTTTATATATAGTGAGTGAAGTTTAATTCCCATACTGGTTAACACACACACACACACACACACACACACACCTCCTCTCAGTGAGCTCATACACACAAACTTGGGTATGCCCTGCCCTGGACTGCTGTGATGGCACACTGCTGTTGGGTTTTGAAGCAGTAAAATGGAACAGTTTTGTTTATTCATTCATTAACACGTGCTGGGGAAACACCACAGTACATGGCACACCCACACACCCCTCCTCCCAGTGAGCTCATGATGCAAACATGTCGTGTAATTGGCATTTTTGTGCTCATAAAAAGGTCATACTTAGAAATGACTAAGAATCCATGAAGGTAATAAGCACTGCAGGATGAGAGCCAGAGAGACAGAGCGATTACAACCCCCTGAACGTATAATCTCTTGAAGTTCAATGTTTAAATGCATGTTGTTTAAGAATTCAATGCAAGTTAATATTTGGTGTTTCTCTCTTAGGATTTTGATTTCAACGCCATTTGCAGTGATCTGTTATTTTTTAATCTGGGTGGTTCCTCCAGTGGAGAAAGGAAAAGTGGTCTGGTACTTGATCTTCTACTGTCTTTTCCAGTCCCTGCAGACAGTGAGTACTGTAAAACACACACAAACATGCACCCACTTCACAATTTTTCTGCTTCTGCTGGACATAAATGTTTAAAATAAATTTAAGAACATTGCAGGTTTTAGAACTGTGTATGGATGGAGTGCAATAAGACTTAATACTAATATTATGATCAAATTCTGGATGAAACTGGACAATGAATCTAAACTGAACAGCTGTAATGAAGCTTTAAATTCTATGAAGCCTCTATCTCATTTCTTCTGATCTGTGCCTTCACAAGCAACTGACAGCAATCTGTAAAATCTCAGTAGTAAATTACAACAACATCGACAGTCATTTTGCATCACAATCTTGAAGCCAGTATCAAAAATCAGATTTAAAAACTGATGGGCTGAGTGGGTCGTTACACCTGCAGTAAGGGAAATGCTGTTTGTATGTGTCAGTGTTTTACTTGTAAATCCTCTTGTTTGCAGTGTTTCCATGTGCCTTACTCTGCTCTCACAATGTTCATCAGCTCTGAGCAGAAAGAGAGAGATTCTGCCACAGCCTATCGTGAGTACATTTGTCTGTCACAGCGAACACTCATTTCTAATAGGTTTCAAGAGGAGGAAAATGATTCTTAACATTCACTGTAAATTAATTTAAAATGTATATTTTTGGATCATTTATTTGCTTCCATGCACAGTGTAAAAGAGCAGCAGTTTTTCAAATTGTGCAAAAACAGGAACATTACTGAAGATGCAAAGGTTGTGAAAGCTTCTCTATATACTATGGAAATATTTCATTATCTCTCCCTTGTTCTCTCAGGTATGACTATAGAGATTTTAGGTTCTGTAATTGGAACTGCCGTTCAGGGTCAAATTGTTGGTGGAGCCAATGCAGAGTGTATAAACCACACCTCCACCCTGAACAACAGTGTTATACATCTAAGCTCTGAGATCAATGCCTCTCACATCACATTGGATGATACGGTAAGTGTGTGCTGAGCCATGAGGTATTTTTCTTTTTTTTATTAGTTGTTTTATTTATTTTAATTTTTGTGCTTCTAGAAAGTCAGAAAAATTGTCTTTATTTATTATTATTTTTTTTGTGTTTAGTTCATCATCAGCAGCTGGTACAATACAAATATCTTATTCTCTGTAACCCTAGTAAAAGAGGGTTAAGCTTAGTGATGTTGATAGACTAATGAACTCGGGTAGTGTATAAATTTACTTGAGTTTTGAGTTTGTGAGGAACACACTGTTTATTAGGTGACCAGAAGTTACTTCTGATTTGATTGAAATGGTCATTTTTGGCTCAGTGAAATTTTAAATGAGATTATAACTTGATCTTTTTTTATCTGTCTCCTACAGAAAAATGCATATATGTTAGCATCTGGTGTGATTGTCATCATCTACGTGCTCTGTGCTGTAGTGCTCTTTCTGGGAGTTTCAGAGAAAAAAGGTGGGTCACAATCCTTACAACTGGATTTATAATATCTTTTCAACAAATACAGAATTATGTGCTCCGCGGTGGAAATATTAGCCACATTTGCATGTTTAAGGAGGTAATAAATTCAGGTTCCTGCAGATGTGGTTGCATGATGATGATTTATAGGTTGAGAAGAGGTGGTACACGGAGTATGGCAAAGGGCATAGAGTGAAGAAAATAGCTGAATTGGCTGGTGTATTGAAGTGTATGTTTACGGGTCCATCAGCAATGAGGGCAAAAATCCCACTTCAGGAGGACTGTTTGTTGTTCAATATGGATGAGCCTTTTTTTAAATTTTTTTTTATTAAGGTTTTGCCTTTTGCTTATCATCTTAGAGGAGCATAACAATCTCATTCTGGTATTCCAAGATGACAGTACTCATGTTTACAGGGCTGCAGATGTGACTGCTTGGCATGATAAACATTTAAGGAGCATTTACACATCTGGACAACCTCAGACTTGAATCATGGGGACTACCTGTAACAAGAAGTAAAATGCCAGGATATTGGCTTCCATGAAATACAGCCAAAATGTGCAGTGTTCGATGTAAGAAAAATGTACATGCTATTACGTGTATTTCAGTCACAGGTGACAATTTTTATTTTTGGTGTATTTATAAGTAATGTATTTTGAAATATATAGATACTTGTTTCAATGAATTATGAGACCGAAAAAAATGAAGATACTTTGCAGATTGATTTGTTTCTTCTGGCTTCTAAGGGTTAAGTGCTTGGCATTCTGTGGTCAGATGTGCTCTGCCTGAGTTAAAAGCTGTTGTTATAATGTAAAGAGTCAGAAGCAGGTCATGGTCATTGCTTTGCTGAAGAATGAATGTAGACAATGGCCATTATTCACCAAAATGTGTAGAAATAAATGGAGATATGACTGCTCTGAATGATATACCAAATACTTGGTCTGGTTCATGAAAATGTAAAAAGGTGAATAATAAAATTACACCCAAAAAGAAACACTTTCAGTATATGCATTAATACCTTATTTTAAAAAGACATCCCATTTTGCCCTCATTTACTTAAAATACACGTGAAACTTAACGTTAATTTAAGTCCTGAATTCATGCAGATATTTTAGTAAGGAGCCAATAAGACGAGCATTTAACAGCTCCAAAGCCAATGGCTGTTCTTTGAGGTCAAGCAAAGAGTGCAATGCTCCCTTTACTAAATATCTTTAAAGTATTACAATAATTTTGATTAAATATAGATAAAATACCTACCAGTGGAAAGTAAATAAATTAAACATTTATATAGGAGGATGTGTTATTACTGGTTTCCATTCCCAAGGCCCTTAAAATAGTAAGCTCCAAATTACATGCACTTGTCACATTTACATTTGTTTGTAGAAGTAAGCCAAAAATGAAAATGTGTGCACATTTCACAATCAGATCTGACATTTAGCATTTTGATGAATTAATCCTTTTGTGTGTGTGTAGATTTGAAAGTTTTGAAAGCAGCTGAGCCTTTGTCGTTTTTGGATGGTTTGCGACTGCTGCAGGGACATGGACCATATGTCAGACTGGTCATGGGCTTCCTCTTCACCTCACTGGCCTTTATGGTGAGTGTTAAACACAGCAGCTCAATCAAACACCTGCAACAAAGAATTAAGTTTGGGTTCATGATTGTACAAAACGGATTCCAAAAAAGTTGGGACACTAAACAAATTGTGAATAAAAACTGAATGCAATAATGTGGAGATGGCAAATGTCAATATTTTATTCGTAATAGAACATGGATGACAGTCAAATGGTTAATCTGAGTAAATGTAACATTTTAAAGGAAAAATATTTGGATTCAAAATTTCACAGTGTCAACAAATCCCAAAAAAGTTGGGACAAGTAGAAATAAGTGGCTGGAAAAAGGAAACTGAGCATATAACAAACAGCTGGAAGACCAGTTAACACTTATTAGGTCAATTGACAACATGATTGGGTATAAAAAGAGCTTCTCAGAGTGTCAGTGTCTCTCTGAAGCCAAGATGGTGAGAGGATCACCAATTCCACCATTGTTGCGCAGAAAGATAGTGCAGCAATACCAGAATGGTGTTGCCCAGCGTAAAATAGCAAAGACCTTTAAGTTATCATCATCAACCGTGCATAACATCATCAAAAGATTCAGAGAATCTGGAACAATTGCTCGTGATCTCCAGGCCCTTAAACGTCACTGCACCTCAAACAGGAATGCCACTGTCAAGGAAACAACAGAATGGGCTCAGGAATACTTCCAGAAAGCATTGTCAGTGAACACAATCCACCGTGCCTTCCGCCGTTGCCAGCTGAATCTCTACAGTGCAAAGAGGAAGCCATTTCTTACCAAGCTCCACAAGCTCAGACGTTTGCAATGGGCCAGGGGTCTTTTAAAATGGAGTGTGGCAAAATGGAAGACTGTTCTGTGGTCAGATGAGTCACGATTTGAAGTTCTTTATGGAACACTGGGACGCCATGTCATCCGGACCAGAGAGGACAAGGATAACCCAAGTTATTATCAACGCTCCGTTCAGAAGCCTGCATCACTGATGGTATGGGGTTGCATGAGTGCTTGTGGCATGGGCAGCTTGCATGTCTGGAAAGGCACCATTAATGCAGAGAACTATGTTCAGGTTCTAGAACAACATATGCTCCCATCTAGACGTCATCTCTTTCAGGGAAGACCCTGCCTTTTTCAACAAGATAATGCCAGACCACATTCTGCAGCAATCACAACATCATGGCTACGTAGGAGAAGGATCCGGGGACTGAAATGGCAGCCTGCAGTCCAGATCTTTCACCAACAGAGAACATTTGGCGCATCATAAAGAGGAAGGTGCGACAAAGAAGGCCCAAGACGATTGAACAGTTAGAGGCCTGTATTAGACATGAATGGGAGAGCATTCCTATTTTTAAACTTGAGAAACTGGTCTCCTCTGTCCCCAGACGTCTGTTGAGTGTTTTAAGAAGAAGGGGGGATGGCACACAGTGGGAAAAATGGCCTTGTCCCAACTTTTTTGGGATTTGTTGACGACATGAAATTTTGAAACAACATTTTTCCCTTAAAATGATACATTCTCTCAGTTTAAACTTTTGATCTGTGATTTGTGTTCTATTCTGAATAAAATATTAGATGTTGGCACCTCCACATCATTGCATTCAGTTTTTATTCACAATTTGTTTAGTGTCCCAACTTTTTTGGAATCGGTTTGTATAACATTTCACTGTTCACTCTGCTGATAAATGTGGAAAATTGATGCATTGTGTTCATCCCATGCTGTAATTGTTGTTCTCAGATTAAACCCTAATAAACGTAACCAGAATATATTTGGTGAATTCAGTAATATTGGGGATCATTTTATTTTGGACACAAATGTTCAACACACACACAGGTGCATTAGGAACAGTGCATTTCCTTCACTCACGCTGCCCTGAGCTTATAAACAAGTGTAGGTTAACAGGGTATAAGTCTCCAAGTACTCATCTTCTGGATGAGTTGAAGTGAAGTTTATCATCTGACGTCAATAGCCTCACTGCCACTCTCATCGCACGTATCTCATCTCAACACAGCAATGTCTAAAGCATTTTCAGAAAAGTAGAGGGTATATCTGCAGCAACAAGAAAATGAACTCTAGATAAATATCCTTTACTTCAGAAAAAATGGTGAGCATGTGTTTTTGAATGATGGACATATAAGGCATGTTGAGTCTAAAGTAAACACTGGGATTTGTCGAGCAAACTACTGCTCAGTCATTTAAAAATGTAGTGCTGATCTGTTTTTCTACCACAGCAGTCACCTGATGTTAGGAGGGAGGGATGGATGGATAGATGGAGAGACATGATCACTGTGCTACTCTGAGCGAGACAACTGACATGAAAGAGATTAGGTTTAGGATAAAAATCTGCATTCAAACAGGTTTAAAATCTGAACGTCTCTTTCGCCTGGGGATCAGATTAAAGTTAGGTTTACCGTGACATGAATGGAATGAGGGATTCATTTAATTTATAATTTTATACATTTTTTTTTCAGTTAATGGAAGGAAACTTTGCTTTGTTCATCACCTACACACTTGGATTTCGCAAGGACTTCCAAAATATCCTGCTGGTCATAATGGTAAGTAAAAGTGTCTGTGTGTGTGTCTGTCTGTGTGTGTGTGACAATACCCAGTGAGCAATTCAGTGAGTCAGCAATTGTTCAGCACAGTAATTGGTTTGCACAAAAATAATAGGCATTTTATTTCTACGAAAATCTTTATATAGAATAAAGACAAAATATCTCACATGTAAAGGCAATATTCCAAGAATAAAATTAAATATTTAGGAAAGTCAGTATTTTCCGAATACAATTGTAATATTTAAAGAAAATAGTAGACTTCAGGCTTTGCTCCAAATCCAATGTTCTATGCAGAAATAAGGAGAAAGATGAAGAGTAAAGAGAAATCTTGGTAAAACTGAGAGGGGTCAGCAAATTTCTGGGGTCTAATTTCCTGAAAGTGAAAATCCTGAGTTCAAAGTGAGAGTGGGGGTGGTGGGAGCATTGCTTTGAACACTAACACAGCTCAGAGTCGAGCACATTCAGGTATTTAGATCAGAGTACACAAAATGAAATGCCTTAACCCTGACGTATCTACTGCATGCATATGCATGTGGAAATGGAACAGTCGGTGTCCTATCACTGTATAGTGAATGTTTGCGCATTTTCAGAACCTGTATGTATGTGTTTTTCTGCAGCTCTCAGGTACTCTCACCATTCCTCTGTGGCAGCTCTTTCTCACTCGTTTTGGCAAAAAAACTGCTGTCTACATTGGCATCTCAGTAAGTAACATGGGATTTGTTTTGTTGTTTTTTACACAAGTAACAATACGTTTTACTGTAGGATGGATTTAGGACCCAGCACATCTCTTCTCTATCACAATGCACTGATGAATAACGTGTGCATGTGTGTTTTTCATAGTGGGCAATTCCCTTCATGATCCTGGTGGTGTGTATTGACAGTAATCTCACCGTGTCCTACATCGTTTCTCTGGCAGCAGGTTTCAGTGTCGCTGCAGCCTACCTTTTGCCTTGGTGAGTATGTGTTTATATCTGTGTCTTCCATATTTCCTTAAAATTACTTTTCAAGATGGCTCCTTTTAGGAGCAAATAAAACTTTTTCCAGCATGCTGAACCATTTGTTTCCTGTTCCATTTTCATGAAACTGTGGCTTGTACACCCAAACAGTGGTCTACATTTATACCGGGCGTTGTGCTGCTTATGGCTGAATATAAATGTTTTATATTAGACCTATAATGCCCTGTCTCGGTACAGATGATGTTGTTTGATGACCTAGAAGTCCACTACTTACTGTGCTTTTCCACTGCATGCCATAGGTTCAGCTCGATGCGCTTTACCCTGGTCACAGTTTTCCATGTTGCAGCAACCAGCTCTCGCTAGTTTTTAGTCTGCCACAAATCTAAAGAGCATTTGAACCTCTTCAAAATACCACAGCATAATTTTATGAGTTGGATAAAACAAATGTTACCACTGCTGTAACTTGGGTTTAGTTTCTGCATGAGGTCTGAATTTTTGTGATCTCTCTCTGACTAATTAGCGCTCAGCACGGTTAACTGTGTACCTACCAATGTGTTTTGCAGACATAAGGTACCTACTTGGTTTGATTTATACCGTGAGCAGGGACTAAAAATGACCTGCTTCCAGGGACCAGGTGCCAGACTTGGCTAGTGGAAATACAAATGAGTCGACCCGAGCAGAGTTAAGTAGGTTCCATTCAGTGGAAAAGTACCATTAGGGAACCATTGGAGATTCCAGTTTGTAGTTTGGTGCCCCCTACAGTGCAAAGCAGTATTAGCTGTTCAGCTTGCAGTACATTTATTTTCAGTTAATGCTGTGTTTAGGTCAATGCTTCCAGACGTTGTGGATGATTTTAAAGTGCAGCATCCAAACACTCAAGGACATGAGGCCATTTTCTACTCATTCTACGTTTTCTTCACCAAGTTCGCCTCTGGAATCTCTCTCGGCATCTCAACACTCAGTTTACAGTAAGACCCTCTCTCTTACTCTCTTACCACCAAGCATTAAACATTAAAAATAATATATATATATATAATATAATTTTTTTAGTTAGTCTATTCATTGTGAAAGTTTAACAACATGCAATCCCTCTCTCCCCCTCTGAAACCACCCTCCCGCTCTTTGTAGTTTTGCAGGGTATGTGACGCGAGGCTGTGTCCAGCCTGATTCAGTGCATTTAACCTTGAAGTTGCTGGTATCTGCTGTCCCGATCAGCCTCATCATACTTGGGCTCATCATCTTCAAAACGTACCCCATCAATGAGAAGCGCAGAGAGAAAAACCGCAGCCAGCTTCGAGCTCTCTTACAGTAAGATATGACATATGCACAAATACATGTGTGTATATACACACACAACCATTTTAAATCATGTGAAATATTGTGGAATGGCAGTATGTGTGTTTTTTCTCCTTCCCCAGTTCACCCAATAATTTGTAGTTTTAGAAGATTCCATATAGAAAAACTCCTGTTTAGTTCATGTCTTCACATTGATATCCAGACATCAGTGTATTTGTTCAGGTCCATCAGCAGGTGATTTAATTTAATGAAGGGTTGGTCAGATGAGCTGGGTACATTTATGAAATTTGCAAAAAAATGTAATGATTAGGGCGGCACGGTGGCGCAGCAGGTAGTGTCGCAGTCACACAGCTCCAGGGACCTGGAGGTTGTGTGTTCGATTCCCGCTCCGGGTGACTGTCTGTGAGGAGTTGGTGTGTTCTCCCCGTGTCCATGTGGGTTTCCTCCGGTCCAAAAAAAAACACGTTGGTAGGTGGATTGGTGACTCAAAAGTGTCCGTAGGTGTGAGTTTGTGTGTTGCCCTGTGAAGGATTGGCGCCCCCTACAGGGTGTATTCCGGCCTTGCGCCCAATGATTCCAGGTAGGCCCTGGACCCACAGCGACCCTGAACTGGATAAGGGTTACAGATAATGAATGAATGTAATGATTTTACCAGTAGGAGGAATGAAAAAGAATATTTTTCTTTAATCAAGAAGCCATCTTGAATTGATTAAACATGCCTACGGACCATTTTTCAAGAACCCTTCACTTGTACCAAACACAGCTGAATACTGTAGCCTGTCTGTTTATGCACCACAAAGGCCCTTTATTTCTGACTTTTAATAAGCCAAGAAATGCATGAAAAATCTCATACAGTTTTATCCTCTAGTTGAAGTTATTAATGCATTCACTCTTGTTTGAAGGTCATTTAACATTTAATAAAGAACGTTCACACACAGACTAACATTGTGCTGTGTATGAAAAAGATACATGGGTTTGTTCAAAACCTTCCTCTTTCAATATAGAAAACGGCACCGCTTCCACCTCCAAGAAGACTTGAGGTCTTTTAGCAATTGGCTTACATCATGTTTATAGCAATGAAATCACAACGATGTAAAATATTTCTTCAGGTGTTTGTAAAATGCCTTTATCATTGTTGTACTCATCACAGTTCCCCCTTTTGTTTCCAGGGATGGCAAAGAACAAGACTCTGAAACTTCTGAAGAGTCATCAGAACCAAGTATAGTTTAAAAGAAAATAATAATAATAAAAAAAAAGGAAAAGAAGAAAAAGAAAACAAAACTCCAACACTCTGCTAAAGGTCTGTGCAAAGTCACGTAAGCTGCTCTGAATCTTTTTTGACTGAGAAACCGCTTCTACTTCTCACGTCTGCACGACAACCCTAAACACTGCGTTGTCTCCCTCTGGTGGACAGTGGGAATTCCAGCGGGTACAGAGGTACTGAGATATCATTCTGAGGTTTATTATTTGTTTAGCTGTCAAAAATATAGGTTGTTAACTAAAAGTATGTTTGGTTCTCAAATGGGTCACATCTTTAGTGATACATATGAGATTAATTTATTATGTTTTAAATTATTTAAGCTTTTGAATGATCCGTGCAGTTAAGTGGCATTGTGACTTTCATTACACTGTTACAGCTGGGTTCAATCAAAATGTTAGAGTTACTGAGATATATTTCAAATTAGTTCTTCTTGCAAAGAAATTAAGATAAAATATTATTTGTCCACAAATTGACCACTTAAATATATATGAGCTTATTTATTTAGATGTTTTGTAAGAATTAAGAGTATAAACAGTTTATGCCAAAAAGTGAGATTTTGAGAGACTTGCACTAAAAATATCTTTCTTTCTTCCAAAATAGAAGGATACAATCTTTTGAACTAAAATAGTAATAACTTCTAACTAGACCTATTTGGCCTCTTGGAAACAAAAATTTTATTGTATTGACTCACCTTAAGTAAAATGTAATTTTAACAACAACAACAATATTACAAAGCAAATAATAGGTCAAGGTAACCATATGATCCTTAAAGCAGTATTATTTAAAATGACCTCTTGTGCAATGACACATTATGCTGACATTTCAATACTCTACAGCAGGAAATGTCCATAATTTCTTTAAAGGAGTTGAGTACATACTTTCAAAAATCAGCAAAAACATTGTCATGGGTCCAGGGGAGAGTGAACTCTAGAAGACCAAAACATCATCCACAACAACCACAAAATTCCACTGATGGTGACCAACCCGATATTTAAAAATGGTTAATCGGGTTTCTCCCACATTGTTATTCTAACAGCGGAGCTTGGCTCATGTGTTTTTGTTCTGATTTAACAGTTTTACAAAATATGTCGACAGGGTGCTTTTTCACTGTGTTTATTTGCCTACTTACGAAGCACTAAGTCAGTACATCTTTTATATCTTTTGATATTTTATAACGCCAAAAGTTTGTGGACACGTGCTTATCCAAAGTTTATTCGACAAGAACGGGTAACAATATAAGGGTGTTTTGGATGGGAAATGCCACTCCAGCTTCTCTCAAAGCTATTAGATGGCGTTTCAACACCATTATATATCTGACAATCCCATTCTTGGCATTGGATATGAGCGCTATTGTGAGCTGTGAGTGAACAGGCTTAATCTTAATTTAAATCTTATTTATTTACTGCTCAAAAATGTACCAATTTTTGTGTTGTGCAAATGTTAAATACTTAGTGAATTTCTTCCAAAGCGTGTGTGCGGGTGCGTGTGCGTGTGTAAGAGATAGAGACTGAGAGTTTGTACACATTGGGCAGTTCTGACTTTGTCCAATTAAATGCATGTGTATTCTGTATTGATAATATTGATGGGGATCATCAACTGGTGTTACTGCTTACTGATTTCTGGCTTTTTCATGTTTTGGTAGTTATAGTAATTTAAAACTATAATGCTCTAGCATTTTTAACCTAATTTGTGCCTGTTAGGCCTATAGCAAATAATGTTTCCATATACTAGGTAAATGTAATCTGTTGTTTGCTACAGATGGAGATTTGGCTGAAAATGTTAGAGTAATGTTTAACTACACTTAATCACTTTCAAGTGACATATATTTCATTGTGTTTTTGTGGGAAAGCTTTCTGTCTCAGTGAAACTATGACATAGGAGAGAGAGAGAGAGCGCAAAAGATTAGATTCCTATATTTACATTTCCTCTCTTGCTTCAGATGTGTTCTGTCAGCCAAGAAACACGTTTCTGTCTGGTGGTGCTGGAGCTACGAGGCTATTGCAGTAAATCTGTATTATTATTTTTTTTAATTACAGATTTACACAAAAACACTCCATTACTGTTGTCTCTGGCACTGGATTGACAACCAGGCCTACAGATCAACTATAGTCCAACATATCAAATTTAACAACTAATTAATAAGTCAAACATCACAGTAACAAACCCTTTCCTGTATTCTCAGACAATTTATTCTTGTTGTATTCTGCCAATCCAGGCTTAATGTTAGCACAGTGCTAGTTAATATTAGCCTAATCGACTAGCACTTGTTAGCTCCATTAGCCTTCTAGCTCCACACTGAGTGGCTTTAGTTTTTAAGTCCATGGCCTTAAAAACATCAAAATGTGAATAAATAACTGTACTTTAGTAAGTAGAGTGAAAGTCTGACACTGCAGTAGAACATTTTAAACCTGTGATGGGATTTATTATTAGTTTTTTGTACAGATAATCACAAAAAAGGTTTTGGAGCAATATTTCTCTAAAAAGCACAATCCCAAAGAAGTATGCTTCTGGTCCTTTTCATAATGACAGAAGCCCAAGACCATTTGACCTGCTGTATATAGTGTATATTTGTTCATTGTAAATAATCAGCCTTGCAGGCAGAGTTTTGTAATTGAATTAATGTCTTTGAATTTAAAAATAAAATATACGTGTTGCTACCATGGTGTGCTTTCTTTGTTCTTATCCAGTTACAGTTGGAGTCAACAGCTTTCCACATCCAAATAAAACCCCAAAAAATGCTTCTGGTTCTTTCCATGAAAGTATTTTACATGACCAGAACTGTCTGAAGTTGTACCCCATTTTGCTGCAATAACGGCATTAATTTTCTGGGAAGCATATATAATTATTTTTATTTATTTATTGCATTCAGCCATCACAAGAACATGATTGCAGTGAGAGGTAAGGTGCTATTGTTGACTGATTATTTCTGTTCCTATGCCCTAAAATGAATCTATAAACATATAACTCTATAACAAACTTTTGGAGGAGGGGAGGAAACCACTCTACCCTTTAAATTTAGCACAGTGCTGTAAATATGAAATACAATCTAGAACTTTAGTTTGAGCCGAGGATGTAAATAACACATCTTACTTCATTTTCCTTTGTCTTCTCTGTAGAGTTTTATTCACTTACGCTAATCTAGCATTATTTACAATTGACTAGTATTACTACTTCCTGGTCACAGTTGACGGAAGACATCTGTCATTTTTTTTTATTTGTTAGGAAAGCCACTTCAAAAATAGCTAGATGATATTTTGGTTTATTATTTTTGGCATTAGCCCACTCTGATATACGTGTCAGAATCTGTGTGTCTAAATACAAGTATGAAATAACAACCTGAGTGTAAATAAGTGACATGTGACCTGTTTGCATGTTGTGGCTTTTGTAAACTCCATGACACTGAGGTTATTTGTAATCTTGCCTTAGATGCCAATGACGCACCCAACTGGGTCACAGATACTGTTGTATGACTACATTATAACCTTTAACACACTAACATATAATTACGTAATGAATCATGAGACAATCCTGGGTGTGAACTATGGAAACAATAGCTTGATCAGTACCAGATTTAGTTCTACAATTACAGAAGCCCATTTGTTGATTTCCATAATTTCTAAGTGCCTTTTCGCCCTATTTATCACAACCAGGACACCCACACAGCACATATGATTTGGGTTGTGGATTATATTTAACACTAAAATTATGTAAAACATTGATGTAGTGCTAAGGTTAGTGTGTGCTGAAGTGGATCAGTCACAGCAGTGTTGGAGTAGGGTTTGCCAACTTTCTGAAAATGAGATGAAGAACACGTACCTGTAAATCCTTTCTGACTACAGTCAATCAGAGGAAACATATTTGTTGTCAGTTATTTATTAAACCAATCGCCATCAAGAGATACTTGCCTGTCATTTTCCAAGAAAAGGAAATGTAGACTTTCTGAATAGCAGCATAGCAGAATCTGTCTGAATCAATATATTTGGCAAATACTGTAATACCAATTTAAACTGGTATTATACTGCTGTACTATTGAAACTTATTTATTAATAATCTCCAGATTTTTAAAGTCAGGACACCAGAGCGCAGGTGTCTCCGCAGTCTGTGACCTCCATTACATAGAGAACCATTTATCGATCAGACTTTTACACAGAAATGAAGGCTAAATATGTTTGTGCAAAAATATCTCGTTACCAGCGATGTCCATTTTTAAATATCAAGTATATATTACTTATTTTTGATAAAATATAAAGGAATTAGCATTTATTCATTTTAAATTATCACTGTTAATTTGAATGGAATGGCGTAACATTTATGTTTACATAGGGCTGATCAATATGGGCTAAAATTATATCACAAAATATTTCTTGCCGATAAAATATAATTCCGATATTCAGGAGGAAGGGCTTTTTTGTCAGAGGGAAAATGCAAACGGATGGACCTTTCTTTGGGTTTTTCAGAAACTCAGATTCAATTCATTATCTGTAAGTGCTTATCCAGTTCAGGGTCGCAGTGGGTCCAGAGCCTATCTGGAATCATTGTGTGCAAGGCGGGAATACACCCTGGAGGAGGTGCCAGTCCTTCACAGGGCAACACACACACACACCACACTCACTCACACACACGGACACTTTTGAGTCGCCAATCCACCTACCAACGTGTGTTTTTGGACTGTGGAGCACCCGGAGGAAACCCACACGAACACAGGGAGAACACCCCACACTCCTCACAGACAGTCACCCAGAGCTGGACTCAAACCCACAATCTCCAGGTTCCTGGAGCTGTGTGACTGCACCACTACCTGCTACACCACCGTGTCGCCTAATTCCGATATTGAAAAAAAATTGATATTGATATTGATAAAAAAACAAAAGCGACAGAAAAATTGCCAGGAAAACAAGAAACATGACATCACTGACAAACCTAAACCTCTTGTCTTTGTAAATATTAATATTTTTAAATTAACTTTAAAATCAAATGCAATGAACTGATGACAGTGTCATTTAATGGATGTCAGTGACTGTTGCTGTAAATAATGTGCATTGAAATATTAAAATTATGTTTAACAAGTTTATATTACAATATAAATCAATATTGAATTAGTGTTCAGCCATATGTTTACATCACTACATTTAAACAAGTCTTTTCCCATCACTTTTTTAAAAACAACTTAAACCACACAGGTCTTAATAAAAATAAAATATACTAGTTACACTTAAAGGGTTAATGTTTATCCATTTTCAGAGGTGTTTCTGTGAGGAACCTCACAGACTTGCAGTGGAACATGGGTAATTCCTTTCACGAAAGTGTCATCTGCTGGGGACTTAAATATAAATGCACATAGGAGGTGCTCGTGAGCACACTTGCTGAGGAAAATAAAATAATTGGGACACGATAAATACTTGAACACTTAGGTAGGTACACGCAAATGAGGGGCGTGAGGGCACAAGTGCGAGTATTGGGTCAGGGGTTCACACTCTCCATCAAACCTTTAACTGAGCAACTGTGGCTGAGACTAATGTTCTGACTGTGGACCAATTGCAGTCTGCATTGACACAACATGTAGCTACAGTTCTGGAGAGGTGTGCGTCAAGCAAGAAATAAGAACACAAAAATGCATATTGAGAAATGGTCTAGGTTAGGTTTGACACGTCGCCTATGGTGTAGGCTTAATACTGGAGACAATATGTTGAAATATCAATCACATTTCTGCTGTGTTCATCAGCATGACATTCTGTTATATTATTGTGGAACCAAGAGTGTCACTAGTGTCTTTTCACCCACAGTGTATTCATAAAGCACAAGTCTTATTACAACAATGATAATAGGACACTTGAGCTATAATAAATCATGGTACTTTTTACTTTTGATATTTAAATATATTTGAAGGTTTGGTGTGTTCTCCCCGTGTCCGTGTAGGTTTCCTCTGGGTGCTCCGGTTTCCTCCCACAGTCTAAAAACGCATGTTGGTAGGTGGATTGGCGACTCAAAAGTGTCCGTAGGTGTGAGTGTGTGAGTGAATGTGTGTGTCTGTGTTGCCCTGTGAAGGACTGGCGGCCCCTCCAGGGTGTATTCCTGCCTTGCGCCCAGTGATTCCAGGCAGGCTCTGGACCCACCGTGACCCTGAACGGGATAAACGCTTACAGATAATGAATGAATGAATGAATGAATGAATGAATGAATGAAGGTTTTATATATCTGAATATTTGAAATACACTTGTACTTTTACTCAAATGGGGATCTAAAACAAGGACATCTACTTTTACTGGAGTAATATTTTACCTTGAGTAGCTCTATTTATCTCAAGTGCATGGTTTGTCTACTTTGTTCACCACTGGTTTCTTGTAAAAAACAAACAAACAAACAAAAAACTTAGAATTCCATTCTCTGTGACTCATTTTACTGTGAAATTTGCAGACACTGGCTCAGATTATTATTTTATAGCTCTATATTATTCATTGATTCATTCATTATCTGTAAGCGCTTATCCAATTCAAGGTCGTGGTGGGTCCAGAGACTACCTGGAATCATTGGGCGCAAGGCGGGAATACACCCTGGAGGGGGCGCCAGTCCTTCACAGGGCAACACAGACACACACACACATTCACTCACACACTCACACCTACGGACACTTTGGAGTCACCAATCCACCTACCAACGTGTGTTTTTGAACTGTGGGAGGAAACCGGAGCACCCAGAGGAAACCCACGCGGACACGGGGAGAACACACCAACTCCTCACAGACAGTCAAACAAAATTTCCAGAGCGGGAATCGAAACCACAACCTCCAGGCCCCTGGAGCTGTGTGACTGCGACACTATCTGCTGTGCTACCATGCCACCTAGCTCTATATTATAAAAGTATTAATCTTTTAAGTAAGCAAGATTTATTGCTGTAGCTTTCCACTGATTTTCGGTATTCCCAGCAGGATAGAAAATACAAGAATCATTTATTGTTTATTGCCATTAACAGCTGTGTTTACTCAAGGAACTGTGTTCCCATTGAACTGGATTTCCTATTTTTTTTCCTTAGAATGTTGCAAAGGAAATAGATTCCGCAGTCACAGAGTTTCAGGGAACTGGAGCTTGCAGTCACAAAGCTCCAGGGAACCCAGTGATTCCAGGTGTGCTCCGGACTCACAGCGACCATGAACTGGATAAGCTCTTACAGACAATGAATAAATGAAAAATAGCTAGTGTATGGCTAATGTTTGAAGGAGGGCAGCAGTTACTAAGTAGTTATTAGCTTAATGCTATGATATCACTAGGCTGTTGCTATGGTACCTGTATGGTGTTGCTAATGTATGTGTTGCTACCTAGCTGGTAGGTAGATAATGTAGTGTTGCTAGGCAGGTGATATAACCTGTTCCTTACAATAAACAAACGCAGAAATCAATGCTTGTCCAGACATGCAACACATTTGACGTCACATAACTTCTTCTGACAGTTGCTTAAATGTTTGTTTTGGCTAAATGCACTGAAACCTTCCCACTAACATTCTGTGTTCCCAGTACAAGACAAAATCATATTTCTTCAGAGGAAAGGACTTCTATTTTATTGCTCTTATTATTTCCTGGGTAATCCCAGTAGCCAGAGGTATCCACTGAAGTGTTTCTATTTAACTGGATCGCTTGTTTTTACTGGAAAAGTCTACACATATTTATTGGTCATTTCTTATTCTACAATTAGTGGAAGCTTACAAAATTCCTGACCTTATTTCACACTGCTTTTTGTGTCATTTAACTCTACACCCCCCTTAGCTGTGGCCCGCTGAGTCATATCAAAGCAAACAAAAGCTAAGAACAGAACAGTATTAAGGGAGAACACATTTTTACATTACATACACTGGTAAAATTCCCTTTAATGTAACAATAAGATAGAAAACTATGAGGGGTTTCAGAAATAAACAAATAATAGGAAACAAATATCTGTATTAAGTGTCCAACACTTATAAAACTATATAATATACATAATATTCTGATGTTGTAGTACATTCATTCATTCATTATCTGTAAGTGCTTATCCAGTTCAGGGTCGCAGTGAGTCCAGAGTCTACCTGGAGTCTACCAGGGCTACACACACATTCACTTGTAGTAGTACAATACAGTTTAATTGAATTTTGCTGTTTTTTCCCACACTCCAAAAGCACACGTTGGTAGATGGACTGGTCATGCAAAGTGTCCCTAGGTGTGAGTGGTGATGGACTGGCACCCAATTTAAGGTGTGTTCCAGTTTTGCATCCAGTGATTCCGGAGAGACCCTGCACCCACTGTGACCCTGATCCATTGCAGAAAATGCATGAATGAATGTACAGAGTAAAAAATCTTTCACCCACAGAACACCTATAAAATTCATGCTAATACAAAAGGGCTTTTCATAACCCATAGAATTTACATTTATCTCAGTGAGACACGTGGTAACTTTGAATTACTTATATCTCACTGCATCATGAGGCAATTAAAGAAGTATGAAAATGTAGAGTCATTTTTTTCTGAATATAAATTCAGTTATAATTAATAATTAATATAACATTACAGCAATGTAATAAAGAAAATACATTGTTCTATTGTTAGAGCAAACAGTTAATTTTATTAAACAGAGAGCTGAGTTAATAACACAACTTGTTTTCAGTGTTAATAAATACTCAATAATACAGGCTAAATAAAATACTTCATTCAGTCATTCATTCATCATCAGTATTCATCTCATCCTGTTCAGTACTGTGTCCGAAGCCCACACAGAATCACTGGGCACAAGACAGAAACAGGGTGCCACTCTATCACAGACACTCACACGGTCACCCAGGCACTCACAAACTCCTACCTATAATGAAGGAGGAAAGTGGAGCACCTGGGGAAACCTTCACAGAGCAAGGGACACTAACTTTAGCACCACTATGACACCTCCTAAGTACTCTAATATTTAATACACAAAGGAATGGTCCAGCATTTTAATATCATTACAAGAACCATGTTAATTTTATCATGAAAATGTATAGGTTTAATAAAAAAATAACTTTCAACACAACGTTAAAATATATTAAACATTCCAGATTTACAGAATGGAAGTACATTCATTGTTCACAACAGGCAGGTTTTTAAAAAAATACATAAATGATCTCAGCAGCTTAAAGGCACAAAAAAAAATAAATAGTAACATTCACCTGAAATGGAAGCAATTTCACCATTTTGTTTTTGAAACATAGCTTGAAAGGTTTTTTTTTGTTTGTTTATTCCTGTTCTGTGAAAATAATATATAACACTGATAAATAGCTGATGTTTCCATTAGCATGTGAAATTGCAGGAACATGTGGATCCAAATCCTTTGCCCATATTTTTCAGAATCAGAATCAGATTGGACTGTAGTTCAGGTCTTTACAGAATAATACACTTTAAGAGTTAATGTACATTTGGAAATGTTAATGCAGATTTTAAGGCATTGTTTTAATACATAATCCATAGGTGCAGAGGGGAAAATTGGTGCATTGTATTTTAAATATAAACTATCAATTACAACATGGGAGGACATCAATTATATTATTATAATACGCTATATTATACATTATTATCATTATTGCTTCTACTTTCACAGCTTCACCGTAACCCAGAGTCACGGCGCTAGCGCAGCTTACATCTGCTGCAGTACAAGAACAATATAAAACAATTTAAAACATAGTATGTGTTCTTGCAAAAACACATGTAAAATGCATTTTTTGTTTTGTTATAGTCTTTATGGAAAATGCCTGAGTATAGTGTTAAATGGTGTTCATAACTAAATCAGTACAAAGAGGCTGAATACAAACACACACAAACAAACAAAATAAGACTGGGTGTGTGTGTGCGTTAGTTGAAGTTATGCAACAACATTCCTACATGCTATAGAGATTAGCAAATCAGACACATCATTACAAAATCATCTCATCCCTTTCTTGTCCAGTCTACCTCTGAATCAGGGGAAGTGTTTTCATTTTGGAGAATTGAGATTTCAGTCTGAGGCTGCTTTTTACATTCTAAGCACATTGGAGTCCTTTTTGAGTTACTTTTTAAGCAACTGCTGGTGATCACAGCCGTGCCAATGATGAGCAGGATGCATATTGGTGCCATATATACAACATGAAGTCTGTTTTTATCAGCCGTTTCTTCTTTTCCACTTTCTAGAAAAAAACATAACATATTTTCCAAAGTTTAAGTAAAAAAATGTAGATTGGAAATGAGATGTTGCAGTTCAGTACTTAAACTCAACTTGTGAATTACTGACAAGCAGTTAAATAGGCAAGGATCTAAAAAGCTCACCTGAGAAGAGATCAATGGTCCTCCTGATCTCTTGACCCAGATCTTTGTTCTTCAAAATGAAGGTAATTGAGGAGTTGGTGCCCCGTGTGAGGTTTAGTTTACTGTTTATGCTGTAAAGCCTTGTGGTTTCATCCTGTTTTAACTGTGTCTCCGTCACATCTGTGATGTCCTCCCTATTCCCCACCAGCCACTGCAGCGAGGGGAAGGGGTACCCCCCGTTTGATGTCAGAATTAGGTCCACCTTCCCATCACTCAGTAAGCTGATGTGAAGGTGAGGTTCTGGATAGAATGCTAATCAAAAGAACACAAACAGATTGAAGTGAATTATAAGTAACAATATTTTAATTTGTTGTTCTTGCTGTTAGTTTGTCTAAAAATGCCCATCACTGTTTCATGCATTTATGTATGAAAATAAGATGATTGTCAGACCATTAAATACATGATAAATATTTAAGTCCCAACTGAAAATGTAAAGAAAAGTAAAAAGACTCATGTAAGAATTATGTACAAAATCTGTTATAAAATACCTGCTACTTTGAGCATGAAGCTTTTCTTCTGGCTGCCGATTTGTGTGCTGACTGAGCAGGTGTAAATCCCAGCATCCTCCAGAGTGACCTGGTCCAGTCTGAGTGATGCGTTGCCCTTTGCCATCTCCTCATGGTATAGGCTGGTGCGGTTTTTGTACATCTTGTTCTGGTGGCCCAGCTGGTCTCGCCTGTGGTAGAAGCTGTGCACAACCTCGAGACCTCGCTGCCAGGTGACCACTGCACTATTCATATCCAAGGAGCCAACCACCGGAAAACTACAGTGTAGAATTACAGACTGGTCGAGAACTCCAACCTCACCATTGTCTGGCACTGAGATCTCAAACTGAGCTATGAGAGAGAAAGAGAGAGAGAGAGAGAGAGAGACTATTATGTATTATGCAGTAATGATGTACATATAACAAACTTGTTATGATGAATTACAAACACAATTCCATATATATATATCATGTATTGTGGAAAAGTCTTTATTTATTATGACCTTGCCTTGCCATGTCACCCATGTCTATCCTCCTTTATTTTAATTTTCACAAATATTTTAAAAAGTGATGAATCACAGTGACATCAGCACAAATATTTCAGGTAATGTGCCCGCCCTCTCCGTTCCTCAAAGGAGCGCCAACTAACACGGCCAACCCCACGTACAGGTCAGTCGAGGCTATTCTCATCTCTGGTACCACGCTGGTGGAACGAGCTTCCAAGCACCATCAGAGCAACAGAAACCCTCTCCGCATTCAAGAAATCCTTGAAGACCCAGCTCTTCCAAGAGTATCTCTTGTACTGAAAGTCTTCTTTAATGCACTTATTACTCTCATATTGCATATTGCGCTCAATGTAAGGTAATCTGTATAAATTGTGCTGTAGTTCGAAAGTTAGATCCTCTTTTGTAAGTCGCTTTGGATAAAAACGTCTGCCAAATGCATAAATGTAAATGTAAAGTCACTGTGAAAAACACCAGGTTATTTTAACATTTTTGTTTAGCTTTTCCAATAATTGCTGCATATTCAGATTACTGTTCCACCTTAAACAGGGCAGTAATAACATTATCTTTAACAGTTCTTAACAGCATCTTTAACAGTTCTTAACAGCAAGTTCAGTTTCTTGTTCACAAGGTCCATATTTGAATTTCCCCTTTCTACCTATAAACGAAGTCACCTTTTGGCCAAAAAAACTATTATCTGATTGTTTCCATCCCCTTTTCCTTGTAAACTCTTGCTATTTTATCAGCAGGTGTTTCCAACGGTCTTTTAAAACGAACTGGTTCCTCTCACGTCTAAAAAACAGATCCACTGTGTGTTGTCTGTGCTCTTAGTGAAAGATAAGGTGTGATTTGATCAGTTATCAATTTGTTTCCTTGTCATTTTACCATTTCTAACATGTTAGTCATATCTGATAAATATACCAGAAAAAACATGTACACAATTTTCTGAATAAATCATTGGGGACAGTTTCACACCTTCATCTTTCCCAATCACTGCCTACTTATTTGAATTACTCCATGTTAATGAGCACAGCACACACAGTGATCATTCCCACCACCAGATCCTTGTCTGAAATTCTACAGTAGTTGCCTCTTGACCATGTCCAGTAACATGTCACAGTTAAATCAGAACTGAAAACACACTGATCCAGATGGGAGATTCTTTTACTGGAACTAGACTTTTTGTCCTGCCCATTTTTTGGGGGGAACCAGCTTGCAACACATGCTACATCATCACAGACAAGTCAGGGTGAATGATCCAATCTGATCTGTATGCATTGCTGCTGCCCCTAGATTCAGTCATTCTCATTTAATACACATCGGTACTGGGTGGAATCACATGAAGAAACCTACATTCTCTTCATATTTATATCACTTTATAAGGTTCCAGTAAATGGGGTCTGTCTTTTTGGCATAAACAGGATTAACTACTGTATGAATCTGCTGAAAATTAAAGCTGTGAAAAGTCAAAGATCACATAAATATATAAATAATAAAGAGTTCCAACTTTGAGATTTACAACAATATGAAGGAAAACATTCATTAATGGGTTAATAAAATGAACTAATTTAGAGTACTGTCTTTATTCATTAAGTGATGTTAACTTTATGAATCGACTCAATGTGATACACGCTTACAACCAATCCTTAATTTCAAACTAATACTGACAATTAAATACGTCTTTAAAATGCTCCTTTTACTTCAGTGAGCCGAATCACTTAGAAACGGTTCTGAATGCCCGTCACCGCAGTAAAAGCAGTTGTATCTGAGAAGTATTAAAACGTGTAACTCACTGTAGGAGCTGACTCCTGAAAGAAGAAGCAGGAGGCAGAATTGAAATGCGGGAAGATCCCATTTATCGACCATATCACGACTCAGTCTCTGGACCTGGACTCAATCCCCGTTCTGTAAAAGTGAATCTCTCCTGAGCGCGTCTCTCAACTCAACTGTGCTCTGAGACCGAGAGGGAGGGCTTTTAAATGTGCACCTGAGAAACCAGTGTGACGTAAACAGGGCGCGGCATGTTTCCATAGTTTCGAGTATTTCAGAAAAAATAATAAACAAACGAATCCACACACGATTAGAAATGACCACTAAACGATAAATTCAGGAGAAATGTAAGAAAATGAGATTTTATTCAATTACTTTTGCGCCAATGAAAACAAACTGACTAGTTTCTACGTGACAGAAGAAATTACTTGGTTGAACGGAATATAACTTATTATTATTATTATTATTATTATTATATTGTTTCTAATATAACAGCTCCACAGTGTGTTCTCTGGGCTCTGAGTGAGTGGTAAAATCTGATTTGGTATCAGTATTTTCTTGAGGTCTGAGGTTGTCTCAAAAATCTTCATCAGCACCCGGACATAAAAAGGAGTGTCTGTATTCTTCCATTCCATTCTTCCAGTCTGTATTGTTACTAAAAATAATACAAATATTTATTATAATTACAATATATTTAACTCCATACCACAACCAAACAGTAGACCTGGACGCTCCTGGTGCAACATTATATCTGAACATACTTCATCCTGGTTAAACCTATTATAAATTAATTATTCCCAATGAGGCAATATTATTTTCTTTGTTCTGACATAGAAAGGTTATTCCAGGGGACAGGGTGCTAGCCAGTGTTCACAGGCCTCTTTGATCTGAGAGATTTGGACTCTGTAAACTATTTATTTCATGCTGTTACAATCACAGTTAACTTGTTCAGTACAAATGTGGATGAAGAACACAACAAAGTTTCAGCAGGACACAGAGTTTAACACAGAAGAGCAACAGACTAAAGAGAAAAAGTGGATCAGACACAGCAGGACTGCTGGAGTTTTTAACACCTCAGTGTTACTGCTGGACTGCTCCTCTGGTCAGTGGAGCTGATAAATGGACAGAGAGTGTGAATACAATGTACGTGTTTCAAATCCAGTGATTGTTCGGTGTAAGGTTGTTCAGTGTGTTTTCCCAGACAGGGATTAAGCTTTGTCCTGGACTATATCCTATTTTAATTGAAAAAAATCACAATTTAAAATGCTGTGTAGTTATATTTATTAGCGTATTATTTGTAAATTTGTTATTGAAAAGTGTTAAATCAAATGGATAAAAAAAGAAATCTGGCACTTTATATACTTTTGATAGACTTTACCCTTTTCCTTTACGCTGTTGTCATTGGCAATGATTCATTAAAAAAATTGTCAGTTCTGCTCCCACAAGTTTTCTACCGGAAATCCCTCAGGTTGGACAGGTTCATCAGATTATAACAAGGAACAAATAGAGGGAAATGAACCCGATTTTCTTTTTTAACAGACACTGACAACTGAACTGAAGATATTTTCTAATTTTCAAATATCTCTTATGCTTCTTTCTTTTTCACATCATTAGCATTATTAATGTCTTTAAACACAACCATTTCTCCGGAGCGCGTCTCTCAGATCAACAGTGTTCTGAGACCAAGAGGGAGGCCACCTGGGGACCCCCGGGTAGACCCAGGATGCCCTGGAGTCATTATATCTCCCAGCTGGCTGGGGGAATGCCCCAGGAGGAGATGGTGGAGGTTGTGGGGGACAGAGTTTCCTAAACTTAATGATATATGAACGTACTGGAACAAATAAACCTGTGTATGAAAGAGAAATTCAGAAATTTTACCTGGATATGGCACGTAAACATATATAAGAAAGAGTTATGCCTTTTACAAACCACTGCTTTGGAAAAGGACATAAAACAAATTCCAAGTTGTTGATTTCACCAATAGTTTGAAGATTCATGAGACGCCTGTTAGACCTGATTTCGATATGTTACAAGTTGATGTGAAAGACATGAGTCATTTTCTTAGTGACATTCACATGAGTTAACTGAGGCACACAGCTCTAGATTACATTTTTTCCCAAAACAAAAGGTTAAGCAGTTATTCTCAAGGAGAATTTATTTTTTCTTACTGTTGTTTCACAATTTGGAAACATCTTTCAAAGTTAAATATATATCTAGGTTGCAGAGCTGGGTATGTTCTGGGACTGTGTACCTTCTGTTTGTCACGATTAATGGAGGGGACTGACGGAGGCGGACGCACTTGCTAAAACACAGATACTTAATTAACAAAACAATGAAACTTTAACAGAAAGATAGCACACAGGGAGCTAACAGAGACAGACACGGGGAGGTAAGCATACTAAACTAAAATACAAAGAGCTAGACAGACTAAACCTAAAACGGAGAACTAAAGCAAACAGGAAAGACAGACAGACTAAAGACCTTGACAGAGATACTTAACATAGACAGGGATGCTTCACAAAGACCTAGAAAGCTAAGTGAACACAGAGAGCTAAAGCTAAACACAGAGGGCTAGAAAAACACAACAGACAGACTTAATAACATGACACAGGAAAACGACTGAGACAGCCAAACCAGACTGGGTAACATGACACGGCAACAATGGAAAAGGACCAACATGATTCGGTGAGTGAAAGGAATGATCAATACCAGGAAATGACACAATGGAACTTAAATACATCTACCAGACAAGAAACACCTGAAACGGATAATGAGAGGGCAGGGTAACAAATGTGACACAGATGAGGAGGAGGAACAAAGGCGGGACAAGGGCAGAGACATGGACAATAACAGACAGAGCCATGTGCTTACAGAGCACATGGCGGGGAAAACAGGCATGACAGGACGAGTGCGTTACACCGTTCATTTGATCCAGAAACGAAAATAGAAAAAGTAAAAGGTAGGGAACCTTCTATATAATATTTGGTTCAGACAAATAAAATGAAAATACAGATAAAAGCAGTACTTGTAAGAGAATAGACTTTATTTTATTTGAAAACTTAATTTCTTGCGAGTTTGCTTTGTGGTACGGAAATAAAATTCTGATTAGAGCAAGGGTCGTCTCCAGCTTGTCTGCAATTTCGCAGATTGCTCCGCTATTCACAGAGGATGGCTGTGCAAAAAGATGGAGCAAAATGATTACACTTAGGGAGGAAGCCATGATAGCAGATAACATCTCTGGGATATTCCAGGAATGTTGTGTATGGTTCAGACTTTCAGACTAACTTTTGAAGATGGTTGCCTTTCTGAGTTATGTCTGTGTTGAGAGAGCATCTCCTTCATGTAGAGGAACAAATACACCTGATGTATAAGGTGATGGTCTACCCTTATTTGGTCCCACATTACGCATCCAACACTGCTGCTCTGAAAAATAGTATCTCAAGACTAGTTCTGAAATATCTCATGAACGGTGATGTGTTTAGGTAAGTACACTATGGCACTGATTATAGCTGTAAGACTTTAACAGAATCCATTTAGACCTGTACTTACCTGTACACTTGTTCATATACGGTCATGTTATTTTTAACAGTCATGGCTGTACTGACTTCCATTGCTAGACTGCTAGGGTCAGACTGATAAAATGGTGCTGTAACTAACTCACAGCCCCAATTATTTTTAGTAACACCTCACTCTGGTGTTCTGGTTTTAATAATCCAGAGATGTTGTCCATTTTTGTGAAGCATACAAACTAACAACTGAACATATATTCAAAGTTTCAAATTAAATATCCCTTATGCTCCGTTTTTTTCCTTTCACTTATTATTAACATTATTTATGTCTTTAAACAAAGCCATTTCTTTAGCACTATCTAAACCAGAATTATTCCTGGGAAAATAACCACACACAATGTCTTGTAGGATTGGCTACTCAAAAGTGCCCATTGAAGTGAATGTTTGAGTGTGTGTGTGTCACTGCGATGGACTGGTGCCCCCTCCAGGGTGTGTTCCTGCCTTGCACCAAGTGATTCTGGGTAGGCTCTGCACCCACTGCGACCTTAAACTGAATAAGCGGTTGCAGACTATGAATGAGTTAATATCAGTTATTTAATTCAGGCAAAAAAACTTGGCAACAAGAACATGACAACAGGATATTCTTATACACCTTCTGAATGGTTTAACCACTTTCTAAACAGAAAGACACATAATAAAAGCCTGAGGCTCAACATGAGTTTAGGAATAGGGTGCAGGGAGTTTTCTTATTAATAACTTATTATTGATTCAAAAATACTGTATATGTCAATTATAGTTACGGGGTGAACTAAAGTACATTAGCTGCCTGGAGAAATAAGACACAAAGTTATTAAAAGAAATAAATATTTAGCAATAAATCATGAAAATTACGCCAACTTTACCATGCATTTTTCAGTTTAAAGTTGTAAGTGTTCAAATTGTTCTAATAGATCACTATTGTCTCCTGATTGCAGTGACAGAACCCGTCTGCTCTCCTGAACTGCCCTACGAGAATCTGCCATTTTTATATGAATAAAAGAACCAATCAGAAACTAGCAAAGCAATGCTGGTTTGTGGTTGGTTTAGAAAGAATGGCACAAGACACGTTAAAAGCTGGTTAATTAGGCTACAGACTTTTGAGCATAAGCATAAAAATGAAGAGCCTGGAGAAGGTGAGATGATGATTTATTTGCATTTAATACAAGCTAGCGTAAAGTGTGGAAACTGTAAGCTTCAAATGGTGTATCTCCTTTTAGGAGATAATACCCTTGCGTCATTTCCCGTCTGAATATGTGGGCTTGATGTAGCCATAGGTAAGCGCTCAGCTCACTGTTCATTCATTATCTGTAAGCACTTATCCAGTTCAGGGTCACGGTCGGTCCAGAGCCTACCTGAAATCATTGGGCGCAAGGCGGGAATACACCCTGTGGGGGGGGGCAGTCCTTCACAGGGCAACACACACATTCTCTCACACACTCACACCTACGGACACTTTTGAGTCACCAATCCACCTGTTTTTGGACTGTGGGAGGAAACCGGAGGAAACCCACGTGAACACGGGGAGAACACACCACACTCCTCGCAGACAGTCACCCGGAGCGGGAATCGAACCCACAACCTCCAGGTCCCCTGAGCTGTGTGACTGTGACACTACCTGCTGCACCACCGTGCCGCGCTCAGCTCACTATTTTATGAGTAATTAAGGTGAAATGAAGGGGATCTGTTCACATAGCCTTTGTTTCATTGTCAGCTATAATGTGTGATGTTAGTCTCATTATGAATATGTAATTATGCCCAGATTTGAGCCCTCCCATTGGTGGAAACCTTAAAAACTGTAAAAAAAAAAACTTAATTTGCAAAATGTTAATTATGTGTTAACACGCATGTGTCAATATGCTTTGAGCCCAATAGCCTTCCATTTGTAACTAGAGCATAGATGTAAGAAAGCTGCCTAAACAGCTGTCTACAGAGTCAGTGCCTACTTAAGCAGCTCTCTGGATTTTGGTACAGACTTAACGTCTTCATTTAAGGCCACAAGAGTGCTGCAGATGTCCTACATTTGGTCTAAACCTTCACTGCTACCTCGGGAGGATTAAAAAAAAAAAAAACCTCCAGCTGCACTGCTGTTTCTGATCCACTTGTACCCACACCAAACACACCACCACCTCAGTGTCACTGTAGCACTGAGCATGATCCATCACCCAAGTCATACCTGCTCTTATGGAGCCACTCCCTAGTTGCCCTGGCTGTGTGTTCCGGGTAACTGTCATGCTGGAAGACCCAGCAACGACCCATCTTCAGTGTTCTTACAGAGGGAAGGAGGTTGTTGGCCAAAATCTCCTGATACATGACCCCATCCATCCTCCCTTTAATATGATGCAGTTGTCCTGTCCCCTTTGCAGAAAAGCACCCATAAAATATGATGTTTCTACCTCCATCCTTCATGGTTGGGACGGTGTCCTTGACGTTGTACCCATCCTTTTTCTTCCTCCAAACACCGTGAGTGGAGTTGATACTAAAAAGCTCTATTTTAGAGTGGCTCCATAAGAAGTATTTCAAGGTCCTGAAGTGGTCTAGCCGGTCTCCACACCTGAACCAAATAGAAAATCTTTGGAGAGAGCTGAAACTCAATGTCACCCAGCGAAAGATCCTGAGAATCTCTGTATGGAGGAATGGGCCAAAATCCCTGCTGCAGTGTGTACAAACCTGGTCAAGAACTACAGGAAATGCCGGATCTCCAAATATTAAGTTCTGTTATTCTATTGTATCAATTACTTACTTTATGCTATAGCATCCTGGTTGAAAAGATGTCTCTCAAACTGATGGTTCACAATCCTTTATTTTAATGCCTTGCTTGTGAACACATCGTAAGAGCTACAATTATACAGAATAAAAATTCCATTAGTAACTCACACGGTATGCTGCCTTTAACCCTTTCCTTATTAATTTACCATGAAAGAATTCTGTACTTTAAATTATTACAACCTTTTGTGCTGCTATCATGCTTTTATCATATATATTTAACTCTTTAACATCACTTTCTTATATTTCTGTACCATTAAATAAACAAGATATGCCATGTTCAAACATTCACTTTACAAAACAATTAAACTTATAAACATCTGTATCGCTACTCATTACTTATTTACATGACACGTAACGTAACTACATCACTTAATAACTGTATGCTCCGTGAAATACAACTAAACATGCAATGCCACAACAAAACGTAAATACCGACCTTGTTCCCTCATCATCCAGGTGCTAAAGAACCATTAGCGATGCAGAATTATTCCTTAACAACCCCGTTTTCCAACCTTACCTGTGGAGCACACCTGCGTTCCCGCTGCTGCCGCGTTTTTCGACAGTCGATTTACGACCTTATTGTTGTTCGCCCTTTCAACAAAAAAACATCAGCCGCGTCACCGCTGCAGTAAAATAACCAACACTTATGAACCAATTTACAATAAAGAAAATACCAAAACATCAGGTGAGTTACATGTGCAATAATTGAAAAATCATACAATGTGATTTTCTGGATTTTTTTTAGATTCTGTCTCTCACAGTTGAAGTGCAGCTACGATAGAAATTGCAGACCTCTCCATTCTTTGTATCTGGGAAAACTTGCAAAATTGGCAGTCTATCAAATAATTATTTTCCCCACTGTATGTATGACTCATCAGGAAAATATTTCTTAAGGACATGAGTTGTCAGTAAAAGAATCTTAAGTATTTGTCAATATTGTCACTTTCCTTTTGGAACTTTATCTCTTGGTTTATTTTCGATTCTCTCTCTCTCACACAGTAACATTTATATTCATCACGTTAATGGCCTGATGTGTTTAGAAATGAATATGATCAGTGTTTGAATATGGTTTTTCTTAGTGTGTTCATTGCTTTGAAGTCAGTGTTGTGTTTTGAAATTTTCTAAATGTGATTGATTAATTGATTGCAAAGACAATGGGCCTCATTTGTGAAATGAGAGCAGAATGAATTTGCGTGTAATTGTTTGTGAACACTTTTTTGGGTAAATATCCAGATTTGTTATGTTCGTAGTCTGAAAATGCTTGTAGGCAGGAACAAAATTTACACCTGATCATGACAAAAATCTAAAGAATTTAAATTATTTTTATTTTTGTTGTTGTTTTAAATTTTTGCATTGCAATACATTTGTGGATTTTAGTTTTATGTGTCTGTAGTTGCTCAAACGCAGTTACAAAGTCCGTTACATTTGTGAGTATTGTTTTACAAACTCAATCTTTTTGACCCTTTTTTAACTCCATACATACTGTCCAGCAGTGCAACGATTGTAATCAGAAACACTTTTTATACATTTTTGGATGTCATGTTCTTATGTTGCCACCTATTGGCCACAGAATGCAGTTACTGTATCATTTAAGGTGGGAGAGGAAATCCAAACAGGACGCTGGAGATTAATATGTCAATTTCAGCTTTGTCAGACACTGGGGATTCATTAACTCATTAGACTATTTCTATATTGACAATAAAGAGATAAGGACTTATTTGATAGTTTTTCCACACACACACCTGTTTTGCATTCACTATATATTCTCTCTGCTCTTGATTGTAGGAATTATGCTCGCAGATTTATTTTTGTGTTTGCAGAACTTTTGACACAACATTCACTCCATATTTATCCGAATAAGAAGCCAACTTCAGCGTCGTACTAATACTCACAATTAAATATAATGTGTATAAACTGCTCATTTAATCAATACTTCAGTCAACGGAACCGATTCAGTTTGCTCGAACAATTCAAACGGTTCTGAATGCCCGTCACCGCAGTAAAAGCAGTTGTATCTGAGAAGTATTAAAACGTGTAACTCACTGTAGGAGCTGACTCCTGAAAGAAGAAGCAGGAGGCAGAATTGAAATGCGGGAAGATCCCATTTATCGACCATATCACGACTCAGTCTCTGGACCTGGACTCAATCCCCGTTCTGTAAAAGTGAATCTCTCCGGAGCGCGTCTCTCAACTCAACTGTGCTCTGAGACCGAGAGGGAGGGCTTTTAAATGTGCACCTGAGAAACCAGTGTGACGTAAACAGGGCGCGGCATGTTTCCATAGTTTCAGTATTTCACAAAAAAAATTATAAACAAACGAATCCACACACGATTAGAAATGACCACTAAACGACAAATTCAGGAGAAATGTAAGAAAATGAGATTTTATTCAATTACTTTTGAGCCAATGAAAACAAACTGGCTAGTTTCTACGTGACAGAAGAAATTACTTGGTTGAACGAAATATAAATAATTATCATGATGATGATGATGATTATTATTATTATTATATTGTTTCTACTATAGGGGTGGCACGGTGGTGCAGCAGGTAGGTGTCGCAGTCACATAGCTCCAGGCACCTGGAGGTTGTGGGTTTGATTCCCACTCCGGGTGACTGTCTGTGAGGAATTGGTGTGTTGTCCACGTGGGTTTCCTCTGGGTGCTCCAATTTCCTCCCACAGTCCAAAAACACACGTTGGTAGGTGGATTGGTGACTCAAAAGTGTGTGTGTGTGTTGCCCTGTGAAGGACTGGCGCCCCCTCCAGGGTGTATTCCTGCCTTGCGCCCAATGATTCCAGGTCGGCTCTGGACCCACCGGGACCCTGAATTGGATATGCACTGGATTGGATATATTCTAATATAACAGCTCCATAGTGTGTTCTCTGGGCTCTGAGTGAGTGGTAAAATCTGATTTGGTATCAGTTTGTTTTCTTGAGGTCTGAGGTTCTCTCAAAAATATTCATCAGCACCCGGACACAAAGGAGTCTGTATTCTTCCGTTCCTGCTCCATTGTTACTAAAATAATACAAATATTTAATATATTAAATATATATTTAACTCCATACCACAACCAAACAGTAGACCTGGACGCTCCTGGTGCAACATTATATCTGAACATACTTCATCCTGGTTAAACCTATTATAAATTAATGATTCCCAATGATGCAATATTACATTCTTTGTTCTGACAGTTATTCCAGGGGACAGGGCACTGTAAAAAGTGGGACTGGGTAAATTAATATTTAGTTAAAAACTAATAGTAACTTGAACTTAATAAAAAGACTTCATGTAGTTTGAAATAAAATTGAGCTAAATTCAACAAATTTGAACAAAGTATTAATAGCAATTTACACAGTTTTGGGTAAATAAAATTAGCTGGGATATGTTGAATAGAATTTATTCATATTTTATGAGTAACACCAAAGATCCAGAAAATGCAATAGATTTTACTCATTGGGAGGTCTTTAATTTTAATCATACACTTCCGCCCAACGCATTCTGAAACTCGTGAACACCAGCATTGTTGGGTTCTGAACGTCCCCGGACTTCCCAAAGTGAACAGCTTTTAAATTATTAACAGCAAAAGAACAATTTTTATCTAAATTTGTGTATTTTGTTTGAGGCGCTCTTAAAT